>NW_022436951.1:8199226-8541141 GCF_009761245.1 Sapajus apella | reverse complement strand
AAAAAAAAAAAAAAAAAAAAAAAAAAAAAAAAAAAAAAAAAAAAAAATTAAAATTAAAAATAAGAAAATGAACCCAAAGAATGGTGAAGTAATATGTAATCAAAATTTTATGCTACAAGTTAGCAACTGAAAATACTTCAACTATGTTTATCTCTGATAAGTACCAGATGTTTCTTAACCAGAATGTTTAAGACATCTGGCTTGACTGAGATATTGTAGAGACAATCCCCAAACTTGTGTAAACAGGATAATAAAAAAGGGATTTCTGCTTTTAATCTTGATGGAGTAATAGGGATGCAATTTGCCCTCTCAACTCAAGCAATTAAAAGATAATGGGTAAAATATATAAAACAATGGATTTCAGGCATTAGGCAAGAAGCAGCATGGGGCAATAATTCCTGAGAAAAGGCAAACAAGTGATGTGAAACCAACTAGCATACTTTGTGGAGAGACTCTCCAGGCTGTAGTGCTGGGAGGGAAGGGTAGAACCCCAAACAGCTCGATGGTCTTTCTGAATTGATGAGTCAGCTAAGAACTGGAGGAGGACAAAGTGGCTCAGAGTTTGCAGTACAGACTGCAAAAAAGGAAGGACTTTCACAAAGAAGAGAGCTACATACAGAAAGAGTTACAGAAATGTCTAGAGGATTTCCTTCAAGTCTTTAACTGAGCATTGCTCACCCCCTGCATGTGCAGAAACTACCTGAGGCAGGAGGAAAAAGAGAAAACACTAGAAAGCTTCAGGTGGAATAATGCTAGTGATTATATAGGCCAAGAAATAATTTGTCGTCCCACCAGCCAAACTGGAAAAAAAAGGCTTGTAATATACAAGGCATCATAATACTGCCTCAGTAATGAGGCAAAATTAGACCTGGAATAAAAGTTGCTCTGGTCTTACATTTTACAAAAGCAAATCTTCAAAGGAACAAACTTTATAAGTATTGAAACGTGACCAAAGTGCATGAACCAAGTGCAAGAATATTTAAAGAAGTGTTTTAAATATCCGGCATCCAACAAGGTAAATTTTACTGTGTGTCATTCAATAAAACTAATTGCCAGGCATAAAAAGCAGAAAAAATACAGTTCAAAATAAGGAGAAAAGCCAATCAATAGCAACAGACCCAGAAATGGCACTGATAAGCATTAGTAGATAAAGGTATTTTTAGAGTTGTAACAATTATATTCTATAAGTCTAAGAAAGTAAAAGAGCTTGTTGAGGAAAGACATGAGAGATGAAAAAGACCCAATTCAAACTTCTAGGGATGAAGAAAACAATATCTGAGATTGAAACTGCACTACTTAATATTACACTGGTATTAATAGTTGATTAAACACTACAGAAGAAAATATTAGTAAATTTGAAGACGAAGAAACTATCCAAAATGAAATACACAGGGGAAAAGACTGACAAAAAAAACTGCATTGAGGAACTATGTAATAACTCCAAGCAGCCTAATTTGTATGTAATTGACGTCCACCAAAGGGTTAAGAGGGAACAAAGACTATTCGGAGAAATAATGGTCAAAATTTTTCAAGATATGAAGAAGGCTATAAACCCACACATCTAAGAAGTTTAATGAATCTCATGCACAAGAAACAAAACTACCCCAAAGATCAAGATTCAATTGCTCAAAACCAGTCAAGAAACAAAACTACCCCAAAGATCATCAAGATTCAATTGCTCAAAACCAGTGATAAATAGAAAATCTTAAAATCAGCCAGAAAAATAAGATATATTGCATGTAGAACCAAAAAAAAAAAAGAATGAAGGAAACTTTTCACTTAAAACATTGCAAGCCAGCAAACAGTGGAGCAACAGCTCTGAACTATTCAAAGAAAAAAAAAGAAAGCTAGAATTCTATAATCATTAGAAAAACCTTTCAGACTTTTTCTCAGACACACAAAAGCTGAAGTGATTCAAACAAAAATAGACTTACACAATACATTGTTGTCCGCACAGAGTCCTGTGTTGTGAACCATCTGCGGGTCTCTCAACTGCAAATACCAGCACCTGTTCCAGTGGAGGTGGCAGGGGAGTGAAATGGACTCTGTGAGGGTCCTTAGTTTTGGTTGTTTAACACACTATTTTTGTGCTGGTTGCCTCCTGCCAGAAGGTGCTGCTTTCCAGAAAGCATCAGCTGTAGTGGTATGGAGAGGGACCAGTGGTGGGTGGGGCCTTAGAACTTCCAAGAGTATATGTCCTTTGTCTTCAGTTACCACAGTGAGCAAGAAAGGACCAATGGGTGTGGCCAGGGTTAGGCGTGTCTGAGCTCAGACTCTCCTTGGGCTGGTCTTGGTTCAGCTGCTGTTGGAGATAGGGGTGAGGTTTCCAGGTCAATGGAATTATGCTCCTAGGAGGATTATGGCTGTCTCTACTATGTCATCCAGATTGTCAGGGAAGTGGGGGAAAGCCAGCAGTCACAGGTCTTATCCAGCTCCCATGCAAACCATAGGGTCTGTCTCACTCCCACCATGCCCCTTCTCCCACCAACTGCACAAGTCTGTTTCCAGGCAGTGGGTGAGCAGGGCTGAGAACTTACCCCAGGCTATCCACCTCACAGCTGCAAAAGCCAGTTATGGCTCTCCTTCTTCCTGTGCCTGTGGAGTCTGCACACTGGATTCACGCCCTCCCCTACGATCTGGCCAGGAGACTTCTCAATCAGTTCAAACTGTCACAAAGTTCAGCTGGAGATTCCCTTTTCCCTGTGGCCTTTTCCCAGTGCCTCTGGACGCCCTCCCAAAGGACCCTGTGAGGCCAGGCAGAAATGGTTTGCTAGGGGACCCAGCAAATTCATAGGACTTTTCCCGCTGCTTCCTCTACCCCTGTACTTTGCTGGGCTCTCTCAGTTGACTCAGCTCCAGGTAAGGTTAGAATCTTCTCCCATAATCTAGACCTTCAGTTTCGCCAGTATGGGTGTATGTTCAGGGAGATGATCTCCCTTTCCCACTTCCACAGTTTGGGCACTCACAGTATTTGGGTTGTCTCCCAGGTCCTGCAGAAGCAATCTGCTTTCTTCAGAGGGTCTGTGGGTTCTCTCGGATTTTCTGATTTATTCCTGAAGTTGTTCTGGAATAAAAACAATCATGACGGGAGCCTCCACATGATGCTCTGTCTGTCCGAGTCCGGGCTGCAACCTAGTTCTGTCTCCGATCCGCCGTGATCCAGATTTACACATATATTGTTAATTGACTTTAATAAATAGTACCAAGTCAATTCAATGATGAAATACTCATGTCAATAAATGGTGCTGGAACAACTGGATAATTACATGAAAAAATTTACCTTGATATTCAATTTATACCAAATACAAATATTAATTTAAAAGGGATTATAAGGCCAAGCATGGTAGCTCACGCCTGTAATCCCAGCACTTTGGGAGGATGAGGCAGGAGAATCACCTGAGGTCAGGAGTTCAAGACCAGCCTGGTCAACATGGCGAAATCCCATCTCTACTAAAAATACAAAAATTAGCTGGGCATGGTGGCATGTAATCCCAGCTACTTGGGAGGCTGAGGCAGAAGAATCACTTGAACCTGGGAGGCAGAGGTTGCAGTGAGCCAAGATAACGCCATTGCACTCCAGTGAGCCGAGATCACGCCACTGCACTGAGCAACAAGAGTGAAACTCCATCTCAAAGAAAAAAGGCCTGTGTGGGGGGGTTATATTTATTTTTAAGAGAAATTTAAGAGTTAAATATATGCAACAGTAGAAGAAACTTTAGCAGAAATTCTTAGTGAACTTGGGTTTGGAAAATATTTTTTAAATATAACCCAAAAGCTTTCATAGTTTCTAAAGATTAGTGGGAAAAAATATATATCCTCAGAGCACAAACTAAAAAAAGTCAATTACTTGGACGTCACCAAAATTAAAAACTTTGCTCTTGAAAAGACACTGCTATGAAAATGAAATGGTGAATCAAGGACTAGAAAAAACTGCTTGCAAAACATATGTCTGAAAAATTATATAAATCTTGACTATGTAAAGATATCTTACTACTAAATGAATAAAACACAACCAATAAAAATGGACAAAATATTTGATGGACACTTCACCACAAAAGATTTGTAGATGCCAAATAAACACATGAAAAGACTGTTAACATCATTAGTCATTAGGGAAAAGCAAAAATTAAAACCACAATGAGATATTATTATGCAGCAGAAAAGCTAAAATTTAAAAGGCTGACCATGCCCAGTATTAATATCTTGATATGTAGGAACCAGGATTCTCTGACCCTGCTTGTAGGATTGTAAATGGTATAACTACTTTTGAAAATAGTTTGACAGTTTCTTTAAAAGTTAAATATACACCTACCATATGACCTAACCATTCTACTCTTTGGTATTTACCCAATTATCCACACAAAGATTTACACACAAATGTATATAACAGTTTCATTTGTAGTAGACAAAATCTGGCAACAATTGAAATCTATCGACAATTGAAAGAATAAACAAATTATGATATATCCTTATTGTGGAAAAATACTCAATAATAAAAAGGAGTAAACTACACTCAGTAATTGGGATAAATTGCAAAATAATTATACTCAGTGAAATAAAGCTAGATTTTTTTCTAAAGTACAAAACAAGGACACATACGATTCCATTTATATAAAATTCTAAGTAAAGCAAATGGTAGTGACTGGCAAATCAGAATGAGTGAGTCTGAATGAGAGGCAGATTACAAGGGGCAGGAAAAAACTCTGGGCATGTTAAAATCAAGTGTTATGCTTTAAGCATGTGCACTTCATTATGTGTGAATTATATTGCAGTTTTAAACATGTTTTTAGAATCTAGAAAGTAGTCCATCTTTGTAAGTGGCACCATTGACCTCATTGATAGATAGACTTACGTCAAGTCTGTGGTTTTAGAATGT
The DNA here is from genome assembly GCF_009761245.1 of Sapajus apella. NCBI lineage: Eukaryota > Metazoa > Chordata > Mammalia > Primates > Cebidae > Sapajus > Sapajus apella. The sequence goes on along the minus strand of NW_022436951.1, from coordinate 8,536,265 downwards.
TTTTACTATTTGACTGAAGCTACATCACTAGCCACATCTTGCTGATGAAACATTGTCACGTTTTCCTGAGGTAAATCCTTGATGCCAGATGCTAGCTAGATTCGTCAAACCTACGGAAGAATGGTTTTGGTTTGAATTTCCCTGATGATTCATTATACCGAATATTTTTTCACACACCGGCTGGCCATTTGTATGTCTTCTTTTGAGAAATGTTTATTCACGTCTCAGTTACTATATGATCCAGCAATCTCATTACTGGGTAAACATCCAAAGAAAATGGAATAAGTATGTCAAAGAGATATCTGCACTTCTATGTTTATTGGAGCACTATTCACAATAGCCAAAGTATGGAATCAGCCTAAGTGTCTAACCACAAATAAATGCATAAAGAAAATGTGATAGATATACATAATGGAATACTATTTGGCCATCAAAAAGAATGAAATTCTGCCATTTGGTACAACATGGATGAACCTGCAGGATATTATGTTAAATGAAACAAGCCAGGCACAAAAAGGCAAATACCATATGATCTCATTCATATGTGGGATCTAAAAAAGTTGATCTCATAATAGTAGAGAGTATAATGGTGGTTACCAGAGGCTGAGGTGATTCGTGGGAGGAGGGGATGGGAAATGTTGGTCAAAGGATACATAACTACAATTAGATAGAAGGAATAAATTTCAAGAGATCTACTATATGGCAAAGTTTTTATACTTAATGATGATATGCTATTTTCTTAAAGGAGAGTAGATGTTATATGCTTCTGCCACAAAAATGATCACTATATGAGGTAATGCATTTGCTAATTATCTAGATTTAACCATTCTGCAATTTATATATACTTCAAAACATCATATTGTATACAATCAAAGCAAAAAATGCTGTCAACTTTTTAAACATTTTTTGAAAAATAAATAATAAAAAGAATGTAGAAGCTAGACATAAAAAGTCAGCCTAAGCTAGTTTGCCATGATGGAGGTGGGAAGAGCATAGAGGCTGGTATTCAAAAGCATTCCTCAATGACTTTGTAGTGTTTAGACCTATGTGCAGATGCTACAATTGTGCATCTGATCATTGTGAACAAGGAAGAAAAAGAGTGGGAATGCCAGCTCTTAGACCCACTGGAAGCATCTAGGATTGGATGTTCCCAGTCCATCTCTGATTGAGTCACACACGGGCCTAGGAGGTAACAGGGAGTTAAAATTCCTTGTGTTATTCTTAAAAGACAACAGAGGATCTAGGACAATGCTTTTTAACCTCAGATGCACATTAGAATAATCTGTGAAACGTTGCAAAAATAACATCTGGATCTTAACCCAGACCTACAAAATCAGAATTCCTAGGGGGAGGAACCCAGAGTTTGGAATGTTTTTAAGCTCCTCAAGAGATTCTAAGACAGCTAAGAAAACAATGCATCAATGGTTTATTCTGTGGCAGAATAATCAATTGGAAAAATTTTACTGTATTTTGTTTTCTTCTTTCATGGACATTCATAACCTTAGAAGGGAAAAGCAGTCAATCCCCATACCTGCTCCCCTCCCCGCAATCCCTCACATCCTTACATTCTTATTGTCTTTTTGTCTGAACTTTATTTAAGGGAAAGAGTAGCTAATAACAAACTCCCTCCCTTCCTTCCTTCCTCCCTCCCTCCCACCCTTCCTTCCTCCCTTCTTTCCTTCCTATATTCCTTCCTTCTTTCTCAATGTGTTTCAAAGTGGGAGTAGTGGAAAGCTACTACCTGGTTTTTGAACAGTGATTCTCAAACTTCAGTATATCAAAACCACCTGTTAGCCTTGTGAAAACCTAGATTGCTAGGTCCCAGCCCCAGAGTTTCTGATTCAGTAGGTATCAGGTACGGCCCAAGTGTGCATGTCTACAAAACCCCAGGTGATGTTGATGTTGTCTGCTGGGAACACGTTTTGACAACCACTGTTTTAGAGTGTTTGCTGTGATTAGGTTGCATTATTTCTCAACAATAGAATGGATGAGTTCAATAATTTAAAAAGGAAGTGTTAAAGTCCAAAGGGTCATGAACTTTAGGGACTGGAATAGGAGAGAGGTTGGAGATTTAGAAGAGGTCAAAGCTTGCCTCCGTGCTTTCCTGAGGAGGCCTGCACAGGTGTTGATAGCAAGAGGGCATATCAGGTCATCCCATTGAGTTACTCAACAGAGGTGACCCGGGCTGAGCTCAGCATGAAAAAAAGCTGCCAGTGGAGCTGCACAATTTGTTAGGCCACTCAGACCTGACATGCAACGACATCAGCAGTGTGCCAGCATGGCACCAGAACTAGGGTCCTCTCTCTCTTCCTGACTGCATGAGCCCTAGGGTACAGCTGAAGAGGAAGAGGCTACCAGAGCTGATTAGCCTTAATGTCTCTCCAACTTAGGGGAGCCTTAACCCAACCTTAATTTAATTTAGAAAAATAATGAAATGTGATCGGTGTTGCCCTCTGAATGCTGTGGAGTAATCAAGACCTGTTTTAATATCTCCTGCTGAAACAAGGCCCCATTAACTTTTTAACTAGGAAGGATTGTTGTTACCCTGATTACAGAGGTCCCCCACAGCTGGGGCAAATATCGGCGTTAGGGGAGGTGAGGGGCAATATTACTTCCCACACATGGAGAATAGCAATTACCAGGTTGTGAACAAGCAGAACGTGGAGAAGACCAGAGAAGCATTTGAAGTGGAGCTCACAGATTACTGCAAATGTATTCCCTTTGTTAAATCAGTGTTAGTAGGAAAGAAATGGAATGAACGTCTCATTCATGGGTTCAAGCTGCACATGATTTTCTAGGCATATGTCAGGAGCTGGGGATACAAAGATGGATTAGATATGACCACAGTTCTCAAGAGGTATTCAGTTTAGAGAAGGGTGGTATGTATTACTGTTTGTCTAAGGCAGTAGCAGCCACTATAATAAATATTCATGTTAAATTCTATGGCAGCACAGAAAGAGTAATTCATTTTCTCTAGGGAATATTGGGAATAAGAGAATCCTTCAAAGAAGAAACAATGTGTAAGTTGAATCTTGGAGAACAATTAGTAGTTTACCAGACAACAGGGACAGAAGAAAAATGTCTGAGCAAAGAGAGTGATGGGGTAGGCAAAGAAGAGAGGGAGATTGCTTTAAAATGTAGGGGATGGCTAGTGGTCTGGTGTCAGCACAATTCAGTGTTTGGATATTGCAGTTGGTGGAGTAATGTTGACGAGGATCCAGTAGAAGGTAGGACCATGTTGAGAAGAGCCTGTATTCATATTCAACTGGCGTGAGGGAATTTAACAGAAGATTTATACAATGTTTAGATGTCTCCATACTTATAGTTAACCACTGCCCTGAGAGCACTAAGTAACCCCAGCCTCAGGCTGCTCTCATCCTCTCTTGACACCCCCTTTCCCTCATCTGTCTATGATCTGGCAACTAGAAGGTTAATACTTGACATCACAGAAACTCTCCATGTATTACTCTGCTCCTATCTTTAAAATGTTCATACTTCTTTTTTTCCTTGTAAGTAATTTATCTGTCTTTCTCCAGTATTTTGATTTGGAAGCTTAGATGTTTAACCTGTCATCTTTTAAAAAAATATGTACATATAGCTATATACTTTCATCTAAGCACTGCTTTAGTTACAACCTCCAAATATTGATGTGTCACATTTTTATTATGATTTAAAATATTTTTTAATTTCTCTTGTTAATTTTTTCACTCCTGGGTTGCTTAACATGTGTGGCTTAATTTTGAAACACTTGGGGGATGTCTAGTTATCATTCTTTCACTGATTTCTAGTTTAATTCCACTGTGCACAAACTATATACTCTGTATGATTTCAATCCTTTGAAATTTTTTGAAACTTGATTTTGGTCCAGTATGTGGTCTCTTTTGATGAATGTGCTATGTGTACTTTAATAAAATGTGTATTTTCTGTTTGTTGAGAATAGAGTGTAGAATTCACCCTTAGGATGTGTTCCTTCTGGAGTTTCAACCAAAAGCCTGGACGAATTACTTGCACCCTTCCACATTAGCAGGTTGGAACTTCAATCTCTGTTGCCCCAGCACTGTGTAGTTGTTGAAATATCTGCTTAGATGACTTTCCCTCCAAATCCTGTTTTTCACAGGGTATCACGACATCCTGCCCTGCTGTGCTATGCAGGGTTTAAGATATCCCCCATGACCCCCGCACTCTTGTGTGGCCCCCTTCTCTTCGAGTGTGGACTCACCTTTAAAGAAGAAGATATGACAGAAGTGTTGGTAGTGGCACTGCTGATAGGAGCTTATAAGAAGACTATAGCTTCTATGCTGAGACCTGTCTGTCCATCAGATCACTTACTCTGGTGGAAACCAGTTGCCATGCTGTGACGCAGCCTGTGGAGAATCCCATTGGGTGAAAGATGGAGACCTGCTATGTGAATGAGCTTAGAAGTAGTTTCCTCTGCCTACCAGTCAAGCCTGCACATAAAACCATAGCCCAAACTGACAGTTCAACTGCAACCTCATGAGAGAGAGACATTGAGCTAACGGCATTATTCTGCATCTGGATTCTTGATTCATAGAAACTGTTCAATAATAAATGTTCATTGTTTTAAGCAATAATGTTTTACTGTAATTTGTTATTAGGCAAATAATAACATATAAAATATTACCAGTAGAAATAGAGAGAAGTAAATAAATTCAAGAAAAAAAGAATTTTTTGAGACCGTGCTAGCAGAACCTACTATGTAGGGTTAGATTGGGTATAAAGGAAAATGAAAAATAAAGAATTATTCTTGGGTTCTTAGCTTGCAAACATAAAGGAATAGTAATGCCACTAAGCAAGATTTGGACACCTGAAGGAAAATTAGCAACCATGTGGGAATGTCAAGTAGCAATTGAACAGACAACTCTGGAGTTTTGGAGGTAAAAGACTTTAAGCACAGATTTGGGATAATAATGGTATCAACTTCACTGGCTGTGATCATTAGGTGAGCTGATACAGGTAAAACTCTTTGCACAGTGTGCACGGTTGTTACCTGTGGTAGGTAGAATTGTGTTCCCCCAAAAGATATATTCAAGTCCTAAGCCCTGGTATCTATAAATGTGACCTTATTTGAAAATAAGGTCTTTGCAGATGTAATTAGTTGAAATAAGGCTATACTGGAATATCGTGAGCCCTAATCCAACTGATAGCCTCATAAAAAGAGAAAACAGAGACACAGAGATACACACAGAAATGAGTATGTCATCTGAAGGCAGAGACAGAGATTGGAGTGATGGAATGGTATGATAGTCTGTTTCGCGTTTCCATAAAGGCATACCTGAGGCTGGGTAATTTGTAAAGGAAAGAGATGTATTTGGCTCACAGTTCTTCAGACTGTATTAGCATGGCACTAGGATCAACTCGGCTTCTGGTGAGGCCTCAGGAAGTTTTACCCATGGTAAAAGAAAGGGGAACAGGTATGTCACATGGCAAGAGAGAGAGATAGGAGGAGGCACCAGCCTCTTTTGAACCACCAGCTCCCTCATAAACTAACTGATCAAGAGCTCACTTATTACCATGGCAAGGACACCAAGCCATTCATGAAGGACCCATCCCCATGACCCAGACACATCCCAGGGTGGTATACCTCAACATTGGAAATCACATTTCGTGAGATTTGGAGGGGACAAACATCCAAACCATATAAGATTGGTTTCCCCTGAGGGCCTCCGGAAGAAATCAACCTTGCCAATGCCTTGCTTCCTGACTCTAGTTTCCAGAATGGTGAGAATAAACTTCCATTGTTTTAAGTCACCCAGTGCGTATTAACTTGTTACAACAATCCTATAAAACTAATAAAGTGTCCAAATAAATGTGAATGGTTGTCATGGCTTCTATTATTATTCATATTGTTGTCATTACACATCCAAACACCTAACATGTCACTTTGTGTATATAAGAACTCAATTCACATTTATAGTAGGACGAAAGATTTGTCATATGTGCAGATTAAAAAGAAGTAATGCAGTGTGAGGGGCGCCCACACATACTCCAAAGGGGTCTTGAAAGAATAGATTCTTTTCTCCTCCTATCTGAAAACCCACTTTGCCTGTAAAATTCCAGGATCTAGAAGTTCTGATTATGTGTCTCCTCTCTAATTTGACTCCAGGAGTGATTTTCTGTCCTCTAACCAAGATCCACACAAATTATTCCTCCATACTACAGTCTTCCAGAACAGAATATCCATGTGACTACAGGCTCCTCCAACCTACATCCTAGCCTTTACTTACACATTACTTACATACTGCATTATTTGGATTGTAACTTTATATATTTACTCAAATTTTCATAGCACTTTGCTTTCTCTGTAAGTATTGAAAGGGCAAAATAACAGCTTTTATCTTTAAAAATACTGCATAATGTTTTTCTTCGACATAATGGATATTCCCACATTTTTAACAGGCATATCTCCTGATCACAATATCTTGAAACTATATGCTGAGGACTTTTTTGGTATTTCTTTTTATATTTCAGTTGGTTTTGGGGGAACAGGTGGTGTCTGGTTGCACGTATGAGTTTTTTGGTGGTGATTTCTGAGATTTCAGTGTACCCATCACCTGAGCAGTATGCACTGCACTCAGTGTGTAGTCTTTTATCCCTCATTCATCTCCCACCCTTTCCCCTGAGTCCCCAAAGTCCCATGCATCATTCTTATGCCTTTGAGTCCTTAAAGCTTAGCTCCCTCTTATGAGTGAGAACATACAACATTTGGTTTTCCATTCCTGAGTTATTGCACTTAGAACAATGCTCTCCAACTCCACCCAGGTTACTGCAAATGCCATTATTTCATTCCTTTGCATGGCTGCATAGTATTCCATAGTATATATGTGCCACATTTTCTTTATTCACTGGTTGATTGATGGGCATTTGGGCTGGTTCCATATTTTTGCAATTGTGAATTGTGCTGCTACAAACATGCATGTGCAAGTATTTTTTCTTGTGTAATGACTTCTTTTCATCTTTTTCCAGATATGGGATTGCTGGATCAAATGGTAGATCTTTTTAACTTTTAGTTATTTAAGGAATCTCCACACTGTTTTCCATAGCGGTTGTACTAGTTTATATTCCCAACAGCAAAAATTACCAACAAATAAAGTCCATGACTGGATAGAATTCAGCTGTGAATCTGGTCATGAACTTTTTTTTTTTGTTGCCAATTTGTTTTACTACCATTTCCATCTCTCTGCTTGTTATTGGTCTGTTCAGAGTTTCTATTTCTTTCTGGTTTACTCTAGAGGGTTGTATATTTCCAAGAATTTATCCATCTCCTCTAGGTTATCTAGTTTGTGCACATAAATCTATTCATAGTAGCCTTGAATGATCTTTTATATTTCTGTGGTATTGGTTGTAATATCTCTGGTTTCATTTCTAATTTAGCTTATTTGGATCGTCTCTCTTATTTTCATGGTTAATCTTGCTAATGGTCTATTGATTTTGTTTATCTTTTCAAAGAACCAGTTTTTATTCATTTATCTTTTGTATTTTATTTGTTTTCATTGGATTTAGTTCTGCTCTGATCTTTGATTTTTTTTTCTTCTGTTGGGTTTGGGTTTGGTTTGTTCTTGTTTCTCTAGTTCCTTGAGGTGTGACCTTAGATTGTCTACTTGTGCACTTTCAGACTTTTTGATGTGGGCATTTAAGGCTATGAACTTTCCTCTTATCACAACCTAATACAGTTTGGCTGTGTCCCCATCCAACTCCCATCTTTAAGTATGGCTCCTATAATCCCCACGTGTTATAGAAGAGACCTGGTGAGAAGTCATTGAATCATCAAGGTGAGACGGTTTTTCCTATGCTATTCTTGCAGTAGTGAATAGGTCTCACAAGATCTGATGGTTTTATAAAGGGCAGTTTCCATGCACACACTCTCTTGTCTGCCACCATGCAAGACGTGACTGTTCTTCCTTCAACTTTCACCATGATTGTGAGGCCTCCTCAGCCATGTGGAACTGTGAGTGCATTAAATCTCTTTCTCTTCTTGAATTACCCAATCTTGTATATTTCTTCATAACGGTATGAAAATGGACAAATACAGTAGATTTGTACTGCAGAGAGTAGGGTGCTGCTATAAAGATAACTGAAAATGTGGAAGTAACTTTGGAACTGAGTAACAAGCAAAGGTTGGAACAGTTTGGAGGCCTCAGAAGAATATAGAAAATGTGGGAAAGTTTGGAACTTCCTAGAGATTTGTTGAATGGCTTTAACCAAAATTCTGATAGTAATATGGAGGATAAAGTCCAGCCTGAGGTGGTCTGAGATGGAGATGAGAAACTTGTTGAGAAGTGGAGGAAGGATGATTCTTGCTATGCTTTAGCAAAGAGACTGGTGATATTTTGCCCCTGCCCTAGAGATCTATGGAACTATCAACATGAGGGAGATGACATAGGGTATCTCACAGAAGAAAATTCTAAGCAGCAAAGTGTTCAAGAGGTGAGTTGGGTGCTAGTAAGAGTATGGAGTTTTATTCATTCACAAAGATACAGTTTGGAATAGGAACTTATGTGTAAAGGGAAACAGAGCATAGAAGTCTAGAAAATTTGCAGCCTGGGGGAGATCCAAGATGGCCGAATTGGAACAGCTCTGGAATGCAGTTCCCAGTGAGAACAACACAGAGGGTGAGTAATCACTGCATTTCCAAATGAGTTTTTACTGCCCACAGACCAGGAGATTCCAGGCTGAAAAGTGACTCAAGTTTCCAGACAGCCGTTTCAGCCGTTTCATGGGTCTCTACACAAAAAAATCACAAAAATCTGGGCAGCCATTAGAACTGGCACCTGGAATGCCTGGGATACAGAGCCACCCCTTCAACTGAAGAAAAGGGGGCTGAAACAGGGAGCCAGGTGATCTGGCTCAGCAGGTCCCACCCCAACAAAGACCAGCAATCTGAAACTCTCTGGATTGAGAGTTTCACACCAAGTGCAGTTGGACCCAGGATGGTCCAGCTTGGCAGTGGGTGGGGAGGGAGGGCATGAGCCATTATTAAGTCCACCACTACCAAGGCAGTCCATCATTACCAAGGCAGTCTGCCATTATCAAGGCACTCCACCATTACGAAGGCAGTTCACCATTACCAAGGCAATCCGCCTTTACTAAAGCAGCCTGCCATTGCCATGGCACTCTGAGGCAGACTGCCATTATGAAGGCAGTTCTAACTGTACCTCTGTAAACAAAACTGCAAGGAAGTTCACACAGCAGCTGGGCAGAGCCAATGGCAGGTCAGCAATACCTCTGCTGGCAGACTGTGACTAGACTACCTCCTTGCTGGGCAGGGCATCTCTGAAAAAGGGCAGCAGCAGATCAGGAACTTATAAATAAAGCCCCACTTTCCCAGGACAAAGCACCTGGGGAAAAAGGCAGTTATGAGTTCCTCTGCAGCAGACTTAAACGTATCAGCCAAGCAACTCTGAATGGAACAACAGAGCTCCCAGCTCAGCACTTGAGCTCCTACAAGGGACAGGCTGTCTCTTCAAGCAGCACCGCAGCCCACGCGTATCCAAAGAGACATCTCATAAAGGAGAGCTCAGGCTGACATCTGGCAGGTACCCTTCTGGGATGAAGATAACAGAAGAAGAAACCGGCAGCAACCCTTACTGTTCTGCAGCCACCACAGGTAATTCCCAGGCAAGCAGGGCCTGGAGTGGTCCTCCAGCAGTCCTACAGTAGAGGGGCCTGACTGTTAGAAGGAAAACTAAAAAACAGAAAGAAATAACTTCAACATCAACAAAAAGGACATCCACTCAGAGATCCAATCTGAACCAACTACAAAGACTACAGGTAGATAAATCCATGAAGATGGGAAGAAACCAGTGCAAAAAGGAGGAAAACACCTAAAACCAGAAAGCCTCTTCTCCTCCAAGGCATCACAACTCCTCAACAGCAAGGGAATAAAGCTGGATGAAGAATGAATCTGATGAATTGACAGAAATAGGCTTCAGAAGGTGGGTAATAACAAACTTATCTGAGCTAAAATAACATGTTCTAACCCAATGAAAAGAAACTAAGAACATTGAAAAAAGTTTGATGAAATGCTAATGAGAATAAACAGCTTAGAGAAGAATACAAATGACCTGATGGAGCTGAAAAACACAACACAAGAACTTTGCAAAGCATACACAAATTTCAATAGCTGAATTGACCAAGCAGAAGAAAGGATATCAGAGATTGAAGATCAACTCAATGAAATAAAATTAGAAGGCAAGATAAAGAAAAAAAGTGAAAAGAAATGAACAAAGCCTCCAAGAAATATGGGATTATGTGAAAAGACCAAAACTACATTTGATACGTGTAACTGAATGTGATGAAGAGGATCAATCCAAGCTGGAAAACACTCTTCAGGCTTTTATCTAGGAGAATTTCCCCAACCTAGCAAGGCAGGCCAACATTCAAGTCCAGGAAATACAGAGAACACCACAAAGATATTCCTCAAGAGGAGAAACCCCAAGATTCACCAGGATTGAAATGAAGGAAAAATGCTAAAGGCAGCCAGAGAGAAAGATTGGGTTACCCACAAAGGGAAGACCATCAGACTCACAGTGGATCTCTTGGCAGAAACCCTACAAGCCAGAAGGGAGTGGGGGCCAATATTCAACATCCTTAAAGAAAAGAACTGTCAACCCAGAAGTTCATATCCAGCCAAACTAAACTTCATAAGCAAAGGAGAAATAAAATCCTTTAGAGACAAGCAATTGCTGAGAGATTTTGTCACCACCAGGACTACCTTACAAGAGCTCTTGAAAGAAGCAGTAAACATAGAACAGAATAATCAGTACCAGCCACTCCAAAAAACGTACCAAATGGTAAAGACCATTGAAACAATGAAGAAACTACATCAACTATCCAGCCAAACAAACAGCTAGCATCAAAATGGCAGGACTAAATTCACACATAACAATATTAACCTTAAATGTAAATGGGCTAAGGCCCCAATCAAAAGACACAGAGTCGCAAATTGAATAAAAACTCAAAACCCATCAGTGTGCTGTATTCAGAAAACTCATCTCATGTGCAAGGACACAGACATAGACTCAAAATAATGGAATGGAGGAAGATTTACCAAGCAAATGGAGAGCAAAAAAACAGCAGGAGTTGCAATCCTAATCTCTGACAAAATAGACTTTAAACCAACAAATATCAAAAGAGTCAAAGAAGGGCATTACATAATGGTAAAATGATCAATGCAACACGAAGCGCTAACGATCCTAAATATATACGCACCCAAGACAGGAGCACCCAGATACTTAAAGCAAGTTCTTAATGACCTACAAGGAGACTTAGACACCCACACAATAACAGTGCTAGAATGTAACGCTCCACTGTCAATATTAGGACAACGAGACAGAAAATTAACAAGGATATTCAGGACTTGAACTCAGATCTGGACCAAGCAAACCTAATAGATATCTACAGAACTCTCCACCCCAAATCCACAGAATATAAATTCTTCTCAGCACTACATTGCACCTCCTTTAAAACTGACCACACAATTGGAAGTAAATCACTCCTCAGCAAATGCAAAATAATGGAAATCATAACAAACAGTCTCTCAGACAACAGTGCATTTAAATTAGAACTCAGGATTAAGAAACTAACTCAGAACTGCACAACTTCATGGAAACTGAACAACTGGCTCTTGAATGTTGACTGGATAAACAATGAAATGAAGGCAGAAATAAAGATGTTCTTTGAAACCAATGAGAAAAAATATATATCAGAATCTCTGGGACACATTTAAAGCAGTTTCTAGAGAAAATTTATAGCAATAAATGCCCATGAAAGGCAAGGAAAGATCTAAAATTGACACCCTATTATCAAAATTGAAAGAGCTAGAGGAGCAAGATGAAAAAAACCTGAAAAGCTAGCAGAAGACAAGAAATAACTAAGATCAGAGCAGAACTGAAGGGGCTAGAGTCACAAAAAAACCTTCAAAAAATCAATAAATCCAGGAGCTGGTTTTTTTGAAAAGATCAACAAAATAGACAGACTGCTAGACAGATTAATAAAAATGAAAAGAGAGAATAATAAAATACATGCAATAAAAAATGATAAAGGGGATATCACCAACGATTCCACAGAAATACAAACTACCATCACAGATTACTACAAACAACTCTATGCACATAAACCAGTAAACCTAGAAGAAATGGATAAATTCCAGGACACTTGCACCCTCCCAAGCCTAAACCAAGAAGAAGTTGAAATCCTGAATAGACCAATAACAAGGGCTGAATTGAGCTAGCAATTAATAGCCTACCAACAAAAAAAAGCCCAGGTCCAGATGGGTTCACAGCTGAATTCTACCTGACATACAAAGAGAAGCTGGTACCACTCCATCTGAAACTATTCCAAACAATCCAAAAAGAAGGAATCCTTCCCAAATCATTTTATGAGACCAACATCATCCTGATACCAAAACCTGGCAGAGACTCACCAAGAAAAAGAAAACTTCAGGCCAATATCCATGATGAAAATAGATGCAAAAATCTTCAATAAAATACTGCAAACTGATTGCAACAGCACATCAAAAAGTTTATCCATTATGATCAAGTAGGCTTCATCCTGGGGATGCAAGGCTGGTTCAACATACACAAGTCTATAACTGTAACCCACCACATAAACAGAACCAAAGACAAAAATCATATGATTATCTCAATAGTTGCAGAGAAGGTCTTTGGCAAAATTCAACAGTGCTTTATGCTAAAAACTCACAATAAACTAGATATCAATGGAACATATCTCAAAATAATAAAAGCTATTTATGACACACAGCCAATATCATACTAAATGGGAAAAAACTGGAAATATTCCCTTTGAAATCTGGCACTAGACAAGGATGCCCTCTCTCACCACTCCTATTCAATATAGTATTGGAAGTTCTAGCCAGAGCAATCAGGCAAGAAAAAGAAATAAAGCATATTCAGTTAGGAAATGAGGAAGTCAAATTGTCTCTATTTGCAGACAACATGATTGTATATTTATAAGACCCCACTGTCTCAGCCCAAAATCTCCTGAAACTGATAAGCAACTTCAACAAAGTCTCAGGATACAAAATCAATGCGCAGAAATCACATGCATTCCTATACACCAATAACAGACTAAAAGAGAGCCAAATCAAAAGCAAACTCCCATTTACAGTTGCTATGAAGAGAATAAATACCTAGGAATATAACTAACAAAGGATATAAAGGACCTCTTCAAGGAGAACTATGAACCACTGCTCAAGGAAATGAGAGGGGATACAAGGCCATGGGAGCCTGCCTCTTGTATCAATGTGACTTGGAAGTAAGACATGGAGTCGAAGGAGATCATTTTGGAACTTTAAGGTTTAATGACTAGTGTATTGGATTTCAGACTTGCATGGAGCCTGTAGCCCCTGTGTTTGGGCCAATTTTCCCCATTTGGAATGGGTGTATTTACCTAATGCCTGCACCCCCATTGTATCTAGGAAGTAACTAACTTGTTTTTGATTTTACAAACTCATAGGCAGAAGGGACTTGCCTTGTCTTGGTTAAGTATTTGGACTCTGGACTTTTAAGTTAATGCTAAAATGAGTTAAGACTCTGGAGAACTGTTGGGAAGGGATGATTGGTTTTGAAATGTGAGGACCTGAGATTTAGAAGGGGACAGGGGTAAAATGATATGGTTTGGCTGTGTCTCCACCCAAATTTCATCTTAAATTGTAGTTCCCATAATTCTTATGTGTTGTGGGAGGGACCCAGCAGGAGGTAATTGAATCATGGTGGCAGGTTTTTCCCATGCTGTTCTCATGATAGTGAATAAGTCTTGTAAGATCTGATGGTTTTATAAAGGGCAATTCCCCTGCATACACTCTCTTGCCCGCCACCATGCAAGATGTGCCTTTGCTCCCACTATGATTGTGAGACCTCCCCAGCTAGGTGGAACTATGAGTCCATTACTTTTTTTTTCTTTATAGATTTCCCAGTCTTGGGTATTTCTTCGTAGTAGTATAAAAATGGACTAATACACTGCCTTTGCTGTATCCCAGAGGTTTTGATAAGGTGTGTCAGTATTATTGTTCAGTTCAAAGAATGTTTTAATTTTCATCTTGATTTCATTGTTGACCCAATGATCATTCAAGAGCAAGTTATTTAATTTCCATATATTTGTATGGTCTTAAAGGTTCTGTATGGAGTCAATTTTCAATTTTGTTCCACTGTTGTCTGAGAGAGTACTTGGTGTAATTTCAATTTTCTTAAATGTATTGAGACTTGTTTTGTGGCCTTTCATATGGTCTATCTTGGAGAATGTTCTATGTGCTGATGATTCTGCGGTTATTGGGTGGAATGTTCTATAAATATTTGTTAAGTTCATTTATTCTAGGGTATAGTTTAAGTCTACTCTTTCTTTATTGACTTTATTTTTATGACCTGTCTAGTGCTTTCAGTGGAGTGTTGAGGTCCACCACTATTACTGTGTTGCTGTCTATCTCATTTCTTAGGTCTAGTAGTAATGTTTTATAAATTTGGGAGCTCCAGTGTTAGATGTGTAAGTATTTAGGATTGTGATATTTTCCTGCTGGACAAGTCCTTTTATCATTATATAATGTCCCTTTTTGTCTTTTTCAACTGCTGTTGCTTTAAATTTTGTTTTGTCTGATATAAGAATAACTATTCCTCCTTGCTTTTCATGTCCGCTTGCATGGAATATCTTTTTGCACACATTCATCTTAAGTTTATGTGAGTCCCTATGTGTTTGGTGAGTCTCTTAAAGACAGCACATACTTGGTTGATGAATTCTTACCCATCTGAATCTTTTAAGTGAAGCATTTAGGCCATTTATATGCAAAGTTAGTATTGAGATGTGAGGTACTATTTGATTCATTGTGCTAGCTGTTGACTGAATACCTTGGGTTTTTTTAATTGTGTTATTATTTCCTGGGTCCTGTGAGATTTATGCTTTAAAGAGATTCTATTTTGGAGTATTTAAAGGATTTGTTTCAAGATTTAGAGCTCCTTTTAGCAGTTCTTGTAGTTCTGGCTCGGCAATGGCACATTCTCTGAGCATTTGTTTATCTGAAAAAAACTGTTTGTTTCCTTCATTCATGAAGCTTAGTTTTGCTAGATACAAAATTCTTAGTTTACAATTGTTTTGTTTAAGGAGGCTAAAGATAGGACCCCAATCCCTTCTAGCTTGTAAGGTTCCTGCTAATAAATCTGATGTTAATCTGATAGGTTTTCTTTTAAGGTTACCTAATGCTTTTGCCTCACAACTCCTAAGATTTTTTTTTCTTCATCTTGACTGTAGATAATCTGATGACTATGTGTCTAGGCGGTGATCTGTTGGTGATGAATTTCCTGTGTGTGTGTGTGTGTGTGTGTGTGTTTAGTCACTTGTATGTGGATGTCTAGTTCTTTATCAAAGTCAGGGAAGTTTTCTTTGATTATTCCCTCAAATACGTTTTCCAAACTTTTAGAATTCTTTTCTTCCTTGGGAACAGCAGTTATTCTTAGGTTTCGTTGTTTAACATAATCCCAAAGTTCTTGGAGGCTTCATTCATTTTTTTTAATTCTTGTTTCTTTGTTTTGGTCAAATTGAGTTAATTCAGAAGCCTTGTTTTTGATTTTTGAAGTTCTTTCTTCTACTTGTTTGATTTTATTTTTGAGACTTTCCAGTGTATTTTGGATTTATCTCAGTGTGTCCTTCATTTCCAGAAGTTGTGATTTTTTTTTTTAATGTATGCTATCTATTTCTCTGGATCCTTCCATCCCTATCTTTTAACTTTTTTTATTTCTTCAAGTTGGTATTCACCTTTCTCTAGTGTCTCCTTGAGTAGTTTAATAATCAACCTTCTGAATTCTTTTTCTGGCAATTCAGATATTTCTTCTGGGTTTGAATCCATTGCTGATGAGCTAATGCGACCTTCTGGGGGTGTTAAAGAACACTGTTTTGTCATGTTACCAGAATTATTTTTCCAGTCCCTTCTCATTTAAGCAGATTATGTCAGAGGGAAGATCTAGGGCTCAAGGACTGTCATTCAAATTCTTTAATCCCATGGGATGCTGTCCCTTGATGTGGTGCTCTTCCCATTTTCCCTAAGGATGGGGCTTCCTGAGAGCCAAATTGCAGTGATTGTTATTTCTCTTCTGGGTCTAGCCACCCAATGGAGCTACTGGCTGAAGATGGATCATATCACAGGACTCTGCAGACAATCCCTAGTACCAGGGAGCCTCACAGAGGACCCTCACAGGGTCCTGTGATATGATCCATCTTCAGGTTCCTCAGCTGTCAGTAGCAGCACCTACTCTGGTAGAGGTAACAGGAGTGTGAAGTAGACTCTGTGAGGGTCCTTAGTTATAGTTTTGTTTAGCGTGCTGGTGTAGTGTTGGTTAGCCTCCAGCCAGGAGGTGGCCCTTTCAAGAAAGTACCAGCTGTGGTAGTATAGTATACAAGCTTGCCCTGGGGTCACCTGGATAAGTATTTGGCTTTCTCAGGCAGTGGGTGGGGCCATAGAGCTCCCAAGAGATTATGTCTTTTGTCTTCATGTACCAGGATGAATAGAGAAAGACCATCAGGTTGGGGGAGGTTTAGATGTGTCTGAGCTCAGAGTCTCCTTGGGCAGGGTTTGCTGCAGCTGCTGAGGCTGATAGAGGTTCTCAGGCCAATGGAGTTATAATCCCAGGGGGATTATAGCTGCCTCTGCTGTGTCATACAGGTCACCAGGGAAGTGGGGTAAAGCCAGCAGTGACAGGCCTCACCCAGTTCCCACGCAGCTTGAAAGGCCAGTCTCACTCCCACCATGCCCATCCCCCAACAGCATTGAGTTAATTTCCAGGAAGCCAGTGAGCAGGGCTGAGATCTTGCCTCAGGCTACAGGCCTCCCAGCTGAAAAAGCAAGCAGGGCTTTCAGGTTTCATACCTCTCAGCCTGCCACTGCTTCTGTGCTTTGTCTGCATTTCCTCTTCTTCCCCTCCCCCAGATTCTGTCCAGGAAACTTCATGTTCAGTTGAAATTGTTACAAAGGTCTGCTGAAAGTTTCCTTCTCCCTGTGGTCTGTTCCCAATTCCACTGGCAGCCCTCACCAAGGACTCCTGCAAGACAAAGTCAGAAATGGCTTCCCTGGGGACTGAGAGTGCCCACAGGGCTCTTCCTGCTGTTTCTCTTACCCCTATATTTTGCTCAGTTCTCTAAATTCATCCCAGCTTCAGGTGAGGTCAAATCCTTCTCCTGTAATCTAAACCTGCAGGTTTCCCAGTGAGGATATGTGTTTGGGGGTGGACATGCCCCTCTCACACTTTGGGCACTCACAGTTTTTCAGTTGTTTCACAGCCTGCAGCAGCAAGCTGCCTCTTTCAATGGGTCTGTGGATTCTCTCAGCTTTCCTGTTGTATGTTCCTGTTGTATTTCTTAGAGCAAAAGTTCATGTTGTGAGACTCCATACACTGCTCTATCTGAGCAGGAGCTGCCAGTTAGTCCTGTCTCCTATCTGCCATTTCCTGTATCAGGACTTTTTTTTTTTAAATCCCCAGTGATCATTTTCTGAGCTTCATCCCTACCACTTGCCAAGGAGCAAGGGAAAGAACCCACGAAGAATGCTTATGTGTTCTGCAAGTCTACCCAGGTGGTTACTTGCCCTTATACCAACCACATAAGATTTGAATGAATGACCTTAGGCTGCCTAAAACTT
This sequence comes from Sapajus apella, assembly GCF_009761245.1. Taxonomy (NCBI): domain Eukaryota; kingdom Metazoa; phylum Chordata; class Mammalia; order Primates; family Cebidae; genus Sapajus; species Sapajus apella. Next base: position 8,518,609 of record NW_022436951.1, on the reverse strand, counting down.
AAGGTTACAATGCTTGGTCATATAACTCTCTTTTTGCTATTTTTCTCTCCCAGAAACAATCCACCATAGGCATGGATTCAAATAGCTTCTTTTAATCCCCAAAACACAGTTAAATTCAGGCAGTAGTGTTTAATAAAAACTTAACACCCAGAGGAGTGACACAGAGGGCTGCTTCTCCTGTTACTAGTCTTGGCTACCCTTTAGGCTCACAACTAGAGGGTCTTTGCCCAACTCCTGATGATAATTCTTCTTTGCAAATAAAATTCAGATCAGGACTTCTCTCCATCCCCACAATTACCACCACTAAGCTGCCTGCCACTCCCTCCCACCTAGACCGCTTCAGCAGCATTTTTCTAGATTTCCAGCTCACACCATTGTTGCCTTACAATCTTTCACCATACAGCAATTAGTATGATCTTTATACAGTTTAAATTGGATTCCACAACATTTCTACTATCTTAATTTGGACTCTCCTCAAATCAGATCCAGAACCAAACATTCAAGTGAAAGTAGTTTGTTTGGAAGATGGCCTCAGATAACACTACAAGTGGAATGGAAAAGTGAGATAGAGAAGGGAATAAATCTAATAAAGGGTGTATTGTCAAGGAAGTTTCCATTCTGACAACTAAAATTTTATCTCTTAACTCTGGGAAATAGAGTAAGCACGCATCAGAGTTGCTCTGCCAAAGAAGCAAGGTAGCCAGGATATTTATACACCAACTCCTATCAGTGATTGGTTATGAGCTCCCCTGAGAGCTGAGGGTGGGGGATTAAATTTCCACCACCTCTAAGCTGCCCCACAGCATGCAAAGAAGGTTTCGACTGCCACAGAAAGCCCTTGGGGAAAATAGTCTCCAGAGCTGGTACTTGAAAGTCAAGCTAGCACGCAGGGAAATGGCATGTGCTGAGGTAGGATGTGCATGGCACCAACAGCACATAAATCCCTCTGGTGGCTTCCTGTTGGGTTGTGAGTGCAATCCAAATTCTCAAGCATGGCCTCCTAGGCTCTTATCACAGTCTTTTCATGTGTCTCTCTCCCAAGCATAGTCTCCCAGGCACAGCTGACTTTGGTTCTTTGTTCTTTGCCTCCTAGAATGATATGCCTAAATCTATCAGCCAAATATTCTTTGGAATTGGAGTAAGAGAACCTTTAATCATTTCCAGGCATATTAACTTGCCCTATTTCCTTCTCCTTCTTCTTCCTCTGTTGCTGCTGCTGCTGCTGCTGCTTCTGCTGCTTCTTCTTCTTCTTCTTCTTCTTCTTCTTCTTCTTCTTCTTCTTCTCCTCCTTCTCCTCCTCCTCCTCCTTTAAAAAACTGTTCTTGCCAGACACGGTGGCTCACACCTGTAATCCCAGCACTTTGGGAGGCCAAAGTGGGCAGGTCACAAGGTCAACAAATCGAGACCATCCTGACCAACATAGTGAAATTCTGACTCTACTAAAAATACAAAGATTAGCTGGGCATGCTGGCATGCACCTTTAGTCCCAGCTTCTTGGGAGGCTGAGTCAGGAGAATTGCTTGAACTTGGGACATGGAGGTTACAGTGAGCTGAGATCGTGCCACTGCACTCTGGCTTAGTGACAGAGTAAGACTTCATCTCAAAAAATATAAATAAATAAAAATAAAAAACTGTTCTTCTGCTGAAATCCATGAAGACAAACTTTAATTTAATAAAAATTCCTCTCTCACTGCCTCCAGAATTGACAATACAGATGACCTGCAGAAGAAGCTTGTACCCTTTGCTATGGAGCTGTACATGTGCCTGGCCCAGGAATCAAAAAAGCTGAAGAAAGAGATCTGTCAGAAAGTGGAAGAGCTGAAATCCCATTGCTGCCCAATGCCGATAAAGTAGCATAGAGGTCACTTAAAATGTAAGCAAGTTACAGCAATGCTTGTTGCCTGACTCAGAAATGATTGCCGTTTTATTTCCACCTCTGCACCCCTTAAGGTCTTGATGATGACACTAACTTCTGCAGGATTCCTCCAAGTATGTGGTATGACTTTTGGTTTACTATTTTGGTATGGAGAAGCCACTCTACTAGCTTCTGCTTGGTCTTTCCTACCACAGTAGCCCTTACTCCATGGACCAGGGAACCAATATAGCAATTCTGCCAGTTGTTGAATAATTCAGTTATGCATTCTATAACTGAGTAAATAACCACAGTGTGGTTTGGGGACACACTAAGCCCACCATGTGACAGAACTTGGCCAAAATTTCACTGATCTCCTGATGTCCATAAGCTTCTTCTGTTCTGATTAGTGGCCCACAACGCAATGTTGGGTCTCCAGGAATTAGTGTCAATTCAGAGCCAAAGTCTAGCTATTTCTTCTCCTCTATTCCCAGTCACACTGGCAAATGAAAGCTAAAGAGAATAATTACAATACAAATTTTTGGCTGTGTTTTGCAGTTCTTCCTTGAAGGTACCTGGCCTCCCCTTCATCCAAGGGACTCTGTAAACTGGCTCAAGTCTGGTAGCTATTCAAGAGACCACATCTCCGTTACTATGATTCAAGTTAGACCTCTGTTCACAAAGCTTAGTGATTCTTTTGCTTATACATATCAAGTAAAACCTTACAAGCTTGTCCACCTATTTGAGTCCTAGAAACAATGGTCAATTGGCACCGAAGTCATAGGTCAAACCATTCTGATCATTGCTTCCACTTTGCTTCATACTGTCATGCCTTTCCTACTTCACCTCTGCTAATTCAGGGCCTCCACTGGGCCTCTGCCACCCTGGGATCCCATTATTGAGGATTTGAGGAGTCTAGTTGAATTCGAGAAGCCTAGTTCAATGACAGCAGTTCTCAGTTGCATTCCCGGCCTACTGTAACAACTACCACAGAGGTCTTCAAAGATACCCAGGGTCCCCTCATGAATGTATTTCTTGCTGCCTTGTTGAAAGAGTACACACAGTTGGGGTGAATAAGCAGATCTTACATGGTTAACCTACTTTACCATTCCTATCTCCCTAAGCCTCTGGGTAGTGTTCCTTGCAGTGTACTGGGAAATGTCTAACATTTCTGGCATTTCAATTTTATTTTGTCCAAGATATTTCTAGATCTGTGTTTTAGCCAACCAACAAGTATACTGTTAGAGCCACTTCCTATAGCTTGAGCTAATATACTAAACCTAGAATCTCTGCATGCTGTACTCATATCAACAAATGTGACCAGACCAACATTACATTCCTTCCACCATGATCCAACACTCTTAGGATCCATTTCCATAAATGTTCTTGGTTTCCTTCAATAACACTGATAAACTTGCAATTCTTCTGGTGCATACTGTACTTTCTTCCTGTGTCACATTAAAGTATTCCCAAACTCCCTGGGGCCTGCCAGGACTTGGTCTGATTACAGAGTCCACTCTATAACCAGTGGAGGTAGTTTCTTAAGATGACCAAAAGCCCTTTGCAAGGCCCTTACCTCAGGGGAGAATATCATGGTCCTTTAGACAAGAAGAGGCTAACATCCTTAGAAAGAGAAGAACCTAATGTTTCTTAAGATATGGAGAAAAGATTTTTCATAGTTCAAAGACAGTTTGGGGATACTTTAGTGATCATTACATTGAACACACCAGGAAAACTGCTAATTTCAATGGAGACAAAACATTGTGTAAGAAAAGAAAAACAATTGCTATATAATGTATGGTTCAATCATTCATAAAGTCATTACAATGTAAATGCTGGATATTGATCTTTCAAAAGTACAACAGAACTAAATCCATATTACTCTCAAAAATCTTTAATTTGAAAAGATGTGATTCTTAGAAATCAATAAATATAAACAGTTAAAAGTTAGTTGCTTGAACATGGTTTTAAACTTTCTATTTTACTGTTTTCCTTTTTATTGTAATTATAATCATACAATTTATTAGAATTTCTTTTCTTTTTTTTTTTTTTTTTTTTTTTTTTTTTTGAGACAGAGTCTCACTCGGTTGCCAGGCTGCCAGGCTGGACTACAGTGGTGTGATCTTGGCTCACTGCAACTTCTGCCTCCTGGGTACAAGAGATTTTCCTGCCTCAGCCTCCCAAGTAGCTGGACTACAGGCACGCACCACCACACCCAGCTAATTTTTGCATTTTTAACAGAGATGGGATTTTACTATGCTGGCCAAAATGGTTTCGATCTCTTGACCTTGTGATCCACCCACTTCAGCTTCCCAAAGTACTGGGATTGTAGGTGTGAGCCACCATGCCCAGCCTCTTCTTTTTTTTTTAAATAAAGTCTTGCTATATTGCCCAGGCTAGAGTGCAGTGATGTGATCTCAGCTCATGGCAACCCCCCCCACATCCTGGGCTCAAGCAATTCTTCTGCCTCAGCCTCCAGAGTAGCTTGGACTACATCCATGCGCCACCATACATAGCTAATTTTTGTATTTTTAGTAGAGATGGGGTTTTGCTATGTTGGCTAGGCTGGTCTTAAACTCCTGAACTCCACGTCAGTACCCCAAAGTGCTGGAATTACAGGCGTGAGCCAGTATGCCCAAACTAGAATTCAAAATTTTAAAGTGTCTTTCTCATCTATTAGAATATGAGTTCTGGTAGATAGTGTTTACCATTAAGTCTTTAGTACATGACACAGTGTCCAGCACAAAGTTGGTTTTAAGATTAATCAAGATGTTCCAATCAGAATTGCTCCATTTCCCATTAGGTAATGCTCAAGCCAGGCTTGCATGCCCACCTTGCACGCCAGGCTTGCTAGTTTCTATTGCTGTTACAAGACATGGCCACAAATGTCATAGCTTAAAAGAAGGTACATTTATTCTCTCACAGTTCTGGAGATCAGAGGTTCAAAATCAGTTTCACTAGAGTAAAGCCAAGATGTCAGAAGAGCTGATTCCTTCTTGAAGCTTTAGAATTCATCTTTTTGCTTATTTTAGCTTCTAGTGGCTACAAAGTTCCTTTGGCTGTTTAAAGTAGCATCCAAGAGCTTGGGAAATAGGAAGTGGACATATTTTAGTGGGGGAGGGACACATTATTCAGCCTACCACCCACCCCTTTGTCGAAAAACCAAAATATGGAAGAGTTAGATCCAAATTGGAAAATGAAGCATAGATGAAGAGACACCACATGAGAGTCAAGAGACCATGTTTTAGATCTGGTGTGGCTACTTCCTAGTGGTGAGATCCTTGATAAACTCCTTCATTTCTTCAAGCCTCCTCTGCAAAATGCTGCAGCAAAGCAGGTGACTTCTTCCCTTCTGTGATCCTGGGCTCCCAGTGGTTATATGCTAGTGTGTGATTTTATTCTCTCCTCATGGCTTCACATGGCCCACATGGCTTCAGGAACACAAAAGAAGTGCAGAAAAAGATTTCAAGACCCCATACCCTGCCACTGTGAATGAAAGAGAGTTTCTTGCTGCTGATTTTCCTCCAGGCCCCCATCCCAGCCTGGTTTCAGTTTTGGTGAGAAGGGAGACAGAGAAACAGATCATGTATGTAACATAACAAGCTCTGAACCCTTCCTCCTTTATGGTTTCTTTAAATACCAACATAGAGTACCCCTTCTCAAAAAACCTAAAACTGGAATATCCTGTCAAACTATAACTATTTATTACCTACACATCCCTTAAAAATAAAAGGAAAATAATAAAAGAGCTAAAATTATTGTCCACTCATCTGGCATGATTTATTACATTTTAGATAACTTTGTCATGAACAAAACTAAATAAAAAATATAGTCTTAGTCACTAGCTGATTGCACACTCACTTAGATTAAGAATTCCAGTCCAAGTGTGGTGGTTCACACCTGTAATCCCAACTTTGGGAGGCCAAGACAGGCAGATCACGGGGTCAAGAGATCGAGACCATCCTGGCCAACATGGTGAAACCCGTCTCTACTAAAAATACAAAAAAAAATAAATAAATTAGCTGGGTGTGGTGGCACACACCTGTAGTCCTAGCTACTTGGGAAGCTGAGGCAGGAGAATCACATGAACCTAGGAGGCAGAGGTTGCAGTGAGCCGAGATCAGGCCACTGCCAACTGCACTCCAGCCTGACAACAGAGCAAGACTCTGTCAAAAAAAAAAAAAAAAAAAAGAATTCCAGAGAGGATCAAAATAGAGCACTTATGCCTTTCAGCCTATCTCAGTGCCTGGCAAGAGTAAGTGGCCAATGAATATGAGATGAATTGAGTCAGGCACATATAATTTTTCCATAAAGTATGGATATGTACATGTGATTTGGAGAAGATCAAGTAGATCTATCTATTTGTGAATGTGCTTAGAAGCACTGAGAGGCGGCTGTGTGTGTGGAATGAAAGTCATTGGTGTGAACGTACCAAAAATTTAACAGCAGAGAGCTTTCAGGGTATGCCTTAGTTTTTCCTGTGTTTCAATAGCCCCTTGACATATTCGAAAAGAAAGAGAAATAGAGACAGATGAAGAGAGGGAGAGATTTGATGAGGAAATAAATGGTTAAAAATAAAGTCAAATCTGAGTGTAAATGTAAGGTTACTAAAACCAAGATAAGAGTCGTCCACAGAAACAACCTGTGCTTTGGGAGGAATCCTCAGGGCAGGGCTGATCTGCTCCAGAAAAGAACTGATCAAAGGAAATGGTTGGTGTTTGGCAAGGTTTTTACTAAAGCCCAGACTCCCTCTAGTGGTCAGACCGAGCAGGACAGCATCCTTACCGGGTGAATGCTCTTCGGGGTTAAATGTCCTTTGGAATCAAGATTGTTCCTGTTTCCTTTTTTTCTTGTTTCTTTTTTCCTTTGTTCTCTTTCTTTCCTTTTTTCTTTCTTTCTCTTTGCTTTTTTCTAAGTGTTTCTTATCTCCTCAGCTTGAAGATTGGATTCCCTTTATCGCTAAAGATGGGAGTTCTGTAGTGCTCCAAGAGTGAGGACAATTATGCTTAAGATGCTTTTGTTTCACTTTAGTCTCAGACCCAGAGAAAAACATTTCAAATTTTTAAAGTAAATCCTTAAAAGTGTAATTTACACCAGAGCAATTGACCTGGCATTTACATAGACTGCAGCTTGAGAAGTAATACAAATGCTTTTCATTCATTCCCTTGGAAAAGTCCTGAGAATGTACTTCCATTGGTCTGAAAAACACCTGAAAAAGAGTTCTGATACGAACTGTAGTGGAAATAAGGGGGCTGAGGGTTCACGATCAGCCTAGTGGTATCCTCTGTTCTATCTGCATCTAGGTAAAGAGACCATGGGCTGTATGTGATCAAACAATTTGTTGAAGCGCTTTGGGCCTAGGGCATTTAATTACTGTGATGTAGGCCCACCACTTATTTGCTCTGTTTTTGTGTCACGTCTCAGAATACATTAAAGTAGGGGCAACCCCTGAACCCAGACTTCTGCCATGTGAAGCCCCTTTGAACATCCTGACAATCACAGACACCACGTAAGTGATCAGCTAATTAAAGAGAGGAGGCGGAGCTGCCTTTTATGTATCCAATAAGTACACATCATCTGACTTAAGCATGAAAAAAGGCCACTGTCATTACTTTTAGGAAGGAAAATAAGCAGGATATCGCATATTTTTAGAATCATTCCTCACCAAATGGAATAATTTCAGTGATAAAGTGGGAGTGAGGAAAGAAGAAAAAAACCTAATCATAATGTTTGGGAATAAGAAAGAAAGAGGAAACGCACGTCAAAGCCCACTTTCTCCTGCAGGTGTAAAATAAAGGGTTAAGACCGTTTCCTGCTGAAATTTTAGGGAGGCAAACGGAAGCTGGCGTGTGGGCTTTGCCGGCCGCCCAGCTCTAACTCGCGGCGCGGGCGCGGCGGGGTTCAGCACCTCGGAAAGCGCCTCTCCCGGCGCCCCGGGCTTACGCATGCTCCTTGAGGCCCACCGCCGCAGCGGTGCAAGTGCCACCGTAACTGGTGGGCGCCACTGGCAACCCACCCGGAGTTGACAACCGCGGAGAGACGCAGACACCCACTGACCTCCAAGGCAGCAGAGCGAGGTGGACAGAACCTTAGGATCTCTTTCTTTCCAAGGACGGAAACCTCTTCTAAGCAGTCCCAGAGGAAACAGCCAAAGGCATTGGAAAGAGAGCGAGCGTCCCAAATCGCACTGCTGAGCGTCTGGGTGAGTTATGCGCCTGTGTCCCAGTGACCGTGGGACACGGAGAGGGGAAGTCTGCGTTGTATATAAGAACCTAGGGACTCCGAGCTTGGCCTGAGAACACTTGGACGCCCAGTACTTGCCTTTGGGGCTGCGCTCCTCAACTCTGCTCCAAAGCAGCCGCGGATCTCAACTCCTGAGTCCAAGGCGGTTGGTTCGCTGTGCGCCAGGACGCGCTTAGTACCCGGTTCCTGAGCTCTATCTTCAGCGGCTACTTTGAAAGCTCCGGCGCACGCCCCGCAGGCTAGCTAGCCTGGGAACAAAACTGGGCGAACCGTGTTCTCTTAGGTCTTGTCCCCCAAAACATGACCTAGAGATACCTGCGCATGCAGATGGCCGATGCAGCCCGGATAGCCACCATGAATAAGGCAGCAGGCGGGGACAGGCTAGCAGAACTCGTCAGTCTGGTCCCAGACCTTCTGGAGGCCGCCAACAGGAGTGGTAACGCGTCGCTACAGCTTGCGGACTTGTGGTGGGAGCTGGGGCTGGAGTTGCCGGACGGCGCGGCGCCAGGACATCCTCCCGGCAGCGGCGGGGTAGAGAGCGCGGACACCGAGGCCAGGGTGCGGATCCTCATCAGTGTGGTGTACTGGGTGGTGTGCGCCCTGGGGTTGGCGGGCAACCTGCTGGTGCTCTACCTGATGAAGAGCAAGCAGGGCTGGCGCAAGTCCTCTATCAACCTCTTCGTCACCAACCTGGCGCTGACGGACTTTCAATTTGTGCTCACCCTGCCTTTCTGGGCGGTGGAGAACGCATTTGACTTCAAATGGCCCTTTGGCAAGGCCATGTGTAAGATCGTGTCCATGGTGACGTCCATGAACATGTACGCCAGCGTCTTCTTTCTCACTGCCATGAGTATGGCGCGCTACCACTCTGTGGCCTCTGCTCTGAAGAGCCACCGGACTCGAGGACACGGCCGAGGCGACTGCTGCGGCCGGAGCCTGGGTAACAGCTGCTGCGTCTCGGCCAAGGCGCTGTGCGTGTGGATCTGGGCTTCGTCCGCGCTGGCCTCTCTGCCCAGTGCCATTTTCTCCACCACGGTCAAGGTGATGGGCGAAGAGCTGTGCCTGGTGCGCTTCCCGGACAAGTTGCTGGGCCGCGATAGGCAGTTCTGGCTGGGTCTCTACCATTCGCAAAAGGTGTTGCTGGGCTTCGTGCTGCCTCTGGCTATCATTAGCTTGTGCTACTTGCTGCTGGTGCGCTTCATCTCCGACCGCCGCTTGGCGGGGACTGAAAGAGGGACCGCAGTAGCTGGCGGAGGCCTGGCCGGAGCCAGTGCCCGGAGACGGTCGAAAGTCACCAAGTCAGTGACCTTCGTTGTCCTGTCCTTCTTCCTGTGTTGGCTGCCCAACCAGGCGCTCACCACCTGGAGCATCCTCATCAAATTCAACGCGGTGCCCTTCAGCCAGGAGTATTTCCTGTGCCAGGTATACGCGTTCCCTGTGAGCGTGTGCCTGGCGCACTCCAACAGCTGCCTCAACCCCATCCTCTACTGCCTTGTGCGCCACGAGTTCCGCAAAGCGCTCAAGAGCCTGCTGTGGCGCATCGCGTCTCCTTCACTCACCAGCCTGCGCCCCTTCACTGCCACTACCAAGCCGGAGCCCGAGGATCAGGGGCTGCATTCCCTGGCGCCGCTCCAAGCGGCCGCGGAGCCAGACCTGCTCTACTACCCTCCTGGCGTCGTGGTCTACAGCGGGGGCCGCTACGACCTGCTGCCCAGCAGCTCTGCCTACTGAGGTCCAGGGCGCGCCGTCGGGGCAAGGTGGCCTTACCCGGGCGGTGAAGGAGGTGAACAGATTAAGGAAGCCTGCGTGTGTGTTGCGGGGGGCGCATTTAAGAAGTAGGTGGGACGAGGATGGGCAGAGCACGGAGGAGCAGCCTGTGTATAGGCCGGAGAACCTTCTCTGGAGAGGGGATGCTTTGAAATCAAATCAAGTGGAGAGAGGAAGCTGGCAAAGGGGCAGAGACGAGTCCCACGGGCCGGACCTTCAACCTCGGTTCCGCACCCCACCGCCTCTCCTTACTCTGCCCACGCTGGGCAGTGTGGGGGCGCCCAGAAGCAGAGAGAAGCAGCAAAAATGTAGAGAAATTGGCACAGGGAGCGGGGCTTAGCCAAATGATGCGCACACAATTGCGCCGGTTTATTCCAGCGACTTTTGCGGAGAGGGCAGCCGCTGCCACAAACTCTCATTTACTACTTGGCTAACGAGACTGCAGCAGCGCCAAGGTCCTGCTTGCTGTCGGGCTGCCCCAAGAATCTTGAGTTGGGAGGCAAGAAACGTTTTTGGAGTTAAGAAAAAGAACTGACCCTTCTGGTCCGCCCCCAGGACAAACGGCAAAGGAAAATCACCTCCCATGGAGTCATTGTACCGATTGTCATTCCGGATTGCGCTAGCAGGAACATGCTGAGCTGGACCTAGCTGCAAAGCCGGGGAGCGCAAACGTTAACAGGGGGATAACACCTGTCACAAGCTTGGGAGAGCGATTCTTTGGGGAGTGGCATCACTGCCGGAGGGAGCGGACACAGTGTGATTAGAAGGGCTGGATAGGGAAACTTCTTCAGGCTGCTGCCCCGAAAGGTAAAAGGGGGCTCATATGCTCACTCGGTAGCAGAGTTGGAAGTGGCGCGCTGGTGCATTGGGCGCTGCAAGCCCAGGCGCTCCATTTCCTCTGAGAGCACCTTGGGTGCCTGTAGGCACTCTGGTCTGTGTGCTGCCGGTGAGCTGGGCCCAGGAGCATCCTCAATAGCTCTACTGGGCGGAGTGGGGGCACTTCTGCAGTTCCTCCCTTCCCATGCTTTGAGAATCAAGCTGTCCCTTTGACTGAGGCTCTGGACCTGCGAGTAGAGGAATGGTTCAGTATTTTTTGTTTGTTTTTTGGTGCCGTTCCTTTTGTGGGGGTAGGCTTAGATAGAAGAGCAAGAAATGCCGCCGAAACGTGCAAGGGGAATGGCGGCGGCGGGATGGCAGAGCGCGGAATCATGGAAACCAAATTTCTAGAAGCTTGGTCAGATCTTTCAAAAGGAGGCGTGGGGTAGGAAAGAAAATAGAAGGTCCATGTACTCTGTCCTAAAGGGAGCAAAGTACTGGAGAAAAACCAGAATTTCAGGTGTAGGCTTCTTTATTGCTTATATTATTGACAAGAGAAGGTAGGAAATAGAAATTCCCATCGGACAGTACCATCACCAATTTCCATTTATTATGAAGAGTGCTTTACACAGTGAGCATGCATGACAAATTCTTCCCCAGCTTCCAGACAGTTTATGGAGCTGACTCTGAAGACACACAGTTCTCATGTCGACTCTGTTCTTATCACAGCAGTTTAAGGTGTTAAAACCCTCACAATGTCCTTTCTTGAGGCTCTTCTGAGAACTGGAATCAAACATCCGTCTACCCATCCAACTGCCAGCTTTGATAGAGGTATTACTGCTCTCTTTGGCAACCTAGTTTGGGGTCAGGAAATCAATGATGCAGGCACCCACTGGGGTGGTTAATTTAATATAATAAACAGCCATTCATAAAACATGTCTGTTGAAAGAGCCTCTTGCAGAGAATTGTTTAGTAATGTTGTTGAAAGTTTTCTGTAGTATCAGAGATTCAGGGTTCAAAATGTGAGATCTACAACTTCCACCTTCCTTGCCCTGCCTTCTGTGATTGTAAAACACAGTGCAGTGACTAGACACTCATGCCTTCCCACAAAAGCAAAAGTTGCCAGTCTCTATCCTGAGCAATCTTGACAAGTCAGCTCTTTTAGAAAACAGAATGGTGTGTTTGTTTTGAAGTAGTCCATTTTTTTCTTCACCCTTTGGGAAGAACATTTATTGATATTGATATTGAATAGCAATTGGGCTAACAAAGAAGCTCCAGGAAAGTTCCCCAAATACAAAATTCATGAAAAAATAAACACAGGAAAGAGCTAACAGGAGCATGGTAGCAGATTCATATGTAACACTGATAATAGACTCCTATTGAGAAAGTCTTATCAAAGCTCCTTGCCATTTCAATTTTAACAGTAAAATAATGTGTGGGTAGCTCACAATTTTTAGGAAAGCGTGTTGAAGTATGTACATCCGTGACTATGGATGCTAGAAAAACAGAAGAGAAGGAGCTGGAGGAATGGTCTTAAAAATAAAAAATAAAAAAATAAAAAAACCTCTGTAAAAAGGGTCACTTTGTCCAAATCCCAAGCTCAGGGCTTCTAAGAACATGGCAGGAGGGATCAAAGATCGTGACTTTGGTCTACCACAAGGACAAAGGGTCACCAAGGAAATGCGCAGATCAACTGTAATCAACAATTACTTTCTGAGCGCCTGTTGTGTGCCAACCCCTGTGCGGGGTACTGAGGTCATGTACATGAACCAGAGAAATTTCTGACTTCCACATGTAAAAGGACAGACGGCCATGAGCACAAGCAAGATAAGACAGTTGAATGTCAAAATAAGGCTGAAAGAAAAACAAAGGAAGGAAAGGTTGATCCTGCTAGGAGATCAGACTTCCTGGCCAAAATAATATTTGAGAGAGGCCTAGATATCTGGGTACAATTTAGGCAGAATGGCAAAGGTGGGTTGGGAGGAAGAGAGGATATTCAAAGCTCATAAAATGTGGTGACTAAAAGCTTTGATGCTGGAATGTCAGATGCTTGGTGGGGGGAGCAGGAAGCAAAGTAGTAGGGATTCTTGTACTCCTGTACGATTTCCCAAGATTTCTGTTGAGAGTATGTGCCCTTGTACTAACTTTATTTGTCTGGGGAAAGGAGATTTCTTTTGCCAGAAAGAATATGTCATTGTTATGCAGAGAACTTAGATACCTAAATGTGGTGGAAGACTTTTGATTTTTGATTATATTTATTCATTCAAACATCAAGGGAGTTTAATTCAATAAGCATTTGCATATTTGTGTGTGTGTATGCATGCAGGCACACACATGTACCCTGTGGTTAGTAAGGGATGACTACACTTGACTTCTTGGGGATTTAATAAGATGACCCTCAGCTATGGGCCACCTTTCCAGCTGGCCCGCCTATTCATTCCCAAATCTTCACACATCAAAACAGCTCTTGGAGAAATGGGCAGGAAATAAACACTGAACCCTGGAGAAGATTCCATTTCTAAACCTTGCAGAGATCAAGTACAGGTAGGGGAAGCAAGAGAGATGGCTTGTTGCTGTTTCTTTTCTAATGATAAGAGCTATGTGCCATGAGGTCCTCTGAGCATTTACTCATCCTCATCCCACACAATGGGGTTGGGAGCAGGTGTTTTCCCTAATGGCTTCTCTAAGTGAGTCATTAACTTATTTCTCCAGGATGGATGATGAAGGGGGCTGAGAGGGTGGAGTAGGGAATGGGTAGCTTTGCATATATTCTGTAAAAAGAATAAGATTATTTTATTTGGGAGTGAATGTACTAATAGAATACAGGAGGACCTGACTGGGAAGCAGAAAATGAGAAGCACCCATGTGGAGAGGAAGCGAGCAAGGCTTGGAGGGTGATAAGTAAAACAGCATGCTGAAGCCTGAGAAGACAGCCTTGCTGGGTCTGGAAAACACCAGAGATTTGGGAGAATGGGACACACTGCAGGAGTCTGGATATGGAAGCCACATGTCCTGCAGGTGACGAGATTGAACATGGAGTGGGAAGAAGTGGTCACTTTAGCAAAAGCCCCTGCCCTCCATTGTTTCCCCTGACATACACACCAGAAGTGGCCAGATTCACGGGGAAATTTCAGATGCCCTGCTCCACACCCCTAGCACTGCCTCAGTCACAGGTGCAAGAACCAAGTAGCAGCAGAGAGTGGGTTCTTTAAAGGCAAAGGAGGCAGTCATAGAATTGAAGCAACAAAGAGGAAGCCCAAACAGCAGCAGAAGGAAGAGAGCGCATGTGAGATATCAGGGATGCCACTGCCTTTTGAGACCTTGGAGAGATTAGGAAGGAGAAGGAGGCTGCAGCACAGAATGACAACAAATGGCTCTGTGATCCTAGGCTGGCTGACTTCGGTAGGTACTGCCCTTAGACCTGGGCAGCCAGGGCCCCCGGTCTGGGTGTCATCATTAGAGGACCCTGTTCTGCCCCTGCCCCTTTCCACATAGCAAGGAGTTCACAAGGCCTCCTGGAGCCTGTGCCTCCCCCATCTTCCCACCTGCTAGATTATGCTTCCGTAGCTGAGACCTTGGACTCCTTGTCCAAATTGCCGAGTTTATTTATAAGGAATCCATGGGTCCTTTCTTGAGTCCGTCCTCCAGAGCAAAGTCCATGCTGCTGAGTCTGTCCACCCTTAGGTGGTTAAGGGTGGCCATTTGTAGAAGCGGCAGAGGGTGGAGGCAGGTGGGAGGTTACAGATGTGGAGCAGAGAGAAGAGTGGGGGAAGCAGAGAAGAGGGATGGGCTGTGGACCACGTGCCTCCATTCATGTTCTTGCCCTGGACCCTGCAGATGTGAGCAGCTGTCTGAAGGAGGACCCAAAACCCAGCAAAAAAACAATCAGAGCAGGCCTGCTCTTCTCGGGAGGCTACAAATGAGCTGACACTGCAGGGGCCTGGCCATGCTACAGAATCCACTCATTCTCCTAGGCACTGGACACACAGAAGTAACACCCCAAATCCCAAATATCCCAGTTCTAAAAAGCAGCTCATTTCCCTTCTCCACATTCCCTTCCAGCACCAAAGATTTCGGTCAGTTACAAGTTGAGCTAAGACAATAACTACTCTACCAGACCCTAAATCAAGTAGGAAGAGGAACCACCCAGTTCTTCTAACTTCTAAAAGCGTGGGCAGATCTCTATTCTGCACTGGTCAGGCACATTCAGGGTTGGGTAGGCAAATACTTAAGACTGGGGCAGATCTAGTGGGGACAGGACAGGGAGTCGTTAACAGTAGTGACAATCGCTAGCTCCAATCAAATGCCAGACACCAGGCTAAGTGCTGTCCATTCAGAAAGCAGCAGAACCAAAGTGGCTGGGCTCAAAGCGCAGCTCCATCACTTAAGAATTGTGTGGTTTCAGACAAGTTATATCTTTCGGCCTCCATTTCTTCATCTAAAAAATGAAGATTGGTAACAGCACCCACCACAATTGCTGTGTTCACGTTAAAACATCTAGAATAGTGGTAAGGACTCCATAAATATCATGGTTTGTGTTTTGTTGTTTGTTTGTTTGTTTGCTTGCTTTGAGACCAGAACTCGCTTTGTCTCCCAGGATGGAGTGCAGTGACGCAATCATAGCTCACTACAGCCTCGGTCACCCAGGCTCAAGCAATTCTCCCACCTCAGCTTCTCCAACAGTTGAGACTACAGGCATGCACCACTATGCCCAGCTAATTTTTAAAATATTTTTTGTAGAGAGAGGGTCTCCCTATGTTTTCCAGGCTTTTCTTGAACTCCTGGCCTAAAGTGCTGGATTACAGGCATGAGCCACCATGCCTGAACCAATGTTATGTATTATTAATCATCACAACTCTCTGAGATAGCAATTCTCATCACAAATATATACGTGAGCAAGTGTGTCTTGGGGAGATTACATAGTTTGCTGCTGAGTGGCAAAGCCAGGATTCAAAACCAGCTTATTCCAAAACATGATTTTTATTAAACCATGCTGTCTCTTAAAGTGGCTGAAAACCTCACCATGGGGAAAGCAGTTGAAGAGGTATGGTTAAAGAAAAACTACTTAGCTTGGAGAAGAGAAGATCAAAGGAGAAACAGGGGGCTGTTTTTTCCAAAGACTTTCATATCAAATCCAGAGGACAAAACAAGGATGCAGACTAGAAAGAAATATTTTTACTGTGTCTATGAAATGAACTATTTTAAAGTGGTGAATCCTCCAGCATGAGATGTTCAAGTAGACTTGTCAGGGGTATCATAAAGTAATAGGAATTATGAGCAAATTAAATATGAATAAATTAATATCAGAGAAAAAATTACTAGTAATATTTTGAATAGTTGTGAATTTGATGAAATATATGACCCCCCGGCTGGGCGTGGTGGCTCACGCCTGTAATGCCAACACTTTGGGGGGCCAAGTCAGGCGGATCACCTGAGGTCAAGAGTTCGAGACCAGCCTGACCAACATGGAGAAACCCCATCTCTACTAAAAATAGAAAAGTAGCCGAGTGTGGTGCTGCATACCTGCAATCTCAGCTACTCAGGAGGCTGAGGCAGGAGAATCACTTGAATCCAGGAGGCGGAGGTTGCAGTGAGCTGAGAATCATGACATTACACTCCAGCCTGGGCAAGAAAAGTGAAACTCCGTCTCAAAAAAAAAAAAAAAAAGTATATATATATATATGTGTGTGTGTGTGTATATATATATGTATATATATATACTTATATATATGTATATATATATACTTATATATATGTATATATATGTGTATATATATATGTGTGTGTGTGTATATATACATATATATATGACTCCCCAATATATACGAACCCCTGGCAAAAAATCAAATCAAATCACTTCATAGAACACATCCAAGCATTGTGTGTGGAATTAGTCTGCTTCTCAGGCCTCAGCAAGGCCTGTAATGCCCTGTGGAAAGCAGCTCCTGCCTCTCCCACCCCTGCACCGAGATGCAATAAGGAAGGCGTGTGTAGGTGCTCCCACCCACACTTATCCCCTGCCACCAATGTGTGGAGGCATAGTCCAGGCAAAGGTTGCCTGCAATATGGGGACTGTTGTGCAGAGGACTGGTTGAAAGTGAGAGGTGGGCAGATACCGTGGCTGAAATCACAATACTGGGTGTTCAATGGACAGACCCTAAGAATCAGAGCTGCAACTTCCTGCCATGTGCTTTACTGTGTCTGAGGTTAGGGTCATTGTCTCTTTATTGACCTAATCCACGTATCTAACAAAGAGAGCCACAAAGCAACAGCCTATCAGTGCCACCGCAGACGCTGTGATCACCACGATGATGACACTCCCAGCTGCGTTGACCAGAAAGCCCAGGCCACCTCCGACCAGGATCTGAGCCAGCTGCACCATGCAGGTGAGGGTGGCGCAGTCCATGCCCTTCCCTCTCACGCTGTTGTCTGGGTTTCCTCCTGGGACTTGCTGTCTCTGCAAAAAAATCACAGGAACACCATTTGACCCACAAGGAACTATCATTTAGGGCACAGGTTGGCAAACTTTTTCTGTGACCAGCCAAATAGTAAATACCACTGGCTTTGTGGATTATATGGCCCTGGTCATAACTACTCAACTCTGCCATTGTAGTGCAAAAGCAGGGGCAATGTGGAGCTGGGTTGGGATTCCAATATACATTGATGGACATTAGCATTTGATTTCATGTAATTTACATGAATTGACAATGTGGAACTGAACTGAATATTGATAGGCACCAGCATTCGATTTCATGTAATTTTCACTTGTCAAAAGTATTATGCTTCTTTTGAAATTGTTTTCAATCATTTAAACATTAAAAAGGAATTCTTAGCTCACACAAGTACAAAAACAATACAATGTAGTGGATACTCAATAAATATTCCATTCTTTTTCTTTCTTAGTGTTAAAAATTCAAACATTTTGAGAAGGATATTGAATTGCTGACGTACTTAAGAGAAGCAACTTTTAAAAGCATTTCAATCTTTCAAAATATGGTTGCTACTTGATTAACATAATACTATTTGGTTAATATTGATATTTGGTCTGAACTGGTTGATAACTTTGCCATTTGTTGGCTGCCTCTTATGTGCTGCTGGGCCTGTACACATTTTTTTACATGTTACTTTATTTCAACCTCACCACCTCCCTAGATGCACATGTTATTATCATTACCTCCATGGTAACAATTATAACGCTAGCTATCCTATTTTGAGTCTTTGTTAGGCGCTAGGTGGCACTATGCTAAGCACATCCATTATCTTGTTAACTTTTCTGTAAGCTATATAACACTCTTTCCATTTGTCTCTTGAGGAAACTGAGGATCTGCGAGTTTAAATGATGATTTCCTACACTATTAGGCCAAAAAAAAGCATTTTGCTGAAAAGTGCATATTATCCTTTGACTAAAAAATAAAAATAAGAAAATGGATTTAATTTTTCTTGGTTTTTATTTTAAAATGCTGAAAAAAAACTAAGAGTGGTAACACATTGGAGTTGGAGGGAGATAGTAAATGTAAAGGGAGCACACAGTGTCCACTTTTGTATATCATTGTGAATATATTATCTCACCTAAAATGAACTCATTCTAAGTGCTACCTAATAAACAAATAAATAACATCCCCAGTGTTACACAGCTTCCAAGCGGAAGAGGCAGGATTTGAATCCAGGTCTCTCTGAGTCTGAAGTGTAGGTTTTTTTTTTGTTTTTTTTTTTGCCTCAGTACCATGTAACACTCTCTTTGGGGGGATGGATTTTTATGATGACTATCCCATTAACAGCAACACCCCTGTCATGCATTGAAACCTTGGTGACAATGTTTGCCAGGAGATTAGGATAGCCACGACTCTCGTTTGAAAGGTTTTTTACTCGTAGTACGGCTCTGCCCTGCTGCCAGATCAAATGATGAAAAAGATGGCCAGAATTATAGTCCCATGGATATGTGTTTGGTGTTTTTGCAGTTTCACGCTGAGCTGGATTAAACTTATCTCTGTAGCTTTTACATCATTGCTCCAGTTAAGGAATGGTATGCCTATTTTCATGGGAAGAAAGTTGCAAGTGTTGATAAGAAGAGGTGGTAATTTTAGAGTGGAAGTACCAACTCTTTTATAAACACTGCTTAGACTCTTGTTCACTGTTGAGTTCCAAGGTTTAAACGGCACATGTCCCATTCAGGGCAGCAAAGTGAGGATTGCCACCTGTGATTCCAGCTTTCCTTCTTGCACATCGGATCTAGTCTGGACTCCATTGCCTAGGACTTTCCTACCCTCGACAAATAACGCCAAGACATTCCACCATGCACCTCTGCAGATTAGGAGTAGGGAACCCTTATTGTGGGTATCCAGAAATGTTGCAGGTGCTCCAGAGACCTATCAGGCGATTATAGAAGACCTGAGTCCCCCTTGTTTGTCTCTGTGTAATCGTGGGCTGGTTTCTCAGCCTCACGGAACCTTCTTTTTCTAATCAGAAAAATGGGAATAACACTCCTTGTCCTACATCTCCCTAAGTGTGCAGGGGTTGAGAGTAAGGAGGACAGGAGAGCTGGCCTGGGCTGGGCTTGGCTGGTGGGCATGCCTGTACCAGATCATGGTTGCCGTTGGTTGGGCATTTTACTGCTGCTGTTTCAACAACCCTCTTTTCCAGCTCTGCTCTACACACTGCTACCACATCCTTCCCAGCCTTCAGATGAGTCTGGATGTTACCCAAGGCAGAGGTTCAATGACAACACACCTCCTTTTCTTCCTCTCGATGGTACTCAGTAATGAGGTTAAAGGGCACGGTGTACAGGGTGCTGGACATCACACCAAATAGGCTGCACAGGACCAGGGTGGAGTAGACATTTGGGAAGAGCCCAATAAATCCTGTCCCCAGGCCAAACAGCAAATATCCCGTGAAGTAAAGCCCCTTTAATCCAATGTAGGACAACAAAAATTTCTGAAAGTCTGTGGGAAGAAGAGAGGGAGAAATTACAGCTGGCGGTGCCTCACAACATTTAATAATTTTAGACAATCCTTTATTCTGAACATCCACTTTTTTAGACTTCCGTTGATACTGAGCCAGCAACAAAAGAATCCCCTTATCTGTGGGTTGAAAACAGCTGGCTTTCGGAACCATTTTTAAGACCTCTGGATAAAGGACAGCTTGAAATTGCCTTGCTAGTCTGATTTCTTTTTCTACAAAGAAGGGTCTGGCACTGTTTAGCAGACAGCTGGATAGCAAAAAGAAGCAAGAGAGGTAGTGAAAAAGCTGACCTTAACTATGGGGCTGTGGGGCTGCAGGAAAAGTGTGGGTTATTCTGACTCAGGTGGGCTGTGGCCCCATAGGACCAAAACAACAACACAGGCCTATCTTGGCCCCAGAACCCAAAGTCAGGTTGGAGAAAAGAAACAACCAGAATTTACAGGATGATCTAAGTCATTCATGATTTCTTAGTCCCATCTGAATGGAGTCCACCCAAAAAGGAGGTAAAGCATGTGCAATTATCTGAAGACATTTTCCCCGACTTGCCAATTCTTCCTAGGCTGGTAAGGAGCTCCCACAGCACCCACCATCTCCTCATCGCTGGTTCCCTAACTCTTGGTAAACAAGTTCCTTGACTTCTCAACACCCCAGCTTCATCCTCTGAAAACTGGGAATAATAAAACTCTCTTTTGGGGTGTTGCCAGGATCAAGTGAGATGAAGCATCTATGAAATCACCCAGCCCAATGCCTAGCATGTAGAGAACATCCAATTAATGTGGCTAGTGCTATTGCAAAAAAGACAGGCTGAGCTGGAGATGGTTGTCTCTTAACTGGGTTCCTCTTCCAGCAGGTCAACTTGGCTTGCTCATAGTAGTATAGTGGTAGGGCTAACTTTTAAAAATAAAAAATTCTGCTTTAAACATTTTACAAGACTTTTCACAATGGCAAGAAAAAATACTTAAAAATTTTTTTATCTTCCTTTCTTAATCAGTTGTTTTTAACCCACACATTCCTCATCTTTCCCCCGCCACATTCTCCTGGAACGCATGAATCAGGGGGATAAATAACAGATACTTGAAATGTGGCTATTCAATAATGAAATTTTCCATATCTATTAATATAATTATTGGACTTACACTTTGTAGACAAGCAACCTTATTTGTAGTGCATTCTAATCAATTATGAAACTAAACACTGTCTCACATTTTCTGATGGAAGACAAAGCTCTGGAAATGAAAAGTGGGCAACATTGCTTCCTCTATTAAACTTATACCATGCCTGGGGGACTGTTGTTGTTAAGGTTGAGAATTTTTTAAAAAATGAGAATAAGGCTATATCAGTTTCTGTTTACTTAATAATTATGTTTATGCAGAAAATATAATCTAAGGTGCCTCAAGACCTAAAAGATACTATCAATACCCATCAGGGAAATGCTCTTATCCAAATGCGTATGTCAGAGGAGGAGAAAGTAAAGAGGTATTTGGAAACATAAGTAATTTCAGTACACACTGAAAGCCTGGCAAAGAATACTCTATTCACAAAAAGAATTCAGTGAACTTCAGGGCCAACCTTGCGTTGCCCTCTGATGGGTCTGATACGCAGCGGTAGTCATATCCTCACACAATGCTTCTCTTCAGGACTGGAAGGAAATGTGATAGATTTCAGCACCAGCTATGACTAGTAGTGTATGATATTATGGTATGAACAATTGGCCATATCTTAGTACTCAGTGCTGTTATTCTAATTGGTATACGTGTACCCACTGTATACAAAAGGAGCTTGGAAACAAGCTCCTATCAGTGTTCTCCACCACAGCAGCCAGATTGTCCTGCCAACCTCCATGTGGATAGAAACTCTGAATCTGCTCCTGATGTTATGTGATGAGTTCAAAATAGAGGGTAATATAGCGAGCTCCAGAAGTAAAGGAAATGATAGATTCTGCCCCGGTGGGTTGAGGGAATGAACCTCGCTTAAATATTACTTCCTCAATGAAATATTGGGTCTAAAAATGTTATTGCAAGTTGTATAGTTGGGGAAGTAGAAAGAGCAGTTCAGGTAGAGAAACTAAAAACAGCAGCAAATACACAGAGATGAGAAAGTCTGCATAGCGGGTCATTGAGGGTAATTAATTGATACGGGAGTGAAAAAGGGCAACGTATGAACTAGGCCAAACTGTGAAAAGCTCAGAAACTTGACTTTATCCTATAGGCATGGAGAGTCCCTAAAATCCTTGAGCAGAGCTGGCTGGTATTTTATAAATAAAATGTTGATTGAATTCACAATGGTAGGGATCCCATAGATTTATACATTAATAAAACTTTGGAAAACTATTCAACTAATAATTTATTTTGTAACTGGAAAGGCTTTTAACTAGAAGGGACCTAAAAATAACATGCTTTAAAGTTTCAAATGCCATAAAATTTATGCAGACAAGACTAATGGAATGGTACCTAGTAAGGGTTTCTTGAGGAAAAAAAAAAGAAGTTTAGATGGACACATTTTTTTTCTTACAAAGATGAGGGTAGGGCTGGATGTAGTGCCTCAGGCCTGTAATCTCAGCACTTTGGGAGGCTAAGGCAAGAGGATCACTTGAGCCCAGAAGATCAAGACCAGCCTAAGCAATGTAGGGAGACCCCATCCTATGAAAAAAATTTAAATATTAATAAGCCAGGCACAGTGGCATGTGCTTGTGGTCCCAGGTACTCAGGAGGCTGAAGCTTGCTTGAGCCCAGAAGGTTGAGGCTGCAATGAGCCATGATCACGCCACTGCACTCCAGCCTGGGTGGCAGAGCAAGACCTTGTCTTAAAAAAAGAAGAAAAACAAAACAAAACAAAAGAATGAGGGTACTAGTAAATAGGCCTCTCAGCCCATGAAATCACAAAGGACTTAAGTTGGATAATTTACTAAACCCTTTTAGTCTAACATGCCTTTATTCTATTTTAAGTTCTTGAAATCCTCCTGGAATTTTTCTTAGTTCACACACTCCAAGAGGAAGAAAAGAGTTTGCTAAATAAATGTGAAATTTAAGCACCATTATATGAGCATCATAAATTTTAAAATAATGAATGTTGTGGTTATATGATTATTGGGCTCATGAACTTTTTCCACATTTATATGAGGTCCCCTTTTCCCAATTGTGCTCAATTTTTAAGCTATCTTGAGGCAGGTGTTCTTCTGTGCTATGGCAGGTGAAGGGAAGGGGAAGGGTCCCTCACATAAACATCCACCCTTCCCCTACCCCCACAAGAAGCAGGCTGACAGTGACAGAGTGAATTCATCTGAGAATGGTAACAGGTATTCTCCCCAACTCTTTCCACTTCCTTCACCCAGGCCATACCCATGCTGTCCCTTAGACCTGTCCAAAGCCCAGAGCCCTAAGTCAGTTATTCTTACAATCTTGCAGAAGAGCTCTTTATAATTAGGAGAACTGCATACATTTTTCAGGCCAGACTTTTCACTTAATTCAATGTATACAGAGCTTGGAGATATCCACACACAGGAGCAAGTACAATGCAGCCTGTGCGATGCCCTGCACTTGCAGCACAGCTGCTTGGACTTACTTAAAGACAACAGCGGAAATTCCTTTTTCAGTGCCTTCACAGCTGCAACCTAGTTAAGTAGAGGTTAAGAGGCTCAAAAAAGCTGACACCTGGGAAGAAAGGCCAACTGTCCCCAATCCTGGCATGGTGCTCCTATAACCTACCATGCTGCACATCTGAGCTAAGGTCACTTTACATGCTGATTTTGTCACCTGTAATGTTAATATCCCTTCTCTTCTGCATTGTCTACAAATCTGATAAGTCTGTCTATGAAACGCCACCAACGACCTTGCTTCAGTAGAACATAAACCTGCTCGGACTTGTCCATCCAACACTTCATTTTGTAAAGATTCCGTTTTATCTTCCAGAGAAACTTGATCAGGAACTCACTGATCCCAAATACAAAGTAATTGGTGAGGAAAATGACACCTAGAATTCATGATGAGAAAAGGATGTTTCATATGGTCCTTTCTAAAGTAATAGTTTTTCCTGATATCCATAGATTTATTAAGAATCTGATATTTTAAATAGTAGGAAATAAACATAGAAATATCAAATCCAAGTTGTGCTGGACCAGAGCCCTTTAGAAGACATCCTTAGGAAAGAGAGAGACTTACAAGAATAAAGTGAGGAAAACATAGAGTTGATGCACAGTCCCCAACATCCAACCTCGACTCCTCTTTGGTAGATAAGAAACTCCGTGGAGTTGTGTGCGCTATAGGGATCCCCATGGTACACAATCTGAAAGAGAGGTTGGAAGGCTGTTCAGGTACAAATACAATGACCCCTTCTCATGCACTCTGCTTCTCTACACCTGGGGAGCAAATGTCCCTGCCTGAGGGACCCTTTTTAGAGTACAGAGCTTATGCTGTCATGACCAAGTTGCCCCTTTAATCCTACCACATCTCCATTCAAGGACCTGCCGGAAATCGAATGCCTGCTGCATCAAGTCTAAACATCACTCTCCCAGGTCCTTAACATCCCTTTTTCCAGCTCACAGCTGGCCCCCCCTGACTCAGGCAATCCCACCACTCATCTTCTGGTACACCAATCAGCTTCTGACTCATCTCCACATGTGCCATTCCTGTTCCTGCTTGGAATGTTTCCACCCTCTCTAATATTCCCCTAACTCCTATTCACCCTTCAGGGTACAGACCATACTATAATCACTTTATTGTATTTTATTTTTTAAGAGACAGGGTCTTGCTCTGTCACTCAGGATGGAGTACAGTGACACAATCATAGCTCACTGCATCCTTGAACTCCTGGCCTCAAATGATTCTTCCACCTTGGCCTCCCAGAGCACTGAGATGATCTGCCATGGTCTACTATGCCCAGCCTGAACCCTGTACCTCGTTTTTGAAGCCTGCCATGATTGCTACAGCTGACATCAATTTGCCCTGCTTGCTATACTTGATTAAGTACTGGCAGGCTCCACCGTGTCCTCTGGTTGTCCAGGATATAGTAGTGTGCTTCTTGATGGTACTCTTTCCTACATTCTGACTGTGCCAATCTTAGAGGATAGCCCAGAAGAACTTCAACAGGTGTTAATGGAGGAAATGATGTGTAAAAGTGAGTGTGTGCACAGATACATTCATTACCTGTCCCATGAAATCTGTGAAGAAGAGCATGTTGGACAGGAAGGCAGTCCATCCAATGAGGTGGCTGATGGAAAGGTAGCGGTAGTGGGGAGGCATGCTCATCAGTGCTCTCAGCAGTGACTTTAATGTCATTGGCCTGCGAGTCTGAAATAAAACATGAAACACAGGTGTGACCTTCAATGCAGAAACTCAGCCAGCTAAGGGAACCAGAGCACATGGCCATGTTACGTATTTGTCAGTCAGCCATCACACAGTGTCACTTTTCCTGGGCACGGAACTATGTTTCCATGGAGTAGACTCACAGGAGATATTCTGTTAAGCATGAGTGGCTGCTTAGAAGTTTCAGGCCCAGAATGAGGCTTTAGAGCCAAGGGGAAAGGGAATGAGAATGGTGCTACCTTCAGGCCAAGATGTAGGAGACATTGAACATTCTATCTCTGAATGACAGAACTGTTGCACAAGGACAAAACTCACAGATATAAGCCAGCTCTTAGTTAGAATTCTTGGGCCTCTTAACTGTGAGAGCATAGTAGGCAAATCCAAGATGGCTGTCATGATCTTGGTCCCCTGATGTTATCCTGTTCTGTGACATGACAAAGGGACTTTGCAGCTATATTAATAATTAAGGTTAATGATCAGCTGACTTTGAGTTAATTGAAAAGGAGATTACCTGGGTGATCCTAACCAAATCCCATGAGCACTTGAAAAGTACAGAATTTTCTCCAACTGGTAGTAGAAGGGAAAGTCAGAGCAACTCAAAGCACAAGAAATGACAGCTTTGAAGGTGGAGGAAGCTACATGAAAAGGATCTGAGGGTGACATTTAGGGGCTGAGAGCAACTCCAGGCCAACAGTCCACAGAAAGCAGGGACCTCAGTCCTACAACCAGAGGAACTGGATTCTGCCAACATCCTGAATGAGCTCAGAGGCAGACTCTTCACACTGAGCTTCCTGATGAGAATACAGCTCTGCCAGCACTTTGATGTCAACCTTGTAAGACCCTGTGCTGAAACTTAGTGCAACTGACCCGCTTCTGATCTACAGAACTGTGAGATAATAAACTGATGTTGTTTTAAGCTGCTAAGTTTGTGAACATTTTTTATTTATTAGAACATTAATACAGAGAGCCAGTCAGTTCCCTGCTCTTAGCCAGCTGTCTCCTCCCAGGTTATTTCTCTGGATTCTAATGATAGCAGACACATGTAAATGAGCCCTACATTGAGTTAGAAGTGAGAACAATGTAGAACTCAAATACATATATTTACACACACACACACACACACACACACACACATGAGGAGACTTCAATATGTTAATGGAAAATGCATATTATGAAAAAATTATACATGTATTTCAAAAATTTTTTGAATCAAAATAAACTCATACTAACTTGTTATAGCATGTCTGAAGAGGATTTAGTTTGAGGCACTAAGAAGAATAAGACATCGGTTTGAAAAGAGCCCCTAACAGAGCAGCATGAATTCTACTAAAATTGAAGCTAGACTAAATATCAAATTTATGGTGAAGCTTTGGTGGAAGAATGGTGACATCACTGATTTTTTTTGAAGTTTATGAAGACAATGTCCCAAAGAAATCAGCAGTTTACAAATGGATAACTCATTTTAGGAAGGAACCAGATGGTGTTAAAGATGAAGCCTTCAGAGCAGACCATCCACATCAATTTGCAAAGAAAAAAGTTAGTCTTGTTTATGCACTAATTGAATAGGACTGACAATTAATGGCAAAAACAATAGCCAACACCATAGACATCACAGTTGTTTCAGATTACACAATTCTGACTGAAGAGTTAAGGTTTAGCAAACTTCCCACTTACTGGGTACCAAAAGTATTATGACCAGGTCAACTGCAGACAAGCACAGAGCTTTCAATGAAAATTTTAAACATGTAGGATCAAGATCCTGAAGGATTTCTTCAAAAAAATTGTAACTTGAGATGAAACAAGGCTTTATCAGTACAATCCTGAAAACAAAACACAATCAAAGCAATGGCTACCGAGAGAAACGTTCCAGTCAGAGCAAAAGCAGCCAGGGCAAGGGAAAAGGCCATGACAACAGTTTTTGGGGGATGCTCAGGCATTTTGCTTGTTGACTTTCTGGAAGGCCAAAGATCAATAATATCTACTTACTATAAGAATGTTTTGATAAAGTTAGCCAAAACTTTAGCAGAAAAACACCCACAAAAGCTTCACCAGAAAGTCTTTGTCCACCATAACAATGCTCCTTCTCCTTCCTCTCTTCAAACAAAGGCAATGTTGTGAGAGTTTTGATGGAATGTCTTTAGACACTAGAGTCCTGATTTGCCTCCTTCTGATTTCTGTTTCCTAATCTTAAAAAAAAATCTATGAAGGCCTCCCATAGTTTTTCAGTTAATAATGTAAAAAAGACTGCATTGACATGGCTAAATCTCCAGGACCCTCAGTTCTTTAGGATGCGATAAATGGCTGGTATTATTGCTTACTAAAGTGTCTTGAACTCAGTGGAGCTTGTGTTAAGAAACAAAGTTTCTTCTTTTTAATTTTTATCTTTTCATTCTATTTTTCCATTAACTTTAGGAAGGCCCATCCCACACACATATATGTAAAAAATGAATATATAGGTCCCTTATTCTTTTAGATTTAAATTTGGTTAAAACTAGAGGCTACAGGTTTTTTTGTTTGTTTCAGAAACACTGAGAGAATGAGAAACTTTAAACTATTGATGCAACTGTTTTGAAATACAAAGAATAATAACCTTTAGCATCTTGTCATATAAGAGAAGAAAGAAATCTTGGGAATACTAAGCAGTCAGCTGCCCGGAAGACGCTGAGACCATAAACATCAGCCATGATGTGCTAATGAGTCTTTCTTGTCATATATTTTTATTTATTCTGAATTATGACATTGAGTACTAGTTTATAAGACAGTCAACTGAGATTTTCTATTTTAACTGTAACCTTCTATTTTATACTTTGTAAC
Source organism: Sapajus apella (assembly GCF_009761245.1). Classification (NCBI taxonomy): domain Eukaryota; kingdom Metazoa; phylum Chordata; class Mammalia; order Primates; family Cebidae; genus Sapajus; species Sapajus apella. The sequence goes on along the minus strand of NW_022436951.1, from coordinate 8,490,859 downwards.
CTTACATAATCATGCTTTTTACTTTTTTGTTGTGGAAAATTATATTCACTCATTTTAGTTTTGTTGTGTAAGTTGATTTTTTAAAAATTCATCCATTTTGTAGTATCTAGCCCACTGTCCATAAACTGTACTCATTTTCTGATAATCAGTGTTAAACACTGTAGACATTCCCCTGGACTGAAGAAAAATAACTGTTTTTCTGCAAGTAGAATATGGTACCTATAAAAATAAATGATTATAACAGAAATGAAGTGCAGAATTACTACTTTTTCCTCAACTACAGAAAGAAGCAGCTAACAATATAGCCAAAGAAACAACAGCCTGGTTTCCATGCCTCCAACTAAGTGATTTATCTTCACTTTCCTTCCTCTTTTTCCAAAAATGCAAATTGAGAAAGTGAATCTGGTCAACAAGTATTCAGCCTCATTCTAAATATTAATATATGCTTCTGACTTACACATAATTTTCAGCCTGGTTTCATTGTTAGATGAATTTCTCCTTTGTTCTAAAAATAAATATGAGCTTTTGAAATGTGCCTAGGATTTCTGTAAAAGCTGGGAGTGTAAATATTCAAAGCCTCTTTGTATACTTTAACTCAGAATAAAAATTCAGCTGGCATATTATTCCTGACTAATCAATTTCCTTGGTGAAACCCTTTCAATGGTTCTGAACCCCTGGGAATTGTTTTATTGCATTTATTTTGCACCACTGTCAGCTGGAGATTGGGTGGGATGAATTTACAAGAGAAAAAGGTACAGAGTCATCAGAGAGAGATGAAACTTCACAAATGTACCCTCAAAAGGAGACTATAAATGTTAAAGGGAGCAACCGAGGGCATGGAGGCATTGGAGATAGATTTTATGAGATCTGGCTTAAACTCCTGAAACAATTCAGCCCTCTTGCCATTAAAAAGAAAGCTCTGTTCTTAACGTACACAACCACCTTTATTTTGGAAAGCAATGCCTTTGGCAAACAATGACAGCCCCACACCCATGGTCCTAGCCCTGGAGAAGTATAGGCTTCTTTTGTCTAACTGGAGACCTTCCAAGGTACACATTTGTAAGAGAAGAGCAAATGCATGGCTTTGAGAGTAAGACGTATTACTCCATGCTTTATTCTTACTTCATCCTTTTGTCTATTTTATTTGCTTATTTATTTATATTTTTAGAGATGGGGTCTCACTCTGTTGCCCCAACTAGCGTACAGCGGCATGATCACAGCTCACTGTAGCATCAAACTCCTGTGCTCAATGGATCCTCCCATCTCGGCCTCCTGAGTTGCTGGGACTATGGGAATGAGCCACTGCACTGGGCTCAATTTTGTTTTTTAAACCAAATAACAAAATCATTCATAGCCTACAGAATTTTGTGTGTGGCCCCTAGTAGAAAGTTAGCTGTATCTTGTATTTGTTTTCTTACTCATGTGGGAGTTCCATGCCTTTCAAATGGCTTCTACTCACTTGATTTCATTTGACTCTCAACAGCAGCCTGAGTGACTGAGACAACCTCTGTGTTGTGTGACTCTTGAAGGGGGAGTCCCAGTTTACTAAAAGGGACATCAAAGAGGCAGATAATCTATCAGGGTGTTATCTATTATCACTTATATGCTTATCTTTAGTAAAATCCCACCTTGCTTTGGTCCCTAAACCACCACATTATTTTTTTTTATTCTCATTATATGATTACTTTTTTCCTTATTTTTATATATTATATAAATTTTGGATGTATTGCAGGATTTAAAAATGGAAAATTAAAGCTTCCTGTTAGCCTATCATCCAAACTTTTAATTTTTGGTATATTTCCTTTCCATTTTTTTCCTCTGTGTATGCAGCTTTTCCCAAAAAGCAAAGATTGTTTTCTGTATGTATTGTACATTTTACTTGATATGTTTTTAGTAAATCTTCAAAAACATGTATTTTTAATGACTGCATGAATTTTATCATATAGATATACCATGATTCTTGGGCTGTAATGCATAATTGCACAAAGGGCTCCAGTCCAACTAGTAATCTTAGAGTTCTGGTTTGTTGCTGAAGGAGGGGCAGGGAATGCAGGTATTCTCTCCCATGCAGCCTGGTGTAGGGAAACGAGGTTGAGTCCAAGCTTTAGGAGACCTAAATTCTCATATTTTCTCTACTTGTGTAATCGAGATAAAATGAAGACTTTATCCCAGTGACCTCCCAGCTCTTCCTTGCACTCCTACAGTTATGAAAAACACTGCATTCATTCTAAAATAGGAGCTACTGTTGGAATCAGATGAATAGAATATTACTCTCTTCGACTGCATTCTCCTATCAAGTGGCATGGGGAGAGGCAAGTTGATTCGCTGTGGCAACTCAACTCCAAGGTAGTCATGTAGATAGAATCAGGCCTCCTCTCAGCAGATCGTACTCAACCATTTTGCCAATTTAAACATAATCCATGTCAAAATTTACTTTTGCATTTATTTTGAAAAAATGCTAAGCAAATAAACAGAGTAAACAATACGTGAGAAAGCACTTGACCTCAAGAAAAAAACTACTTACAGACTTTTGTAACTTAGTGGCTAAGATGTATTGCTTTTATTCATACACATAACTGAATACAAAATATGAGGTTTTCTACTGACTATACGTAGCAAAAAAATTCCTTAAAATACCATTAAAGTAAAGTACAGTTTTTAAATTTTGTAAACCATTTAGCTAAATGTAATGTGCTATCCTAGATTGGGTCAGAAAAAGGATATTACCTACGAGTGGGATTGCTGGATCAAACGGTAGTTCTATTTTCAGTTCTTTAAGGAATCTCCAGACTGTTTTCCATAGTTGTTGTACTAATTTACATTCCCACCAGCAGTGTAGAAGTGTTCCCTGTTCACCACATCCATGTCGACATCTATTATTTTTTTGGTTGTGGCAATTCTTGGAGTAGTAAGGTGGTATCGCATTGTGGTTTTGATTTGCATTTCCCTGATCATTAGTGATGCTGAGCATTTTTTCATTTATGCTGAGTAGTATATATATGTATATATAGATATATATTAGGTAGATTATGGAGGTCCATATATATATCACAGTTTCTTTATCCACTCGTTGATTGATGGGCATTTAGGTTTGTTCCATGTTTTTGCAATTGCAAATTATGCTGCTATAAACATGTGTATGCAAGTATCCTTTTCATATAATGACTTCCTTTTCCTCTGGGTAGATACCCAGTAGTGAGCTTCTGCATGGCAAAAGGAACAGTCAGCAGAGTAAATAGACAACCCACAGAGTGGGAGAAAATCTTCACAATCTATACATCTATACATCTATACATTATGAATACTACTCAGCCATAAAAGGAATGAATTAATGGCATTCACATTGACTTGGGTGACATTGAAGACTAATCATTCTAAGTGAAGTAACTCAGGAATGGAAAATCAAACATTTTATGTTCTCGCTCATAAGTGGGAGCTAAGCTATGAGGATGCAAAAGCATAAGAATGACACAATGGATGTTGGGGACGCAGGGGGAAAGGGTGGAAAGGAGGTGAGGGATAAAAGACTACATATTGGGTGCAGTGTGTACTGCTTAGGTGATGAGTGTATCAAAATCTCATAAGTCACCACTAAAGAACTTACTCATGTGACCAAACACCACCTGTTCCCCAATTACTTATGAAATTTTTTAAATGTTTTTTTTTTTAAAAAAAAGGGGAAAAAAGGACATTAGTAGAAAAACTGGTGAAATACAAATAAATCTGCTGTTTACTTAACAGCATTGTAGCAATGTTAATTTCTTAGTTTTGACAAATGCGCATGGTTCTCTAAGATGTTAACATAAGGGAGAAGCTGGTAAAACATAGGAACTCTCTCTACTATCTGCAGCTTTTTTGTAAATCTAAAATTATTCAAAAATTAAACTTCGATAAAGAAAGCAAAATAACACATGGGCACGCTTTGCTAGGTGACAACTCCATGAGGTTGAACAAGGACTGTGGAATTTACTACAGTCTCCTGATGCTCAGCACTGGGTCTGGCAGGGGTAGTTAATAGTTATTGAATGAATAAAAGAATGCATAAGTGAATGAACCATGTACACATTGCAACTCATTCTAAGAATTCTTATTACTCACCCAAATAAACCCTCCTGGGTTCCTCTTTATTCCCTGCAGTCAGTAGCCAGATTAATGTCAAAAACAAAACAAAACAAAACAAAAACAAAAAAAAAGCTAACATCAAGGAGTCCTCCACCCCACTAGTTTTGATGGACCCCTATCATCTACCTAATAAAATTTTAGTCCTATGCTGACATTCAGAAGCATCCAAAATCTGGCTCCAATTTGCTTTCCTAACTTTATTTCTAATGTTACAAACTCTGTGATCTACTGTACCACTTATACTTTCTCCAAACATGCTTCATGTTTTTAAAATATTTGTTTTATATCTGTGGCTTTGCTGATGTCCTTCTGTCAGAAGTATTTTTCCCCCAAAGACTCTACCTATTCAAATCCTATCATTCAAGGCACAACTCAAGGGTGACCTCCTCCATGAAGCCTTTCTCTGTTTGCTTAGGCACAATCTTTCTCTCTTTAAAACTAACAGCAATTGTTATTCTGCCATTTGTGGCCACCTGGAAATGTGCCATTTGGGTCTCCTACTGGAGAAAACACAGTTGATTGACAGCCTTGAATGCTCCTTCTCTGGATCCACTACCTGTTCCTGCCAAGGTTACCCTTTCCATGGCTATTCCCAGATAGTGACTAAGCAAGCTGGGGGTATTAGTGCTGGCCTGTTTCTACAACAGCTGGGACTCCTCTAAGGAGCAACTTTGGCTGGAGGACTCCCGTTTGGCCTGGTTGAAACTTTCTTGGAACTTCACTGCATCTGAAAGGTTTCCTACCCCATCCTCTTTCCTTTCCTTTCTCCTTTCACAGGTGTTTGAGTTGCATCAAGTTAAGAAGACTTTCCCTTCCCATTTCTGCTTCTCCCCACTTTATCTTTCATGCTGTTTTCTCCAATGAATCTCTTACATGTCAAATCCTATCTTGGTGCTGTTTTTGAAAATCTGAACTGATACATTGTTTCTGTAGCATTTACCATGTTCTATCATGGATTATAAATCATGGTACAAATGGCTTTTGCCACCTGTTAGGCTGTAAATTCCTGGGCATAAAGACTGGACACTTGTCAGTTAAATATCTAGTACAGTGTTTTGCACATACTCAGTATCCAAAGCTGTTTGTTAAATGAATAATGTTTATAATGTATTGATATACTTATGTAAAGTTTGAAAAAGTGTCTTTACATGCTTTATCTTAGTTGAACATCCTAATAATCCTGGAAAATAGACTGGCCAAGCCAACAAGAGAAGTTGACTTTATAGGAAGGTGAGATTCACTGAGCTTATCTGAAAGTTGCTGGAGTCCAGATTTGTATTCCGTTTCTGCTTAAAGCATTCAGCATTCTCCCAGGGTCATAATAATAAGACCTAAACCCAACACCTTACTGTGTGGTGGCAAACACTCTAACTTTACATGGATTAGCCCTGTAACCTGCACAAAATCCTTGTAAATAGATGGAATTATTTTCTCATTTAACAAAAATGCAAATGTCCAAAGTCACGTAATCCAAAGATGGTATAGCCAGGATTTAAGCAACCATGCTTTTGATCTTTAGGCTACCTTAGAGCAAGTAGCTATTTGTGATTTGTGGAATGAATAACACAGGTCAGCAGCTAGAGGAAGCAAGATTTGCACCCAAGTCTTCTACAACCTCTTTGTCAATCAGGGAATCCTTTGTTCTGTATCCCTGAGGTGTTGGCATTCAATCCTAGCTTGAAGGAAAATGCAATTATTTCGTCAGCTTTGCCCAAAAGAACTTTCTACAATGATGAGAATGCCTTACATCTGCACTCTCCTATATTTTAGCTACAAGTCCTATGGGGACATTAAGCATTTAATGACATTGAGCTAATGCAACTAAAGAAATGAAGTTCTATTTTTATTTTTATTTAAATAGTCCCATGGGTTTATTAGCTACCATATTGCTCAGCTTAATTCTAGTCTCTTCTCTGATCATTTCATCTAAATGTGGTCTCATTTCTCTGGCAGTTAGTTGAGTATTATTTCAAATTTTAAGCTGATGAATTTACTGTGCAGTTCACTGAAAATGAGCTAAAGTATCCTTTCAACTCATGACATGCAAATTCAGTATGCCCAACTCAGTCACCAACCCAAGGATGCTACCATTTGGAGGAAAAAATTTCTAATCTATGATCCTAATCTAAGAGGTATTTCTTCTGGCCTGCTGGGAAAAGCAGCAAAGGAGAAAGGACTTACAGAGTGCCTACATAAATTGGTTATGAATAACACATAAACAAGGAACAACAAACTGCAGAAGGCCGCAGGAGGCCTCTGAGGAGGAAGGCCTCTCCATGCCTCATGTTCTGGTTCAGGGTGACCTAGGTTCTGTTACCATAAACACTGTGCTCAAGGACATAAAACCCCTTCGTAGCACTATGACGTAGCCAGATTTCTAGGCTCCTTGGAAGGTCTGCGTTCCACCAGCTGTACATAGAAAACAAGCTAAAGATAACCCCATGTTCTTGTTTTGCAAAACTTCCAAACCTCCACTATTATCAATCCTTAGGATGACACACCAGTTCCGGCTCACGATTCACTTACGACTCACTGATTCACTCCACCATCACTCCACCCCTACCCTATAGATCAAAGTGATTGCAGTCAATAAACGTGTGAATGATCAGAGCTCTGGGCCTTCACTGTCTCCTCCAGTATTGAGTGATGGCCCCCTGGTCCCACTTTCTCTCTTACTCTGTCTTTTTCTCATTCCTTTGTCACCACCAAACTCAGGGTACCCACAGGTAATGTAGGGCTGGTTCCCTACACTGGCGTAAGGATGACTTTAGGCTTCTCTTGTGGGCTAACCTTTCTCAACCGGCTTCATCTTCCATGGCTGGACACTCTGAAAGAAGTAGGAGACAGGAGGACCAGAGGAAAATGCAGACATTTTTCTTTGAGAAACAAAATTTTAATTCCAAGGGATGATAGCTACTGGGGATTTGGGAATTCCATTAGACTCCACGAAACTCTTCACATCAAACACACAAACAAAACAAAGAATTTTTTTTTTGAAAAAGAAGAAGAAAGAGCAAGAATATTTTTCCCATGTAAAGAAAAAAATTTTTCATCTTTACCTGTTCAGCGTGATTTTTGTTTTTTGCTCCCTGCATTGCCAGCTCTGGATTTACATAACCATTTTTAACTTTCTCGATAGAACCATATTCGTACATTCCATCTGATGACAATGGAGGGTCCTGGGGGGTTGGCTGTGGGGGAATGCCCTTTGCAACATCTGTAAGTGGGACTTCAGAGATACTGCACAGATGAACAATAAAACACAAAGTGAGCATCAACGCAGAGAAGAAGAACATGACCTGGAATTCTGTACCCAGCAGTCTTCCCAGTTCCAGATGGGCCCAGTCTATAGCACCCAAAAGGTAACCCATGGCACCTCCAAAACCTGGAAAGCAAGAAAAGCTGCATTAGCATATTTAGCAAATCATCTTTCATTTACCTCATGCGTAGACACTCCCTTCAGTGAGAAAACTCCCTGAAGACAGCAGAGGCAGCCTGGATATGACTGGAAAAGCAATACAGCAAGAGGCTGAGAAACATGCAGTCAGGCAATGTGGGTTCAACCTTTGGTTCTAGAATTCACTTGCTTTGACTTTCGGCTTCCTAATCCAGAACATGGAGGTAATAGTAAAAGAGTAACCCACTGGTAAGGTCATTTAACAGAAATGTAAATGCCCAAAGTCATGTAATCCAGACGGGGATTTTTGAAAAGAGTAAGTGTTCAGGCTGGGGCCAGACACATAGCAAGGGCTTACTTAAGTATTGCTACCATCAGAGATACTACGACCTTTCCAAAGTGCATTCTCTAGACTGCTTTTGAACTTAAATTTCTGACCAGAAAAATCCTCAAAGAAAACCAATTCCTGGCACCAATAAAATTAAATTATTTGTAGTTTCTCTATTATTAAGCTTCCTGGGATGATGTAAGCTTGCAAAGATCAAACAGCCTTAAAAGCTGTCTTTCTTCCTCTATCAGAAGCTCAAGGTACTTGTTCCCAGTTGATAGCTGGGAACAGGAAATAATGAGAACAAAAGTTTAAACATGAATTTTTGAAAATCCTATTCTCATTTCACAGGACTCCAACCTGAGGTCTTTTTGGTGCTTGTTTTTATCTCCTCAGGCTTAAACATAGTGTCACTTGAGGGACACTGAGAAAAGAGTCCTCAAAAATCTATTCAACCCTAATCATCTGATGTTTAAAATCCCATGTTAGTTATTCCTTTTTTGAGCTTCTGTTTTAAAATGCAAGTGTTTCTGGCATGGGCAGGCAATTGCTCAGCACCAAAATAGTAACTGCTCCTTAGATGTTCCTTCTGGTGCAGACATCAGTGACTTCTGATAAAGGTGGGGAGAGATCACGGTTGGGAGGGGCCAGTGGACATATGATAGGATGTCTAGGGAATTAAGGAGTTGAGTGCCAGACACACCCTCTACATATGTCACAAACTTATGGAGGGCTGATCCTACTGTCAAAATTCTTTAAAGGTCAAATTCCAATCATGCATACCAATCACAATTTATCTACCTGAACAGATCAGCTTTCATTTTTTGTTTTTGATTATTTTTGTGTGTATGAGTGAAGTCTCTATTTTATTTCTCAGATAAGAGCAATATCTTCACAAGCTAGGAAATCAAGGAAGAAAATAGAACTTAAGGAGTTCTTCTCTAACCCTAAACAGCTTAAGTTACATCAAGAACCTGACCTCAAGAACACAAACCTGAATACAAAGTACCATGAATCCTAATTTATTCAAATTCGAGAGAGAGTAGACAATTTGGGTCACTTCATATTCTGGTTAGTTGCAATTTAACACAGAGACTATTTAAGGAGGACCAACAATCTAATCATTGGATTCCAAAAATAAAGCATCATTAGCATGTCCTGAATGCTGAAGTGTTTTAAGGCAGAATTATAAGAAATTTGGCCAATGGGGGTATGGTGAAATAAGATATATAGTCTCTGGAAGCAAGAAATTTATGGTCTAGTTATGTGTGATGAGCATAAACATAAACAGATCAATAACATGATGGTGAAGAGCCCAGGATTTGAGGGAAAGAGAAGGTCCTGAAAAAGCCGCACTCTGTTCAGGGATTTGTGGTGCCTCTGGTTATTATTAGACAATGACTATTCAGTTGTGGACATGCAGAAGGTATCAGAAGCCATGTACCCAGCCAAGCAATCAACCAATAAGAATGTATTAAGTCTTCTCCCCAACCCGTTATGACAACCAAAAATGTCTCTAGATATGGCCAAATATCTCTGAGGAGGTTGAAAAGTGGCTCCTAGTTTAGAACCCCTGACTTAAGTCAACCCTATACAGACACATTCCTTTTTTGAAACAATCATTTCTAAACAGATCGATGGTTTTCATATTGCCATTTAATTCCCTTATCACTTATACCTCTTTCAAATTTTTGTTCAGCTGAGCATTATTGATTGCCTCAGTCGGAAGAATGTAGAGCAGAAGACCCGTGCCTATTTGAAAAAATTGATATGTGAAACAAATCCTCCAGTGTGCAATGGAATGGTAGTTTTATTTTATGGAAAAAATGTAAGGATATACACAGAATGATGGATTTATATTAGAGATAAATTTGGACAACTGAGTCCTACAGTTGGGGAGTTTCCTGATGCAGTTGCCATGTCTACTGGTTTAATTTAGTTCAATAAACATATATCAAGCACTAAACATATGTAAAAGACTCTACTAGCTTCTGGGGATATAAACAGAAATAAGACACAGTTTCCCATTCTTTTCCCCAGAAAGTGTTCTCAAGTGGGAGAAGCAGATAATGGGAGAAGCTACTTTCAAAACGGTAATAAATGATAAGCTAGAACTGTGAGCTGGATACTCAAAGTACAGAGTTTTGAAGTCAATTATTGGTGCTAGCAATGGTATGAAGTTGATGTCGATTATTAGTAAATCTGACAGGATTTCTCTTCATTATCAATGAGGGTTAGAAGAGTTCAATATATCAATGAATTCAAAAATGTAGAGGTAAAAGGAGATTTGAAGAACTAAGTTCAGAAAACTATGAACTTTATTGGCTCTGTGATGGAAGGAATCACAAGATTTGGAATCGTGCCAGATTTCTATTCCCACCTTTGTGCTTCCTAGTCACGTGCTCTTGGGTACTTCTCTGAGAAATGAGGGTGGTGCTGCCTCCTCATCTGAATTTAGTGAGGATTAATGCAAATAATTCATGTCAAGCCCCAGCACATACCATAGCAGAACCAGGCCCAAAACCGAGCTCCCTGATGACTTCCTACAGTAACCCTAATTCCAAGGCCTCCTCTAGAAGCAGGAGAAGAGATCTACTGCACTAAACTGGCTGAACGCAGCCTGCCTGGAACTTGCTGAAAGGATTTAGTCATTTTAGGCCCAGTGATTAGAACTGGTGAATCATTCCAAGGGCTGAGACCTGGGCTTACCCCGATCCTACTCTGGCATGTGGCAAGTATCATGAAAGTAAAATATATCTGAAACTTGAAAAGTGTAAAAATAGCAACTGCTTGATTTTTAAAATTCCCTCTAGAGCAACCTTCTTAAACTTTAATGTGCACACAATTCATGTCGGCATCTTATTAAATGCAAGTTCTGATTGTGAGGGTCTAAGGTGGAGCCTAAGCCTGAAATTCTGCGTTTCTTTCAAGCCCTCCAGTGCCACCAATGCTGCTGGGTCAAGCATCACTCTTTGAATGGCCAGGTGACAGCAATTTCCAACTAATTTCTATTCTTGAGAAATGTTATTTTGTTGTCACAGGATATTTGACCCGCAATCCATAACTGATAAAGCGCAATGATTTGCAGTCCTGTAAAATTAAGGTAGTTTGCAGATACGAATAGGGTTTTTGTAGCCTGGTAGAGAGATACTCCACAAGTATAACAAAGGAGTTATACTTTGATTGCCTTGCAGAAGGTTAACCAGGTTTATATTTAGTCTAGCATTTTTTATTTTTCTAGCCATGCACACACACAAACACACATACACATTTCCTGCAAGAACTTGGGGAAAACTCTTCTTATGTCTTCCCCATTGGTTCCTTTATTAATGTGTTAATTTAAAATCTTGACATATGCTATAACTTAGAGAATTATTAGCACTCTCTTATCTTAGGGAAGAGGGGAAGAAAAAAACAGGAAAAACTGTCTTTTTTTTGTACTTTAGGTTCGGGGGTACATGTGCAGATCATGCATTGTTGCATAGGTTCATACATGGCAATGTGGTTTGCTGCCTCCATCCCCCGCCACCTATATATGGCAATTCTCCTCATGTTATCCCTCCGCAACCTCCCACCCCCTGCAATTTGTCCCAAAGCTACTGTTTTGAAGTACGAGTAGCTGCAAATTACAATAGTGCAACAGGACATACCAGGAAAGCAAAGTGGGCCACTGGGGGAATTATCCTAACAGAGTATTAAAATACTGGAAGGAAATATTTAAACTTTGTCTATTTGCAGCCTCAGATAGGATGAGGGCCAGTAGAGGGCTGTAGGAAATCATTAAAGGTCTTTCTTTTACTTCTTCCGCTTAAGCCAAGAGTTTTATCTTCAAAGACAGTCTGAGCAGTGATAAAGGTGGATGGTTTTACCATTTTGCCACCTCCCACATCTACATCCAAACTATATTTACCTCTGCTGCTAAAATCAGCCTCTTTGGGGCCCCTAGAATCAATCACCAGGCCATTGGGCAAGCATAAGCTAGAGCCATTCGGAAGACACCTGCTACCACATTAGATAACAAATTTTACAAAGGGCCCAGAAGTGGTCCAGCTGGCTCCTTCCTCACCGAGCCAGGCTGTGTTGTCAAACTCAGGAGAATAAATGGCTTTAGAAGACAAATGTCATATTTCATAACTAATGATGCAACTTGAACAATGGCTCATCCTAGAAGTCCAAATACATAGAAATATGTAAAAAAATTTTCTTTAGTCCACAACTATAATAGGTAAAATGGAAAAATGTCACTACTAAGGAATCTAAAGGACGAAAGGAAACTCAAGAGAGTACATCTAAATCGAACTCTGCACCTACCATGTGCCCGTAATTGCCTGCAGGCCTCAGGTATATGGCTTAGCAAGCTTAGCACCAGGGCTGACACAGCTCATGAGAGCTAGCTGTGTGCTGTTTGCTACTTTACCTCCAGAGGAGGACAGACTAAAGACCTCCCATCTTCCCATGGGGTTCATAAGAAAATCAATCTGATTCTTTTCTACATGTTGAAAAAAAAATAGCAGTGAAAGTGTCAGATTAGGTACATGCTTCCACCTATACCCACCAGGTACATACTAAACCCTGGACAGTTAACATAAGTACCAGCTACTGTCTGTGTGTGTGTATGTGTGTGTGTGTGTGTGTGTGTGTGTGTGGTCATCAGCAGAAATTGTGGGAGCACCTACCTTCACCAGGAACTGTGCTAGACACTTGAGATACATTAATGAGCAAGACAGACAAGACCTCTGCTCGCTTGGAGGCTGAATACAGAAAAGCAGTCAAAATGATACATGAGTTGCGTTCCCCCCAAGAAAAGAAAAAAAATTAAAACTAAAAAAAAAAGTTTAAATTTAAATTTTAAAAAATGATATATATGCTCTAGTCAAGAGCTTGGCCAGACAAGCTGATCTAATATTTCTTTAAGTTTACATGTGCCTAATCTGACACTTTCACTGCTAATTTTTTTCTCATCAAAGATGCTTAGATAATATGTTTAAAATATTGCTCACTGTTTCCATCCACCTACCTCTAACCCTGGCATCCCTTTCTCTCATTGGGCCCTTCCTTCACATTTAAGCTGGGCCAGGATGCCTCATTGCTTTAAGAACAGAATGTAACAGTAGAGAACAGAGAAATAACAGTTTTCCTTGTTTCTGAGTTCCAAAAGCCCTTAGGCTGCAAAGGCATAGACAGTAGATTCAGTAAAAAATGTGCTTTAAGAACCAGGCTTCCCAGGCTAGGCAGAGCATTCATGTTGGGTGCACACATATTGGTAAATCCCTTAGGCAGTGATGGTGCTGCTGCCTGCTTGATGGGCCTAGCTAGGGTTGAAAGGTGGGAGGTAAGGAGCAGAGTCTCCCCTGGAAGGCTTGGGGGATCCAAGAGTAGAAAGGACCAGTGCCTCATTTCCTGGTCAGACACCATGGCGGCATAAGAACTCCAGGAATAAAAGGCTGTGCAGGAGGTCAGGCATTAATTGGCCTCATTCTGGAGCCATTTATGGCTGCCTTGAGTTTTCTTAAAATCTATGGAACTAATATTTTCGGTTCTGAGTTGTAATGGCTCAGCACACTGTAAAGTATTTTGCAAAATGCTTTAACTCCTCCTAGTGGTGACCAGGGAGCATGGCGCACAAATGCTAGAATGAAAAAGCTCAGGACTAGACTTGGTCAACTGAGTCAGACAGCCCCTGTGACCCACTGCAAATCTTCTCAGTCCCCACCCACCTCCCTTGCTCCAGCAGCTGCTGCAGTGACCAGTTCTAAGCCAGCTCTGGCCAGCTTTGCAGTGGGCAGGTGCATCTGGATGGTGCCTAACCTGAGAGAAGACACAAAATCAGTGCTTACAAAACCCATGGTACCACCCTTAGTCAGTGCAGACTGGATAATATTCCCTCATTCATCCCCTACATGGAGAGTTCTTTGATGCCCTTCCTAAGGCTCCTCAGAGACAGCTCCATTTTGCTTTTTGTTTGGCCTGTTTCTCTCCACCATTCCCTTACTCTTGCTCTCTAGAATACCTTCCCAAATAAACTGTATGTGTACAAACCTCTGGGGTTCACCTTTTAGAGGAATCCAAACTAACTCATGAATCACATTTTTTGTTAGCTGGTTGGCTGGCTGGCTTGCTGGTTGGTTGGTTGGTTTTGCCCCTAGTCTACCAGTAACCAGCTGTGTGACCTTGGGTTAGCCACTTTACTGTTCAACCACACAGCTTAATCATTGACAAAATGAGGATGTTAAAATTGAATATCCATCCCAGCAATATTTTTGGAGCACCTTCCATATTCCAAGCACTATTTAAAGTGGTGGTCAATGAACAGTAAACATGATGTTCTTACTCTTGAGAAGTTTGTATGTTGGTTAGAGAGACAGGCAATAAACAATAAACAAATGGAACTTCTCATCATGGCAGACCCTAGAGATAAGCGTTTCAGGACTACTGCAAGAAGCTGCTGGAGCGCAAGGAGGCGGATGGCCATCTGAAGGAGTTCAGGGAGCCATTCGAAGAACTTATCAGGCCGTATGAAAAGTCTGGAAATGATCTGAAGGCTCTATAAAGTGTTGGGCAGATTGTGAGTAACATGCTTAAACAATTAACTGAAGAACAATTGGTTGTTAAAGCTAGAAATGCACCAAGATATGTTGGCAGTTGTCATCGACAGCTTGACAAAAGAAGTGAAGCCAGGAACAGAAACTGCTTTGGATAAGACTACACTAATTATCACGAGATATATTCCATGAGAGGTGAATCCATTGATTTACGACATGTCTCATGAGGACCCTGGGATGTTTCTTATTCTGATATTAGAGGGCTAACAGAACAGATGCCAGAATTGAGGGGTTACCATTTACAAACCCAGTTATTACAGCATATAGGAATATAATACCAAAAGGCTGTTTGTTATGCGGACCACCAGAAGCAGGAAAAACACTCTTGGCACAACCTGTTGTTAGCCAGTTGGACTGTAATTTTTTTCCTTTTTTTAAGAAACAGGGTCTCTGGAGTGCAGTAATGCAATCTTGGCTCACTGAAACCTCCATCTCTCAGGCCCAAGCAATCCTCCCACTTCAGCCTCCACGCCCAGCTAATTTTTAATTAATTATTTATTTAAATTTATTTATTTATTTATTTATTTATTTTTATTTAGAGACAGTCTCATCTGTTGCCCAGGGTGGAGTGCAGTGGCACGAACTTGGTTCACTGTAACCTCCGCCTTCTGGGTTCAAGCAATTCTCCTGCATTAGCCTCCTAACTATCTGGGATTACAGGCATGCACAACCACACCCAGCTGGTTTTTGTATTTTTAGTAGAAACAGGGTTTTACCATGTTGGCCAGGCTGGTCTCAAACTCCTGACCTCAGGTGATCCACCCACCTTGGCCTCCTAAAGTGCTGGGATTACAGATGTGAGCCACTGTGCCTGTTTGCCCAGCTAATTTTTGTATCTTTTGTAGAGATGAGGTTTCACCATGGTGTCCAGGTACACCCACCTTGGCCTCCCACAGTGTTGGGATTACACCTGGCCAGGACTACAATTTCTTAAAGGTTGTATCCAGTTCTACTGTAGACAAGCACATTGGTGAAAGTGCTCATTTGATCAGGGAAATGTTTAATTATGCCAGGGACCATCCACCATGCATCATTTTTATGGATGAAATAGATGCTATTGATGGGTGACAGTTTTCCAAGGGTATTTAAGCTAACAGAGAGATTCAGAGAACTTTAATGGAGTTACTGAATCAAATGGATGGGTTTGATACTCTGCACAGAGTTAAAATGATCATAGCTACCAACAGACCAGATACACTGGGTCTTGCTTTGCTGCATCCAGGAAGATTAGATATTAAAAAATACATATTTATGGCTGCATAGTATTCCATGGTGTATATGTGCCACATTTTCTTTATCCAGTCTATCTTTGATGGGCATTAAGGATGAGTTTGTGTCCTTGGCATGGACATGGATGAACAAACACCGCATGTGCTGACTCATAAGTGGGTGCTGAACAATGAGTACACATAGACACAGGGAGGGGAACATCACACACCGGGCCTGTGGCAGGGTGGGGGTTTGGGAAAAAATAGCAGGGGGTGGGGAGTTGGGGAGGGCTAACATTAGGAGAAATACCTCATGTAGATGATGGGGGAATGGATGCAGCAAACCACCATGGCATGTGCATACCTATGTTACAAGCCTGCCCGTTCTGCACATGTACCCCAGAACTTAAAGTATAATAATAAAAAAAATTTTTTAATGAAAAAAATATGTATTGGTTTGCCAAATGAACAAGCAAGATTAGACATATTGAAAAGCCATGCAGGTCCCATTACAAAGCATGGTGAAATCGATTATGGAGCAATTGTAAAGTTTTCAGATGACTTTAATGGAGGAGACCTGAGAAATGTTTGTACTGAAGCAGGTATGTTTGCAAGTCGTGCTGATCGTGGTTTTGCAAAACAAGATTTCATGAAAGGTTAGAAAGTAGCTGATTCTAAGAAACTGGAACTTAAATTGAACTATAAGCCTGTGTAATTTACTTTTTGATGGCTGTATCACAGACTCTGGCTTAATGTAAAAATAAAGTTAAAATAATATATGTATTGGCAATGACCTCATTAAAAGTGTATGAATAAAAGTATGAGTAACATCATAAAAAATATAATAATTGAGTAATTCAACTTTTAGCATTGATATACAAGTTTATATGTTTGCTAATATTGCATTTATTGAAGCAGAAATTACGAAAGAAGAATGTGTTGAAGCTTTTTGTATTTGCTATGTGAGCATTTTGAAAATCATTGAAAATGGTTTGAGGTAGTGAGATAAGAAAGCATTTTTTAATGACTTATTTTATATCATTTGTTTTCCTCATTCTAAAAAGTTGAATAAAATCTGTTTGACTCAGATCTACAAAAATAAATAAATAAATGAAAAAATAACATAACGTCAGGTCATGATGGATACCACTGTGACGGAAGTCAGGGCTGGGTAGGGGTATGTTTGTGATCAGAGTAACAAAGCAAGGAAGTGAACCAAGCCAATTGCCGATTGTACCTGAGAAAGCACCTTCAAGCAGCGGAAAGAGGAGGATAAAGTCCTCTAGATTCCCCCTTCTCTAATCTGTCTTTGTGAGTTGTGTTGAATATATTTGAATGGAAAAGAGATGGCAATTTGGAGACTCAATCACCCTAAATTGCCTAAATCTCCTAAATCACCCTTATTATCCACAAGCTGAAATCCCTGTATCCTTGATTTCTGCCCTGGCCACATCCTTTCCAGGCTGCCTGAATGAAGAGATGTGAAAGTCCATAATGGGTGGAAACTTCAAAGGGAACTCAGTTGATGAAACAAAATCACTCATCCAGAGAAGATTTGTGAATGAGAAAAGGTTAAAATAGCCTCAAACATGAAACGGCTCCTTTCCACCATGTAAAAGGTTTAGTCAAATGGTTCTATGTTTCAATTCTATTTTTAAGACTCTTTTTAGCCCTTAATTACTTTCTATTTAGGGCATCTGCTGCATGTTCATGTTTTTTGTGCATACTTTGAAGTATGAATAAAACAAAAGAAGTTGGTACCTAACAAGTTGCCCATTCTTCTTCTAAAGATGTAAAGGGGCAAGTTCCTCACTGAGTCGTTACAAATAAAACGTTTGCAGGCATAGTGGGGATAGAGGAAATCAAGAAATATAAACATTTGGCGTTTCATCTCTTTAGGTTAGATTAAACCCTTTAGATGGTTCCTGGTGCTGTGCCTGTGACCCTTGCAAGGTGGTTAATAACTGACATGATGTAGAGATTTGCAAGCCTGTGAGGGAATGAAAGCTCAGAAACGCTGAGGCTACTCTGCAGTGAAGAGGAGGAACCAGGAGCTGAACAGAGCTGGCCTTTCCTATCATGCCTAATCCCAGCCTCCCACCAAGCAAGAAAACCCCTTGCTAAGAACAGCAAAGTCTCGGGTTCAAGTAGCAGAAGTAAGCTTGGTAGACTCCTTGGGCACAAAGGAATTTCCAGCCTTCCCTGGTGAGTACCGCTCTGTTAACTCGCTGGGTCCACAGCCTCAGGTGCACCCAGCAGTGAAGGATCTATGTGGTAAGAAGATGCAGGTGGACCCACCAAACCTACCCTGGCTAACATGTGTACCAGGGATAGAGGATGGTAGGGTTGCCTTTAAATATAAAAGACAGAAGCTAGAGGAATTAAATGTCTCCCTAGGAGCCAGTACAGTCTTTTCTCTAGAAAATGAAAAAAAAAATGTCAGAAAGATTATGGGAAATATTTTTGGTAATGAACACTTGGACACTTATTTACAAAGCATTTGGAAATGCTGGGCTGGAACCACAGCCCTGAATCAACAAATAAAAAGAATTTCACTGTACTGAGATGATTGGATTCCTTGGGTGAATAATAATTTGCCGCTGATGAAAAATCAAAATCAAAATGGGCCCTGACACTGAACATGCCTTTGTCAGTAAATGTTTATTTCAAATGGAATGCTGTAGTTATCTCTTTGCCAAGTTCATGTAAATTCAGAACGTTTGGCATGTTCACACAGGGCCAAGTGACAAAGCCCTGCCTGTTATTCTCACTCATCTTTTAATGCAGTTTTTCATTCAGAATCAGGACACTATAGTGCGGTCACATATTCCACGTTTAACTCATCAGAATTCAACTATTCACACTTTGAACAGAAGGAGAAAGAGATTACAAGAAAGACAAGAATAACATTTTAAATAGTATGGGTAATTCTATTAATTCCAGGAGTAAACATTAAAGGAGAGAATAATCTGCAGATACATATATATATATATATATATATAAGCAGGTTTGTACACACAAAACAAGACGTATTGTATTTTATGAGTAATCTAAGAGATATTTACGAATAATGTCGACTGTCATTGTCACTGAGTCAGGGAGTTTAGAATCTAAGCCTTAAACAAGGTGAGAGACTCCTCTGCACTGTCCTACCAGAGGAAGATGTTTTAAATTGTTTTTTTAGTTGGGGAAAGAAGTTGCTTTGAGCCATCCACACGACCTCAGCTGTCCCGATATGACCAAAGACATGCACTGGAAACAGCTGGTTGAGGTTCAGAGCTCAGTGCTGGTCATGAGACAAAGGAAAGTAATTAAATGAGAATATTTGTCTGATTGATGCAATTTGTCATGTCATGTAAAACTACGAATTATAAGCAGAGGTATGTAACTCTTGGATCTCCTTTTACACAACTCACATGTTTAAGTACCTGCTAACAGCATGGCAATGAATTAGAAGCCAAAGGGAATTTGCAGGTGAACCTTCATGGGGGAGTTTATTAATCTTGTAGAAGGGCTGGATAAATACATTGCAAATTACAACACAGAGGAGAGAGTGAACAAATGTGCAGATCAAATAAAACTGTGAGCAGGCACATATTATCACTTCAAAATATAATTATCCTTTAATTATTTACTAATATATGGGACTTTAAAAGCTCTGCTTCAGCCACTCGCGGTAACTCACCTCTGTAATCCCAGCACTTTGGGATACCAAGGCGGGCAGATCATGAGGTCAGGAGATCAAGACCATCCTGGCCAACATGGTGAAACCCCATCTCTACTAAAAATACAAAAATTAGCTGGGTGCGGGGATGCATGCCTGTAATCCCAGCTACCTGGGAGACTGAGGCAGGAGAATCATTTGAACCAGGGAGTTGGAGGTTCCAGTGAGCTGAGATCATGCTTACTGGACTCTAGCCTGGTGACAGAGCAAGACTCTGTCTCAAAAAAAAGGCTCTGATTCATTTTCTTGTAATAGTCTTGATCTTTAATTATTCTTATTAAGCTAACACTCAACTGTGTTTGCAATTTATGTGATAGCTACCAGCTTTGACTATTCAACAATAAACACTCCTTCCTTCTTGCTAATAGAACCCCAACGTGGTTTAGGGAGATATATGACCAACTCCCCACAAAACCCTCACTTTTCCAACCTCCTTAGGCCACTGAATGCTCACATAACCTAATTCTGTCTAATGAGAAACAAGCAGAACTCTGGGGGAGGGGAAGTTTCTAGGACAAATTTGCTTTCTTCATTTAAAGAGAGAGTGTAGGCTCTTACCCCTTCACTCTTCCTTCTCCCCTGACCCTCCTCTCCCCTCCTCCTGTCTTGAAAGGAACATAAGCTATGGACCTGCAGCAACTGTCTCATATCCAGGAGGCAACATATCCATGAAGCTGCGAAGGAAACATGAAATTGTTGGTTCTGACATTGAGCAGCTGAGAGAAAGCCAGCAGACACCTACTCCCGACCTTTAGTTACATAAGAAAAATAAACCTCTGCCTTTAAGCCACTGTTTTGTAGGCTTTAGTGACTTGCAGCCAACCCCTTCCTAATCACTCTATTCCTTAAGCATATACCAAGTGCCGATAGGGAAGGGGACAGGAGCACAGAGAAGGGCTGAAGGAAGGAAGTCAGCCTGGATTTTTGGATGGCAGTACCGGTCCCCCAAAAAGATTATTAAAGTGCACATAACATTGATTGTCTCTCACTCACACATCCCTTATCCTCTCATTCATTCACACTTATGTTCGCTCTGGATAGTCCCCTTCCCTTAAGAAGTTCATGGTGTAATGAGGGTGATTAGAAATGTATTCAAATAACTAACAGGGAAGGTGGAAAATGACAAAGGCCAGTAAAGAGACTCTAAGAAAGTAGCCCTTTGGGATGGGCTGTTTATTTAAGGTGGGAGGTGGTGAAATGTCTTCCTCAGGGTGTGTGCCAAATTTCCCTTTGCCACCAACCGCCCCTCCCTCCAAGGATGGGGTGAGGGTTGAAGGGGGGTTGGGGGGGGAATTTTCTTCCCCTCCCTGCAGGACAGTGGTGCAAGGATTTTAGAAGATCTTAAAAGGAGAATTCTGCATGAGAACCTGAGAACAGCTAGACTGGAACACAATACTCCAGTTCTTTAGCTGCTCTTACAAACACAAAAAGACCTTTGTAATTTTCTTGTTTATTTGAAAATTCTAGAATATCTTCATTATGAAACGAAGGAAAAGAAGAGAGACTGGGGAGGAGAGATGAGAGAGAAAAGCACGTGTGTTCCCTCCATATCCCACCCAAGCTTCAGGAGCTGGACTCTGTGGCAACAAGGATAAAAGTGAAAGGGCTCAATTATGGACTCAGTTGTGTCCTCTGCCCTCCAGACTTCTGTGTTGACGAGCTAACCCTGAATGCAACTGTATTTGTATACAAGGCCTTTAAAGAGATAATTAAGGTTAAATGAGACCTTAAGGGTGGAGCTATAATTCAAATCCAATAGGACTAATGTTCATATAAGAAGAGACAGTGAGGGTGCAGGTGCACAGAAGAAAGGCCATGTGAGGACACAGCAAGAAGGTGGCTGTCTGCTAGCCAGGAAGAGAGGCCTCACCAGAAACCAACCCTGACAGCTTCTTGATCTTGGATTTCCATACTCCAGAACTGTGGGAAAATGGATTTCTGTTGTTTAAGCCACATAGGCAGTGATATTCTGGCACAGCAGCCCAAACAGTCCACAAAGGCCCCAGGAGGAGATGACAATTCAGGATGTATGTGTGCTCAACTGCAGCCTCAGTGGTCTCTTTCTGCTAGAGTTATCTACCTCACTGGCAACTTTATGTTCATCTACTCAACAAACTTTTGTGCTTTGATTATTTTGTGGATCTACCCCCCGAACAAGTTAGAAATTAATTATACCTGCAATTTAGAAAAGAAGGAGGGCCCTTGTCCCTAGAAAATGAGTGAGCGTTTCCAAGCAGCTTTGATCTCCACAGGCAGAAAAGGTGAAAGAAACTTCTGGTGTGAGCAAAGACCCAGAACCTGAAGAAGGAAGGCTTGGCTCCTTCATTCGTCCCACTGGTCTTTCTTTTGAATACCTACAATATGCCAGCCAGTGGTAAAGAAGGGATGCAGGGAATAAAACAGACCTGCCCTCTGCTTCTGGGAACACGATGAAAAATTATTCAGAGCACAGAGAATGTGAAAGGGGTAATGGGAAGTAAAGTTTGGAGAGTGGGAAGGGAACAGATTGTGGCAGCTTTGAACTTCTGTCCAGAAAAATATTATTTATCCAGGAGGCACATAGGGGGAGCCATTGCAACTTATCAAGCAAGAAAGTGCCCTGGTCATGGTTGGCTTTTAAAAATATGAATCTGGACGCTATCAGTTGGCTCAATTGGAGTGGGAAGAAACTAGAGACTGGAGAGCAGTTAAAGGATGAATACTGCAAACCTGTAATAAAATTCTAAGGCCTCCAACTGACTGGGTGGACACACTCCTTCTTGGCCAAGGGGATCCCAAAGAAACCTGAAAACCTAGTTTAGGCCACGATGGGAAGGGAGGTGTTAGACACACCTTGGAGTTTAAACACCACTAACCATCATTTACATTAAAATAGAGATCACAAGACTGCCATACAAAACAGACTCTTTGTAGCAATAGGATGTCAAATTCCACCCTGACTCTGGCATACCATCACATGACAGATGACACATCCTGAAGAAAATTAATGTGTTTTATCCGAAATATCTTTCTTTGATATATTTTGGAATGGATCTGCAAAGCCATTTTTGTGGGAGAAATTTTTTTTCCTACAGAGAACCTCCTTCCCTTACTAGGTTTTTTTAGAGAGACCGACACCATCTAAGACTCAAAAGGAGACTTTTACCATCTATTCTCTCTGAAACTTGCTATCTGGAGGCTTCATCTACATAACAAGAACCTTGGTTTCCATAATCCTCCTTATCTTAGCTCAAGCATTTCTTTCTGTTGATTTCAACTCTTTAGGCAAAGCTTAACTCTTTAAGTCAATTGCCAATTGAAAGTTTTGACTCTACCTATAACCTGTGAGCCCCCCACTTCAAGTTGCCCCACCTTTCCGGGCTGAACCAATGTATTCCTTACATGTATTGATTTATATATTTGCCTGTAATTTCTATCACCCTAAAATATATAAAACCAAGCTATAGCTCAACCACTCTGGGCAAATGTTCAAGGACCTCTTGAGGCTGTGTCCCAAGCCATAGTCATTCCTATTTGGCTCAGAATAAACTTCTTCAAATATTTTAATTTTTTTCCCATCAACAGTACTAAAGCTCAGATAAGCTGTAATAAGAACCTGAATGAAGGTAATATGAAAATTATTGATGTTTGCTGGCACCATACCATATACTAATATCAACAGAAAATCTCAAAAGGGATATATTGTCTTAAATACATAGAATTAGTCAGTAAAAAGAGTCAAACTGCAAAATATTTGAAGAGATATATTCTGACCAAATATGAAGACCATGGCCTGTGATGCAGCTCTAGGAGATCTTGAGAACATGTGCCCAAGGTGGTAGGGCTACAGCTTGGTTTTATACATTTTAGGAAGACATTAGACATCAATCAATACATGTAAGATGCACATTGGTTTGGTCTGGAAAGGCAGGACAAATTGAAGTAGGGGCTTCCAGGTCATACGTAGATTCAAAGATTTCCTGATTGGCAATTGGTTGAAAGAGTTTATCTATAGACTTGGAAGCCATAGAAGAGAGTGTCTGGGTTAAAATAAGGGGTTATGGAGACCAAGGTTCTTAATATGCAGATGAAGCCTCCATGTAGCAGGCTTCAGAGAGAATGGATTGTAAATGTTTCTTATCAGACTTAAAAAGGTGCCAGACACTTTCCTTAATTTTACCCTAAATCAGGAAAAAACCTGGAAAGGGAAGAGTGAGGAGTACGGAATGTGGATTTTCCCCACAAGAGACAGCTTTTCAGGGCCATTTCAACATATGTCAAAGAAATGTATTTTGGGGTAAAATATACTTCCATTTCTTTCAAGGCCTGCAATGTTGTCATGTTGACACCTAATTGCTACAAAGAGTCTGTTTTGTCAGTTTTAAGGTTTCTGCTTTAATGTTAATACTGGTTAACTGTGCTTGAATTCCAAAGGGATGGAGCTATAATGAGGTATGTCCAACCACCCATTCCCATCATGGCCTAAACTAGTATTTCAGATTTACTTTAGGATACCCTTGGCCAAGAGGAAGGGTCCTTCAGTTAGCTGGGAGTTAGAATTATATTTCTGGTTTACAATACTATCACGTATTGGCCTTGGAAAACTCATTAACACAGAGATTTGTCTTCTAATATCAAGGCAACAAAGCATAGGTCTTTTGGCCACATCTAATACCATTGTAAGCTGGGAAGTGATGGCCACGTTGCCCGATGTCCTATAGATCAATAAACTCTTAATATCGAGTTCAAAAGCCAGAAAGTCTCCCATGACCTTATAATAAATTTCAGCAAATTATAATAAAACAGAAGGAATTGTCAGATTTAAGTTAGGAAAATGCAGTTGGAATCTATTCTGAGACCTTCTGGCTATGGACCATGGGCAAGTGACTTCATCAGTGCACCCCCTCCCCTACTCCAATCATTGAACTTCAGTTAAATATTTAACATCTGGCTCTCTAAGGAAAAAAAAAAAAGCCCTGATTTATAGCTTTGCCAATTTCTAGAGTTTTAAAACTCCCATCATAGCCAGTTTCAAGCCAGAAACGTGATGTCAAGAAGTTCACTGAATTCCTAAAACTTAACAATTGATTCTCAGCAAGCCAGCATGAGCCAGTTCTAGCACGCCACTGCTTCCAAAGCTTAGCTTCCGCATCTGAAAAATGGGAATCACACCACTTCCACATGGCCATTGTCAAGATTGAGATAATGTAAGTGAAAATACCTAAAACAGGGTTATTAGCATACATGAGGGGTATTTGAGAACTGTTTGTTCGGTATTTACTGAGCACCTGCTATGTAGCACACACTGTTCCAGGAACTGAAGATTCATTGGAGAACAAAACAAAAGGTCTGCTCAACTGGGATTGATGTTCTAAATGGGAGAAATAACCAGAAAGAAAAAAAGAGAAAGAGAGAGAGAGATGGATGATAGATAAATAGCCAGTCAGTTAGTCTGGTAGTGATAAGTACTAGAAAGAAACATCAAACCAGATAAGGATGAGGAGAAAGAGGAGTGGTCATACTATGTCACGTATGATAGCCAAGAAAGACCTCACTGATGAGAGACATCTGATGAGAAACCTGAGTGAAATGAAGGCATGACTATGGGATTATATGGGGAAGGGTATCCCAGGCAGGGCAAGAGCTCATGCCAAACCCTGGGGCAGGTATGATGGGCTGGTCCGACCCCTGAGACAGAAGGAGGCCAGTGGAGTGGGAGCATCTGAGTGAGTAGACACTGGTGGAAAGCACAGTGGGAAGGGAAGCCAAGAGCAAAGGTGAGGCGGGGGAAGGTCTCAAGCCCTGGCCATGTCTTAGGCACATTTACACATCTAGAGACATAGTGGGCAGGGGCCAGGGACAGACAGGGCTGCACTCCTATCCCTCTGCCTTCCCTGTACAGAGGAGGATCTACCAGCTGTGCTCTAACAGTCTCACTCCTTCATGTTTTCAACTGTTCAAATGTTTGCTCAAATGGCAAATATTGGCTCCAATGGCTTCCATGGTCAGGCAGCAGTCCAGAGGCAAAAACTGAGCAGAATTTGAGATCTTGCTTCTCATGGACCTACCTGGCCATGGAAGGAGACAGAATACATCAAAACGTAAATAAATGCATTAGCTGGGCTATGAAGACAATCAAATAAGGTGGGCTGATAGAGTCCCCCTCTTAGATATAAAAATCCTCTTGGGCCAGGATCCTGCAGTTGCCTTATATTTCAATGCCCAGTTCTAGCACAGTCCTAGCTGGTGCTCTCAGTAGCATTGCTCTGAACAATTGACCAAGAGTAACCAAAGCAGGCTGCAACAGCCTCAAGAGATGAAGAGAGACCTTTTCCTCCTGGCATGAACTTTTCCAAACTACAAGGCTGAAGAAATGCCAACTCTTTATATAACTAAGAAATCCCTAAGACGTGAGGTTTTTTGTTTGCTTGGTTTGTTTCTTCTTTTGTTTTTTAAATGCGGTTCTTAGGACACCTGCCACAAAATCATCTGGGGTCTTTATTAAACAAAATACAAACATCTGGGCCGCGCCTCAGACCCACTGAATCAGAATAACTGGAGAAGGAGCCCAGACAACTGTATTTTCAACGACCTCCTCAAGAATGTGGATGCTACATTGCTGATGTTTGAGAGCCACTGCTGTAAAGCAAAAGTACAACGCACAAGGCTTCTTTTCATTTCAGTTGTAATTGTCTCCGCAAAGCATTCTTAAGAAGCTCGTCTGTAAACTTCCTCTGCAGAAACTGCAGCACCAGTCACAAGCTGATTGTTCAAAGAGATGCAGGGGGAAATGGGGCCCGTGTGACTGAGGG
Organism: Sapajus apella; assembly: GCF_009761245.1. Classification (NCBI taxonomy): domain Eukaryota; kingdom Metazoa; phylum Chordata; class Mammalia; order Primates; family Cebidae; genus Sapajus; species Sapajus apella. Next base: position 8,464,687 of record NW_022436951.1, on the reverse strand, counting down.
CAGCCCATCAACTGATCCATTCATTCAAAAAACTCCAAGCGCAGAGAGACTGGATGGCTTTAGTGGAAGCGCCTCACTGTCTGGGGAGCTGAAGGAGAGACTTTCTGAAATATTCCCTACCTGTGAAGAGGGCATGGTAGTGGAGGCCCTTCTCCTTGTCCTGATGGGAGCAGACATCAAATAAGTAGGCCTTGATGGGCCCATCAATGAAGTCAGCAGCAAAATCAAAGAGAACCACACCTATCATGGTGACACTTATGGCCCAAACCAGCTTCCTCCTTGGGTTAGCAATCAAAGCTAAAAGAAAAATAAACATTGGTCTCCTAAATCCTGTTTTAGAATCATCCATCTGTGTTTTATTTCCACCTAAACCTCTTGTCAGAAAATCGTCTCCCTTGCTTTTATTTTGCTTTTTGTTCCAAATAAAATACCTTCATAGTTTTTCAGGCTTTAAAAAATTATGCAAGCGAATGTCCAGAAAGCACAAATCTATGGAGACAGAAAGTAAATTAGTGGTTGCCTAGGGCTGGTGTATAGGAGAAAAGGGGAAGTGACTGTTGACGGTAATGGGTTTCTTTCTGGGGTGATGAAAATGTTCTAGAATTAGAGAATAGTAATGGTTGCACAACCCTGTGAATACACTAATTGGCACTGAATTGTACACTTTTAAGTAGTGAAATTTCTGGCGTATAAAATATCTCTTTAAATAAAAAAGTATGCATGTTTATTGCAAACAATTCTAGGGATATAGAAAAAGCTGAGGGAGATGCTTCCAATCTCAGCCCCAGAGAAGGTCATGCTTTGAGGCCTCCTTTTACGCACTTCTGCACATATGGACACAGGTGTATGATGGTAGTCAAGTGCAGTGCTTCTCAAAGTTTGGCATGTTGAACTATCGCTTGTACATCTTGTTAAAACACAGATCACTGGCCCCATTTCCCAAGACTCTGATTCAATGGGTGAGCCTGAAGTGGGCCTGAGAAACTGCCCCACTCTAACAGCCCCTGCTGATCATGAGGGGCAGGTCAGAAGCCACACCTTGACCTGCACTGGAACAGCACTGATGTAGTAACTATATAATTTCATATAATTTCACCTCCTCACAATTTTTAACAGCTAGATATTCATTCTATGGATACCCTGTAATTCATTCACCCAATCTCCTATAAAAGATACATTGTTGTTTCTCTTGTTTCAGTTTGTTTTTTAAACTTAAGAATAGCATAGATTATATATACACATTTTAAAAATTACAGTATAAAATTAAATGAAAAATAAGCCTACCCGCAGCTTCTCACCTCCAGTCCTTCAGTAATCCTCCTTAGAGTCAACAAAGGTTATCGGCTTTCTGCTCAGTCTCCCAGAAATATCTTACATTTGTACATTTATGCTTTTTTTGAAATATGTACAAATGATAATTGATTATCCTGCCTCATAATCACCTATTCAGCTAGCTTGAGAGTTAATGGTCTAAAAATGTGTGGTATTTATTGTAATCCTTTCTACAATGCAACTTTATTGTACAACCATCAATTACTGATTAACTGGTAGCTGATTAATGGCCAGAAAAAAAATGCCTACACTGAGGTTTGTTTTTGTCCAGAATTTTCAATGCCAGAAATGTCCTCTTGAGCTGGTGGGCTTATGCCCTATGCCTATTAAGAGGCCCTACATAAAACTATGAACAGAATTAACTCATTTGGATACACAGGTGATTTATTGTAAATATTTATGGAGCTATTTGGCAGCTGGTCAATTTGATAAAGTATTAAATAGAGCATAATGGGCTCAAAAAGTAACTCAATTGATAAATATGTAAAAATATTCAATTTGATAAAATAGATACAAATTTAATCCTGTTTTTAAATCTTCACAACAACGAAAGATATTTATTTTTATATTTCTAGAAGTAGAGGCTCCCCAGCCACAGAATCTGGGCCAAATTCGTCAAAGGCGGAAGTTCACTGTAACCTAGGAGAGATCAATTCTAACAAATTCCTATGAAAGGTCAAACAAATTAACATTCTCCTCCTGCAGAGGTGCACACTAAGACACATATCCCTGCCCACCCCACCATGTGCAGTCCACTTACCTGCTACCACGGCATCCCCATTGAGGTACAGAGCCATGCCCACCAGCATCATGACTCCCAGGGTGAGGATATAGGGTCTCCGGCGGCCCCACCTGGACCGGCAGTGGTCACTGGCTGATCCGACCACGGGTTGCAGCAGGAATCCCAGGATGGGGCTGATGAACCACACCATGCTGTACAGACTATTGGGCAGGCCCACGCTGAGCAGGACCGGGGTCACATACGCTGCCTCCACCGCGTAGCAGAACTCTCGTCCGAACATGACCGTGCTGTGCATGATGAGTCTGCCAGTGGGTCTTTTAGGAGGCTCCACAGGGTCAAAGGGGCCGTCATCAGCTAGGGATTTATAGATGTGGCGGCCAGCCTGCCCACTGTTGACACCCATGGCTACTGGAAGAGGAACACCTCCTGCGTGGTGCTAGGGTCTGTGCTTCAAACTGGATTTGACGTGGAGCCTGGTCAAGCAACAACAGAGATGGTCAGGCTGGGGGAGGGGCTCAAATTCTTGCCTGCCTCTAAGATCACAAGTTATGATGAAAGGGAGCGGGTGGTGCTGGAAAGCATGACAGAGATTAGTAGCTGTGAGTGAGCCCTCTGGCTCCTTAGAAAGTTGGAATGTTTTTCCAAAGAGGTCTTCCTTTGTACTGTTCTCTCTCTCTCTCTCTGTTTCTCTCTCTCTCACACACACACACAATTACACAAGATCACACACACACATGGCTTTTCTCCCTCTCTCACACATACGTTATTACACATGATCACATACATGGTTTTTCTCTCACATACATTCTATTACACATGATCACACACGGCTTCTCTCTCACGCACACGTTATTTCACATGATTACACACATGGTTTCCCTCACACACACTATTACATGTAATCACACACAGCTCCTCTAACTCACACAGATGCTATTACACATGATCACACACATGGCTTCTGTCTCTCACACAGTACACACATAGCTTCTACTCATACACTATTATACATAATCACACATGGCTTGTCTCTCACACACACATTATTACACATGCTCACACATGGATTCTCTCTCACACATGTTATTTCACATACACACATGGCTTCCCTCACACACACTATCACACATGATCACACACATGACTTTTTTCTGTCACACACACTATCATACATGATCACACACATGACTTTTTTCTCACACACACTATCACACTGACTACACATGCAGCTTCTCACACACATGTTATACACATTCACACATGTCTTCTCTCACACATGTTATTTCACATCATTACACACATGGCTTCTCTCTCACACACATTAATTCACATGATCACACACAGCTTCTCTTTCACACACACATTATTTCACATGATTGCACACAGCTTCTCTTTCACACACTATTACACATGATCAACCACATGGTTTCTCTCACACACTATTACACCTGATCACACACAGGTCTTCTATCTCACATACATGATATTACACATGGCCACACACTTAGCTTCTGTCTCTCACACATTAGTACACATGATCACACACGGTCCTTCTCTCTCACACACACTGTTACACATGATCACACACATAGCTTCTCTCTCACACACGTTATTTCACATGACCACACATGGCTTCTCTCTCACACACATTACACATGATCACACATGGCTTCTCTCTCACACATGTTATTTCACATGATCACACACAGCTTCTCTCTCATACACATTACACATGATCACATGCATGACTGTTCTCTCACACACACGTTATTATACATGATCACACACATGGCTTCTCTCTCATACGTTATTTCACATGCTCACACATGGTTTCTCTCACACATTTGCTATTACACATGATCACACATGGCTTCTCACTCACACAGATGCTATTACACATGATCACACACATTGCTTCTCTTTCACACACACTATTACACATGATCACACATGGCTTCTCTCACACATGCATGCTATTTTACATGATCACACACGGCTGTGAGGTAATAAAGCCTTATTACATAGAGGTTATGTCAAAATATAAATTGATATCTTTTGGTAACCTTCTTTTTATAGATACAGACATTCTATCTTTTCCTGACTACAAGTTTTCTACACACACAGCTCAGGGGTGAAATAACTAGATTTAAAATGGTGGCAGGTCACACCCTTCCCCAAATCATTAGCTGTGTCATATCGCCCTGATTATTTTTCCTTGTTGCACTTAATACATTTTACAACGAGATAATTCTGGGTTTATTCAATGTCCTGTGTTTGTCTTTGATTTATTTAAGAGCAGAGAACAGGTTTGTTTTGTTCATTATGGTATCCCCAGCACCTACCATGACACCTGGCATATAGTAGGTCTTCAATAAATATTTGCTAAAGGAATTACTGAGTGAACAAAACATATACACTACATTTTGTGCTGCCAGTCAGCTGCCTGTCTGCTCAGCTCTATTTCCTTTGGTACTCTTTATCTTATGCAGCTACATTTCCAGGATTCCCTTTTTTTCTGGCTTCTAGGTAGATTTGGCTAATAGGAGGCATTGGTAGTAAGACTAGGGGTGAGAGAGAAGGAAAGAAGCCAGGAATATTTCCCTAGATTTCTTTCTCCCCCCTGAGAGATTGCTGGCAGCGTCTGTGTCTCCAAGGTGGGTCCAGCAACTTTGGCTTCTGGATCCAGGTAACACCAACTTTCCCATCACCCCTGCAGCCATAGGAGTGGCCCTGGCTTCTAGTTTTGTTCATATCTGGGTTGCCTCACTATCTCCTGGGTTTCTCTACTCTTTCATCACCAGTGGAATTCTTTATATTAAATTTCCTCTGTTTTTAAAGACTTTAAATGAGTTATATTTTCCTTGCTGGACCTTGAGTTCAAATGAAAATTCTGAGTTGTAGGAAACACAATCTTTTTTATATATATTTATTTACAGGCAAGGACTTGTTCTGTTGCCCAGGCTAGAGTACAGTGGCTCAATCCTAATTCACTGTGGCTTCAAACTCCTGGGCTCAAGTGATCCTCCTGCCCACCCTTCTGAGTAGCTAGGACTACAGGCGCACAACACCACGCCTTGCTAATTTTATTTTTTAATTTTATTTTTTGTAGAAATGGAGGTCCAGCTGTGTTCCCCAGGCTGGTCTTGAACCCTTGGCCTCAAGTGATCCTCCATGCCTGGGCTGGAAAACATAACCTTATGGGAAGTTTCCTACAAATCACTGAAGAGCAAAACTGAAGGCCATAATATGAAAGCTTAAATTCTGATTCTGCCTCTTCCTAGTTGCATATTCATGAGCAAACAATTTTAACTAGTGTTTCTAAAACTATACCAAGGCACCCAGGGCATTAGAGTGACCTCACAAGAGTATTTCAGGATATTTAAAAATTTGAACACAGTAAACACATTGAAAGTCAACATCTGTCAGACATCACATGAACTACTAGTGAGGTAGTTCATGCTTTCAACATAAGATTGCACTGTAATCCTTGGGATTTCATATTTTTGTGAGGCTGGGTTTTCCAGTCAGTCTGATAAAAAACCAAGTACTATATGGACATCAACATGGAGCAGAAAATGACGACAGCAGTGTTCAATCTGATTCCAGCTGAGAAGCTGCACAATGTGAAACAGGTGCATACATCTTAGTAAGTAGTTAACATAGAAATGAAAAATACATTTTCTTTTTATTTATGTGTATTCTATTTTTCAAACAGCTAATAAGTTGTTAGGACATAAATATTTAATTCATTGGGACCTAATTATTTATAAATTGGTTAGATATTTCTTTTGGTCTAAGCCACCATGAAAAAATTACTGAGGCACTAAGGGAAAAATGAACTAAGAATCCCTCCTGAGTCTTTGTTTTCTCATCAGTAAAATGAAGAAACCTGCCCCACCTTCCCCTTACAATTGATTGTTGAAGGACAGCTGAGATACTGTACATAATGAACCTTATTGATGACCCACCTAACATCCATTTTCTACTTCCTCTGCTCTGATGGCACCTGGATTAGATTGTGGAATCCACCCCTTCCTTACATGCCTTTGGGAAGCTGAGTCCAGGGAAGCTTCAGGAGCAGGCTGGTTTTATGTAAAGATAATCTTGTCTTCTTTGTCAAAGACTGGTTTAAGAATGGCTTGTAACTTAACTCAGTCCAAGGAGACGCAAGACAGTTTGCTAGGGGCTCCTGAGATCTTTATGTCTGGGTATCGCTGTGTGTGGGCATTAAGATGCAGAACTTGCTACGAGCCTGAGGAGAAATCAAACACACAGAGAATGGAAAGTTGACAGCCCAGAGAACTGCAGGGAAACAGAGCTCAAGTGACTGGATACAGGAAACCCTAAAAGTCACTGTCCCTCTGGACTCTAGGGAGTGAGCCAAAACATTTCCTTATTATTTTGGATATTGTTATTTGCAGATGAAGGCATTCTGATTTGATGCAGGTGAAAGTATTTTGTAAATTACAAAGTGTGATGTCATTGTTGCTAAAGTTTGGAATGTGCTTAGAGGGAGAACATGAACCCCGACAAAAAGCCTGGATGCAACCAATCACCCTGTTTCATGTGACTTATTTATCACCATAGTTTGTGGCATTTCATACTTCCTACATTGCAGAGTCAAGAGTGTAAATAAATGTATATTAATGTCTTCAAGAATATATAATTCCTCTTTCACCAGAATTTGCTATCTTCAATTGCCCGCTTATCTTCCACTCTCCTTAAAACTTCCTATTTTCAGCCAGGTGCAGTGGCTCACACCTGTAATCCCAGCACTTTGGGAGGCCGAGGTGGGCAGATAATGAGTTCAGGAGATGGAGGCCATCCTGGCTAACACAGTGAAACCCTGTCTCTATTAAAAATAGAAAAAATTAGCCAGATGTGGCGGCAGGCATCTGTAGTCCCAGCTACTTGGGAAGCTGAGGCAGGAGAATTGCTTGAATGTGGGAGGCAGAGGTTGCAGTGAGCCAAGATTGTGCCACTGCATTCTAGTCTGGGTGACAGGAGGAGACTCTGTCTCAAAACAAAAACAAAAAATATTTTTCTATTTTCTCCTTGCCTGTCCCCCTTACTTATTTCTAAGTCTAGTTTGTCAAAAGTTAACTGAAAACACAGAGGTGTAACATTTTTTGCACAGGGTCTTAGACTCTTCAGAAAAAAAGGAAAGTTTGGGTCACTAACAAAAGCTACTAACCTTGCTTTTACATATTCACTCTTTAAAAGTTCACAACCTACAAAAAACAATTTTTCATTTGAAAATTTTGTGTAAAGTCATCTAATTACAGAAATCAATACTCTAGCCTGTTTATTTACAGATTTTGCCAACTTGCTTTTATCCTTTCTCTCACTGGTCCATTCAACAGGTATTTTTTTTTGAGCACCTATTATAACAATAACCGAGGTAAAACGATTTGGTTCATATCCCTTAGGACAGTGCTACTCAAAGTGCAGTCATTGAACCAGAATCATAATCACCTGGAAGCTTGGTGGCACATTCTGGGTCTTAGAATCTCTGGGGGTGGGGCTCAGGAATCTGTTTTAACAGTATCTCCAAGTAATTATTTTGCTTGCTAGAACCATTACTCTGGGAACGTATGTCCTAGTGAATAATTTTGTAAAGTACAGTAAAGGCAATTACTGTCCTTGTAGATGTGTACGAAGTGCAGTGGAAACATAGGAAGGGGCTTAGGAATAGGAGCTAATACTGTTCACCTAGGATGTTTAGGCCCTTCACAGGCATTGTCTTAGACATCGCAATGACAGAGTGAGGCGTGAACCCAAGGCCCTTCTGATTCCACAACTCATAATCACTGTACAAAACTACTCTAGGGTTGAGAAGCACAGGAGGTTTCATGAAGAAGGCTGTGTTCCAGCCCAGTCTGAGTTTGCTAGATCAACAGGCTGGAGCAAAAGGGGTCTTGATAATCCTGGAAAATAACGATGCAGTATACAGAAAGAAATGGAAACAAGAGAGACCATGACATAGAAATTTCAGGTAGTCCAATGTAAGTCCTGGGGAACAGGAAGACAGGGATGGGACTGGACAGCTAGCTAGAAGTCCTGTTGTCAGTAAAGTGTTGATATGTTACGTAAATGAGTTTATATTCTACTGCAGGAGAAAAGAACAACACAAGATTTTTGCAGGACTGAAAATTCAGTGTGGTGTCAAAAACACCCAGAGGAGTAACGTGATAAAAAATATTAATAAGGCAATGATACTAGAGGTCAAGGCTGATAGGGCAACTGAACTGGAGTCTTGGGAAGAGATAAGAGGGGCCTGAATGAAAACTGCAGTGGTGGATAGGCAGAGGGCATGGATTCAAGTGCTGTTGAGGCAGAATTGACAGCACTTCACTCTTGAGATATATTCATTTAATAAATATTTACTAAGTTTCTGCTATTTGCTTGACACTATTCTAGCAACTAGGGCTTTTACAATGAATGAAACATACGAAATCCCTCATAAAGCTTCCATTCTAGTGTGTGTTGGCGGGCTAGGGGGGCAGGTGGGGTTAATAAGCAAATATGTCAGTAGTGATATATGGTACAAAGAAAAACAAGATGGGGTGAAGGGATAACCAGTGACAAGGTGGCTGCTATTTTAGACAGAGGCTAGGAAAGGACTCTCCACAGCAGGGGAACTGGGCAGTGGCCTCAATGAAGTGAGGATAAGCTCAGGGCCTATGAGGGTAGAGGGAGGCATGGTGGGAATGGAAGCAGGAGGCTGGTGAGAGAGGAAGACTTGCCTGGCAGAACTCAAATGACGGCACAATGTGAGAAAAAGAGGCATGTCAGTAAGACTAACAGGCAGCTGCACAGAGAAGCCTGGCTCCCAGCAGAGAGGACCAGATGGAGGGGTGGGAGTAATCTGCTGGAAGCCTGGAGAACATTTGGCAACATTCCCATTCAAAGACACACTGAGTGATTTCCAGTCAAATTAAATGGTCAAACTTCTTCATCCAAATTAAAATGGTCAGACTTCTTCATCTAAGAACATTCACTCTGGTAAACAAACAAAAAAGATTTCAAGGAATCACAAAATGCGATTTAAATGGTATTTAAAGGGTTTTCTTAAAAGCTTTGTGCAAACTTAAAAGCACAAGTACACTTTAGGGAAAAAGAAAGCTTTCTTTAATAAATTATATTATATTAATTCATTCAAAATATAAGTACACAAGTATCTTAATATCAACAAATATATCAAGCAAACTGGAAGGCAGAATAACTATCATAATTTAGTATAAGTACCCAAAGGATTTCTAACTCAAAAGCCCTAATGATAACCATTTTCAGAATTCAATCATCACTGTAGAATCAGAGTGTGTGGTTTTTTTGGTGATTAGAATGGTAGGACACTGCAATACTGTTCCTCCACGTTTCCATGCACACAATGTTATGTGTTACGCTACACTGCAAATGCAGTATTCAAAATCACTTGAGCTGTGGGCCTGGAAGTTAGAGACTAGCTTTTGCCTTATGACTTTCAATGATTTTATTTGAGGTGAGCTGATCAATCTCTTCAAGGCTGAATCCAAATTCTTTAAGTATCTCCTCAGTGTGTTCTCCTACAAAAGGATCCCTTTTGAAAGAAGGGACGGCTGGAGTGTCCGACAGCAGAGGTGCAGGGCGGGGGCTCACGTCCTGCTCCTCATTGGTGATAAATGAGCCCCGTTCCTTGTTGTGATCATGACTGACAACCTCCTCAAAAGTCAGAACCGGAGTCACACAGGCATCTGTGCCGTCAAAGATTTGACACCACTCTGCCTTTGTCTTCTTTGCAAATACATCTCCAAACTTCTTCTTCATTTCTGGCCAATCATTCATGCTCATCTGATTGGGAAGTTCATCAGGCTTTAGCCCAAGTCCTGAGGAAAAATAAAATTTCTAAAATTATTATGATTTGAACAGAGCAATTATAATCAGTGAAAATGAATGCTGAGCCCACCGTACTATGCAAAATAAGATGCTCTAGAAGAGCTTCTCAAATGAGGCAAGAGAAAAAAATGTAAAGTCAGTTTGAGGTTGGAGCAAAAGGCCAAAGAGAGCAGAGGTAGTCAGACTTGTCACTACCCAGATTTTATTATTCATGTTTTATCAAAAGTAGTGTTCAATAGTCTGGTTTCCAGAAATTGATTTCCTACCTCTTAGTAGATTTTGAAAAACAATTTCCCCAGGATGTTATTACAGTTATACTGAGTTAAAACAACTTCATATTTTCTATAATGTACTCAAACCTTATTAAAAAATACAATATAAACAATTTTACACGTGATCATCTCAGTTTCCAAGGAAGAAGCCTGAAGACAAATTATTTAATTCAGGATTGCAATTTTATAAATACATTCATATCTCTTTACTCTGTTAAAATAAAAGAGCTGGAATGGCCAGGAGTGGTGACATGAGTATAGTGCAAGCTACTTGGGAGGCTGAGGCTGGAGGATTGCTTGAGCCTGGGAATTCAAGGCCCAGCCTGGGCAACACAGCAAGACCCTCATCATCCACCCATCATCCATCCATCCATCCATCCATCCATACATACATACATATATACATACATACATTTTACATACATACATATATACATACATTTTTAAAATGAAAGAGCCCAAAAGGGCCAGGCATGGTGGCTCACCCAAGGTCAGGAGTTTGAGACCAGCCTGGCCAACATGGTGAAACCCAATCTCTACTGAAAACACAAAAATTAGCCAGGCGTGATGGAAGGTGCCTGTAATCCCAGCTACTCAGGGGGCTGAGACAGGAGAATTGCTTGAACCCAGGAGGTGGAGTTGCAGTAAGCCAAGATCATGTCACTACACTCAAGCATGGGTGACAGAGCAAGATTCTGCCTCCAAAAGAAAAAAAAAGAGCCAAAAATAGCTTTTTGTACCAGGATAAAGGACTTGTAAGGTAACCAAAGACTCATGCAAACTGTTCCTATAACAAACATGACAGAAACTTATCAGCCAGTCAGTCTACAGTGAGGCATGTAGACTTTCTGGCATGAAAGGGGCTTCAAGGGCCCATCAAGATGACAGTGCAGAGGACATGAAAGCAGCCACCTGGGGATTTATCAGGAAAGGTGCCTGTCTAGCTCTTGACCCCATCTGTGTTTTCTTTATCAATTATGTGGGCTTACCCCTGCAGACATGCCCAAACTCCAGTGCTGATTAAATTATACCCAAAGGGCAGGTTCACTTTACAATAATTGGTAAACTATGATGCATAACACTATATGTAAGTTTAGCCAAGTTAACTGAATAATCCTCACTTCCCTATCATGATCAAGGCTAATTATAAGTTGCTCTGAAGATGAGGCAGGAAGACATAAATACTGAAGCTTCTTCTTAGGGTTTTGAGGGCTATGAGGAAATAAGAAGCACTAACAGAGTTCCAGATTTGTGTAAACAGCCTCTGGTGGAATATATAGGTACATTTTCTTCTGTAACCACCAGTCCCATTCAAATACCAGGAAGGATATGAGGCAATAATTTCAGGTTATCACTATAATCTACAGAGAAATGCTTTCAAGGATGTCTTTTACTTACTTGGTGATCTTTCTTGATTGCCCTGAACTCTGTGACTGAAAGGCACATAAAATGAGCAGAAAGCCAAAAGTGGTGATCTTCACATGCTTTTAAAACAGTTTCTTTTTCTCAGAATTGATCAGAATCATAACACTAAGTAAAGCTGGAGCCAATATGTTCTCTAACATTATACTTGAGATTACACAGATCATAGTTTGTATGCTAGAAAAATACTAGAAATCACAAGCCTCCAGATCCTACCCTAACTCTAACATCCCAATTCTCCCATTGTCTACCATCTCGTCTCAGCATATAATCTCCCATCCTGTTCCTGGCCCTGACCAAGCCCACAGGATTAAACATCAGTGGTTTAAGGTGAGCTGTTTGCTATGCTCCTGACAATCCAACACAGAACTTGGAATCCAGTCCCAAGTCTCAGAATCCATAATTGTATAAATACAGTGATAGATAGTGGCTAGTTGTTATGGTACAATCACTATGAAATTTCTGGTATTTTAAGTCAAAGAGATTTTTCAGGAACTGGCCTGGGGCCTCAGACACCATTTAAAACTCGGGAAAGCATATTTTGATTTCAAAGAAACTACCATACACGTACACGTACACACACACACACACACACACACACACACACACGTAATTAAACAAAATGCTTATTCTTTTAAGTACATGTCATAAACTTTACTGCTTTATAATATTAAGTATATAGTAAGCAGTCAAAATTCATGTTAAGTATTCAAAGATGTATGTCCAGGATGGCAACTGTAAACATTATTTTTATACTGAAAAATTGGAAAAAATGTAAAGGAACTTGCAATAGGGAACTAATTATATAAATTTTAGTACAGGCAGATCATGAAATACATGATATGACTGCTATATAAAAGGGGTGAGGGTGAAGATCTTTTGCACTGACATGAAAGAATGTCTTCGCTATATTGTCATATAAAAAGAGCTAAAGGCCAGGCATGGTGGCTCACGCTTATAATCCCAGCACTTTGGGAGGCGGAGGCAGACGGATGACGAGGTCAGGAGTTTGAGACCAGCTTGGCCAAGATGGTGAAATCTTGTCTCTACTAAAAATACAAAAATTAGCTGGGCATGGTAGCGGGTGCCTGTAATCCTGGCTACTCAGGAAGCTGAGGCAGGAGAATCATGCCTGGGTGACAGAGGTCATCCAGCTTTTGAAAACCCAGGAGGCAGAGGTTAGGTTGCAGTGAGCTGAGATCACACTGCACTCCAGCCTGGGAACAGGATGAGACTGCATCTCAAACAAACAAACAAAAAAGAGCTACAAATTATATATATTATATATATATATTATATTAATATATATATATAATATATATATATAATATATATTATATATATATAAAATAATGTATATATAATATATTGTAAAATAGAAAATAATTGCTGAGTGTAGTGGCTCACGCCTGTAATCCCAGCACTTTAGGAGGCTGAGGCAGGAGGATCACTTGAGCCCAGGAGTTCAAGACCAGCCTGGGCAACAGAGTAAGACCCTATCTCTACAAAAAATCAACAAGTTAGCCAGGCATGGTGGCACATGCGTGTGGTCCCAGCCACACGGGAGGCTGAGGCAGGAGGATTGCTTAAGCCCAGTAAGTCATGACTGCAGTGAGCCATGTTGGTGCCACTGTACTCAAACCTGGGCAACAGAGGGAAGATCTTGTCTCAAAAAATAAAATAAAATAGAATAATTGTGTGTTTGTATGTGAACAGTAAAAATTCTTGAAGGCCACATCCCAAATTTTCCCAAAGTAGAAGAACAAAGAAAAATCTGCATTCTTACTTTTTAAAATCTGAATTGCTTATTTTTTTTTTTAGCAAACATATAATTTTAAATTTTTATTTCATATTTGAAAATTGTGGTAAAATATAATCCCAGCACTATAGGAGGCCAAGGTGGGCAGATCACTTGAGGTCAGGAGTTTGAGACCAGCCTGGCCCATCCCCATCTCTACTAAAAACATAAAAATTAGCCAGGTATGGTGGTGGGTACCTGTAATCCCAGCTACTCAGGAGGCTGAGGCAGCAGAATCACTTGAACCCAGAAGCAGAGGTTGCAGTGAGCCAAAATCATGCCACTGCACTCTAGCCTGGGTGACAGAGGTCACTTAGCTTTTAAAAATTATCTATGAATAAACAGCTTTTGGAAATTATCTATTGCTTACCTGACTGTACTATAAGAACCTCGCTATTTCAAAATGTCATAAAATTGTCAGTGTTTTTGGACTTTTTTTTGTCTTAGAAAATGGCAGGGACACAGCAGAGTATGCACCTTAAAAAGACTTTGCAAACTTATGTTTAGAAACTGAAGATCTAGATTAAAGTATTGTCTCAAAGATCTAAAATACAAGGGGGAGTAAATTAGATATGTAATTGGTACTATCTCGAAAAATTATTATTTATTTATATATTTATTTTTTGAGACAGAATCTCTCTCTGTCGCCCAGGCTGGAGGGCAATAATGCGATCTCAGTGCACTGCAACCTCTGCCTCCCAGGTTCAAGTGATTCTCATGCCTCAGCCTCCTGACCAGCTGGAATTACAAACACACGCCACCATACCTGGCTAATATTTGCATTTTTAGTAGAGATGGGGTTTCCCCGTGTTTCCCAGGCTGGTCTTGAACTCCTGACCTCAAGTGATCCACCTGCCTCAGCCTCCCAAAGTGTTGGGATTACAGGCATAGCCATCGCACCTGGCCCTCAAAAAATTATTATAGATATGGGGGTTTGTCCAGTAGGAGTTGAGAGAGAAGAAATGTATATGTGATTAGTAAAAGTACTATTTTTGTAAATAAATATTACGAAAGAAAGATAATGCTGAGGAATTTTGGCATGGACTAGGTAGAGTAAGTGAAAGGTGATTTAACATGCTATCTCCTCTAGCCATCTGTCAGCTAAGGATCCTAGGTAAACTTTGAAGGGAGATGGGGGTTAAGGATACCATAAAAGGCTGTGGATGCAAAAAGAGGGTGCTATAAAAAAAATCAGGGGAGTTACAAAGTTTGAACTCATCAGAAGAATACCTAGAAGAAGGTGATCAGGAGTAAAAGGGTTGGAGCAATGACCCCACTAGAAAAATGTTGTCTTGTTCCATCTTCAGTGTTTCCAGAAAGGCTCATTCATTGAGGAGAAACGTGGATGTGAAACATGAGCACTCCACATATGCAGCAGTCCTTCTTCATCTGAGGTTTTGTTTTCTACAGTTTCAGTTAGCCACAGTCAACCATGGTCCGAAAATATTGAATGAAAAATTCCAGAAATAAACAATTCATAAATTTAAACTGCATGCTCTTCTGAGTAGCATGATAAAAACTTACAGCATCCTGCTCCATCCTGCCCTGGACATGAATCATCCCTTTGTCCATCCTATCCACACCGTGGGTGCTACCCACCCATTAGTCACTTAGCAGCCAACTTAGTTAGCAGGCTGACTGTGCAGTATTGCAGGGCTTGTGTTCAAGTAACCCTTATTTTACTTCCTAAAGGCCCCAGCAGGCAGAGGTGATGCTGGCAATGTGGATGTGCCAAAGAGAAGCCTAAAGTGCTTCCCTTACGTGAAAAGGTGAAAGTTCTCAGCCTAAGGCAAGAACAAAACTTGCATGCTGAGGTTGCTAAAATTTATGGTTAAGAATGAATCCTATATTCATGTGATTGTGAAGAAGGGGAGAAGCAGAAAGAAATTCATGCTAGTTTTGCTGTCACTACTCAAACCGAAAAGTTACAGCCAAAGTGCATGGTAAGTGCTTGAGATGGAAAATTGCATTAAATTTGTGGGTGGAAGACATAAACAGAAACATCTTTCAATTGACAGCAATCAGGTTTAGTACTACCTGCAGTTTCAGGCATCCACTGGGGCTCTTGCAATGCATCTCCCACAGATAAGAAAGGACTACGGTGTATGTTTTAAAATAACAGGATACACCAAGGAAGGGAGTTAACTTCCAGAATGGCAGAATGAGAACCTTCAAAAACCTGCATTAAAGCAATGAGAACCCTAGCAACAACTGTCAGAATCAGCTTTTTCATAATTCTGGAAATTAAAAGCTTGCAGCATTCCAAGGAGCATTTATTCAAGAAAAACAGCTGAATCCCAGTAAGACCAGTGAGCTTTGTGGTGTTAAAATTTGTGCTAATTTCATCCCTCTCCCTGTGGTAACCTTGAAAACCAGCTACCTTTCAACTCTGGTTAATTCTGAAAGCCAGCAGGAGAACAGCCCCAAGAGGAGGAAAATGAGTTTGGAGCTTCCCCTAAAAACCTCATTCCCAGAGACTAATGACATTATTTAGCCTGTCTGGCAGCTTCCTGAAAGGCTCCATTTTCAGGGCTTGTCTTTCTGTGATCTGACTCAGAGCTCACTTTGCTCTACCCCTAAAATGTTGATTTAAAAAAAAAAATGGCAGTATTTTATCTATTTTATTGCAGGTAGGTACTGTGAGCTGTCGAAGGTGGTGTTACCTGTTGCAGCTAATGAGATGGTAACCAAGAAACCTAAAAGAAAAAACTGGGGAATGGGACATCCCCAATGGGTAGCATACTACGAGAAATTTTTTACAACTCCTGAGAAGGCCACACACATGCACACGTGCAGGGCAGTATGAATGCCTGGGAGAGATCTGAAAAAGCCCTCCTCTCTCACCTCTGGCTGACCTTAAGGCTCTTCACAAGCAAGAAGTTCAGGCACATAGTGCCTCAGAAAAAGACATAATAGATTCCAAAAGTCTTCTAAAAAGAACTAAAGAACATCCACAGCAAAAGGGGAGTTGGGGGAGACATGTGAAGGTGACTTGCCTTTGATCAGCAGCTCATAGAACTGGGGTTCTATTGCTCCCACGGCCATGAACTCCCCATCTGCTGTCCTGTAAGTTGTATAGAAAGGTGCTCCACCATCCAACATGTTCTGTCCTCGAGGTGCTTCCCACAGATTCAATTTCTGAGTTTTCCACAGAAAAGAACTTAAATATGCTGTTCCTTCCACCTTTGAGAAAAGTGAATACAAAACAAATTCAGACAATTCAAGTGTCAAAGCATGATTCATTCCTCTTATTCAAGTTTAAAATTTGTATAAAAATGCTTATCTTAGCGTGTAGGAAGACTCTACCCAATTATGCAACTTCTTTGGTATTTCCAGAAAGTGAGGTAGAGCAGGTTTATGTTAGAATAACAATTGGCTGCACTATTCAGTTCTGAAAATACTATAAGACCTAGAAGGAATGACTTTTGTTCTCCATTTCAAATAGGATTAGTAAAATGCTGGTGATTTTTAAAGCTAGGTGAGGGTACATGGAAGGTCACTGTACTATTCTACTTTTTACATATGTTTAAAACTACCAAGATAAAAAGTTAAAAATAAAGAAAAAGAGCTTTTAAAAATGCATCTTCTGATCTCCATACCTATAAACACACATAGATACATGAAGCATACTACATTTTAAAGGTAAATCACCTAACAGTAAAATTTGGCATATTCTAGCTTGATTCCAATCCTAAGAAAACTGTATTTGAGTATAATATATATGTTTTTTAATATATATATATTTAATATATATATGGTCTTTAATAATCCCTAGTAAGTTATAAAATAAACTAACAATATGGATGGCAGGTATACGCATTTTCTGAGTCCAGGCAAACTAGTTTGGAAATGCCACCTTCCCACTGTCCTGAAGTCATCACGCAATCAAGTACACAAGGCTCAAGCTCAAAGGCTGGAGACACCGGTCTATCTGAAGAAGATTATGTTCTGATCTTTACACCTTTTATAAGCCTAATGTCTCCAGTCCCCCAGGCAAAAGGCCCTCAAGCATCCTTGCCTCAATAGTTACCGATAGAGGAGGACTTGTTCCAGCTTCTAGCAATTTCTCAGTTACTGGTTGTGAAACAACCATACAATGTATCTTTGGCTATATCCAATTTTCCCTTTCAACTTGAAATTTCATGCACATCTGAATTTATGGCTGTGACATTTATTATCACCAAATAGCTGAGTTCATATAAGTGGCCTATGGCAGTGCTCTTGAGACTGGGTTACACAGATATTAGAGTTCCATATTTATACACATACACACATATATACACATATGCATATATATGTGCACTATTTTAAATATATTTTATGTTTATGTTATTTAATCATATATTTAACCTATACCAAATTCTGACACATCAGAGCCTCAACTCATTAACATTTGTTGTTAGACTTTAAAATAAAGCTTTTCCTTCCAATTTTGCCAAAATTTTACCTTGTATTTGGAACACTATTAAGGAAAACTTTTGTTCTGCATGGGTCTCCTCTGCTCTTAATTTCTGCTTGCTCATACAAAACCAACAAGTTTGACAAGGAATAATAAATAAACGACAATGAAAAATAAACAAGTGCCTGCTTTCCACTCAAGCTTTGATTTTCTCAGAGCCTACCCCCCAATCAACAGAGCAGTAACAGATGAACTGGAAGCAAGCTAGCTTGTCATACGGTGCAAGAGAGAGTTTTAGCAGAGAGTTCAGAATACTATTTGTCTGACTTTTATGTTCAGGCCAACGAATGTGAGAAGTTTTTAGTTACCATAGTGAGTCAACCTTGAAACAAAACGTTTCCATTCTGCTTCATCATAAATGAAATGCAATCTGGAATTTAAGCAAGCTATTTAAAAACTACAGGTTGTTGTTGTTGTTGTTGTTTTGTTTTTTGAGATGGAGCATTGTTCTGTTGCCCAGGTTGGAGTGCAGTGACACAATCTTGGCTCTCTGCAACCTCCACCTCCTGGGTTCAAGTGATTCTCCTGCCTCAGACTCCTGAGTAGCTGGGATTATAGGCGCCTACCATGCCCAGCTAATTTTTGTGTAAAAATTATAGGCATTTCTAACTTATCTCCGTAACTCAGGATTTTCCTAACAACTAGTCCAAACAAAATGTAGTAATAAACTGAATATTGAAAGTCATGAAACGATCACCCATAAGCTCTAACTTCCAGTGCTTACGTTTAGAACAGTTTCATTGGACTGACAAAACATAAATACTGAATGTGTAAACATAAAATATTTTATGCTAATAAAATACCCCTTTAATCTCTTTTTATGTTGAACGTCCTGATGAGATTGCTGAAAAATAGATGCACTAACAGAGTTACAGGTACAGTTGGGCTTACTCAGGACAAAAATAGGTTCTGGTCTAATCCTTAGCATTAGAAGAGGGGACAGGACAGGAAATACAGTAGGAACCCTCCTGGGCTCAGTGCAAGGCCTGGCAGTGGCTACCCTGGCACATGGCTTCTCTTGTCCCACGACTCACACACCATGCATGCCACAGACAAGAGCCCCCTGACACAGGGAAACCACAGCCTCAATTCACCACCAACCTTTGATATTGTTAAAAGAAAGACTTTAGACAAATTAAGAGTTTAACAGAGCAAAGCATGACTCATGAATTGGGCAATCTGTGGAACCAGACTAGGTTCAGAGTGACTCTAGTGTAGTCATGTGGACTCATGGATAGAAAATGAAAGGTGATGTACAGGAAACAGAAGTGAGGTACAGAAACAGCCGGATTGGTTACACTTGGGCCTTTGCCTTGTTTGAACACGGTTTGAACAGCTGGCCACCTGTGATGGGTTGAAGTATGGCTGCTGTGATTGGCTGAGACTTGCTGCTTGTTACAAGAGGTTACAGTCTGTTTACACAACCTGAGATCACAGTTCACCATGTAAGAGAAACCTTTAGGTGGAACTTAAAATACGTAAGGGGACAGCTTTAGGCTACACTTAATTTAACACTGTTCTCATCATGTGGGCCCAGATTGAGTGTAAATACAGCAAAATGCACTCTACATCCCACAGTTATCTTAACTACAGTTTCCAAGGAAACAGCGCTACGAAAAGATAGACTCCAGGTCTTCACAGGCAAGCCCAGGTCTGGAATTATGCTGCTAAAAAAAGTGAAAACTTCTGGTCCATTAGAAGGGATCTGCCTCCCCTTAATCAGCTTCCACAATTGCTTGTGTTATAAGAGTTCTTAGTGACGAAGGAATGACTATGATTTACTGATCCTTTTAGCTTTGAGTAATCAGCAAACACTTACTATCTCCAATGGAAATATAAACCCAGAAGAAAGATTACAACATTTTCACATACACTAAAACCTCACTAGTTTATTTTATTTATTTATTTATTTTTATTTTTTGAGACAGGGTCACGCTGTCTCACCCAGGCTGGAGTGCAGTGGTGTGATCTTGGCTCACTGCAACCTCTGCCTCCTAGTTTCAATCAATTCTCGTGCCTTAGCCTCCTGGGCAGCTGGGACTACAGACGCCCACTACCATGCCCAGCTAAATGTATTTTAGTAGAAATGGTGTTTCACTATGTTGCCCAGGCTGGTCTTGAACTCCTGATCTCAGGTGATCCACTCACCTCAGCCTCCTAAAGTGCTGGGACTACAGGCGCGTGAGCTACCATGCCCGGCCAACCTTACTATCTTCTAATCATTATGTAATTCTGATTAGCTACATCCTGCTGAAAAAAGCAATCACCTTTTTTTTTAATATTCAATGATAATCAACTGTATGTCCTCAGTAAATTATTCAAATTATTACTAGAGAAGTATCTAGCCTTAAATTCTCCTTAACACTCCCAAGGCCCCATGTTTGCTCCTTAGTTCATTCCTTTTGGACTCCACGGACTGTGCCCATGGGGCAGCAGAGGGAAGTTGTTGAAAGCAGTGACTTTAGGGTCCAACTGCCTGGGGCAGTGTTTGGAACCTTTCCCACCACCTGCTTTAGAGGAAGGCAGTTAACTTCTCCAAGCAGTCAACTGTTCAATGGCAATGACAGTAGCATGTCTCCCTGAGGAAGTTGTGTGGATCAAAGGAGGGAAGGCCTGTGGAAGGTTACTGGCCTTGCGTCTGGCGGGTAGTGGTATAAAGCCGGTGCTGCCAGCTCATGCTGCAACTGACTACGCCAGGAGCTGGCCAAAAAAGATAAACCACACTCCACTGCCGCTGCTACACACTTCAGAGAGGGAACACAGGAAAGTGTCAGATGTGTCCTGATGTCAGGGCCCCACAGGCACACACTCAGTACAGGGCTGGTCATGATTCACCATGAAGAGAAGGAAGCACAGGCTGAAGCTTTGGAGATGAGGGGTTTCTGGTAGAAAATGCATTTTGCGAAGATCATCAAGGACCCAATCCAGTTGACACTCTCAGTCTCTAAATTCTTGAGGTGTCCACCAACATTTGACCTTCTGACCATTCCTTTCTTTGGTTTCCAAGACAACACTCCCTTCTGTTTCTCTACTAACCTCAAGTATCCCACCTGGATATCTGAAAGGCAGTTCAAAATGGAAATGACCAAAACTGAATTCCTTTTCTTTTAGTAAAAATAACCACAATGACAACCTTTTACAGAAGGCCCACTGTACACCAGGCACTGTTCCCACACTGAACAATGGATGAACTCACTGAATTCTCACAGCATCTAACAATGCTATGAGGTGGATGTCATTATTATCTCTATTTCACAAAGGAAAGTATAGCACAGGCAGGTTAAGTAACTTGCCCAAGATCACAGAGCTGGTAAATGGCAGGGCTGGGGATGGAGGCAGTCAGCTACCACTCTATGCTCTGGCCACTGCTCCAGGCTGCCTCATCCTTTAGCAGTCTTTCCTCAGGATACTAGCAGGTCATCCAAGTGAGAAACCTGGGAGCCAGCCTTGTCTTCTCCCTTTTTGCTCCCTGTCAGTCCATTATCAATTCCCAGCAATTTTACATCTCAACTATTCCTTCAATGCAAACCAACTCTACCATTTACTGCTGTAGTACTTGCCCTGATGTCTTCAGCAATAATCCAGTAATTGGTCTCTCTAACTCCAGTCTTGTCTCTTCAAATCCATTCTCCATCCTACCTCCAAATGTCTGTGAAAATGCAAACATGGAGTGGTGCTAGAGTGGGCTCTCTTACCCACTAGCCATGAGATCTGGAGCAAATGGCTATGCTTCCATTTCCTCCTCTTTAAAACAACAATGTATTCCTCATGCAGTTTTAAGAATAAGAAAAAATCACCCAGGGAAAGTGCTCAGCAGAACATGAGGCAAGCACTCAGTGGATGACAGTGAACAAACAGAAGCATTATGATATCAGAGCATCCCCTACAAAACGCAGCAGGAAAGTTCAGACGGAGCTCCATTTTACCTTAGCATCCCTAAGAATTTTCTCTACCTGCTAAGGGAGACTTCTTGCACTTTTTTTGAAAGACAAGTGCTTGAAAATGATATGCTAAGCACAAGAGATAACTTGGCGAAAATTGCTGAAATATTTAGGTTGGCACAAAAGTAATTGTGGATTTGGCAAAACCTGCAACTACTTTTGCACCAAACTAAAACAACATATGAATCAGATGAGCCACAAAAAGTTTAGAAAATTGACTCTAAGAACAAATGATCAAAATATGACATTCTAACAGATATATAAAGGACATGAAGCTATTTTAAAAAGAAAAGGATATCCTTGGTAACTTGGATTGAAACTTCAAATGTCATTTATCTCGTCTTCTTCAAAAAAGGATTTTAAGCAGCCATATCGCACACTTAGCAACAAGCGGCAGGCATCTACCCCAATTAATACTTACCATATTTGCATCAATGACCTGACCCTTGCCAGAGCGTGTGCGTTCAAAAAGAGCCATTATAATGCCCAACACACATATAAGGCCACCACCAGCAAAGTCAGCCAGGAGATTCAGCGGGGCATATGGATTCTCACCACTTCTGCCAATTTTTGAGAGAACACCTATATCATTAAAAACAAATTTAATGTCTCTTTTAAATTTAATCTCTTCTTAAAATAAATATGTGAGCATCTTAGATGAATAACCAATCATCTTTCCAGTAGATAATCTAAGTGAAAGCTAGTATACAACACTTTTCCAAATCTGAGCTTAGTCAGCAAACTTACCAACAGGCTTTCCCTCAAGACAGGATCCTGGTTTTGCTGTTTTTTTCTTCTCTGAAACCTATTCCAACCACCATTTTCAAAATATTGCTAAGCTTTTACTCACTTTTGGAAAAGAAAATGATTATTTGTTCTGTGGTTTTAAAACAGTAAATGCACTTTCATTCTTATTAGAAAGAAATGCACGAAAATACTTGTACACAAGAAAAAAAGGAATCTAATTTTAAAACAGATGTGAAAAGCCAATTCTAGATACACTTCTTTCTTCAACCTTTAAATGTGTACTCACAGAAAATCTGAAACTTCCTTTAGTCAGTAACACACAGTTCTTAGAATTCTGGAATCAGGCCAATCTTACATGTTGTCTCTCAGGCAAAAACTCTAATAAAGTGATGTTAGGATCTGAAAACCACGGGCTTTTTCTAGTGTTCATAGAAGTCTGAAACAATGACTCAGGCAATGATTCTCAATGTGGTGGGTGGAGATCTGACGGGGAGAAGTAGCTGTCAGAATCTAACTATATCAACATTTTCAAACTACAGAGCAACCATCCCTAGTACCCATTAAGCCTCTTAATTCCTAGCAGGGGCTTGTCTGAGAATTGACTCAACAAATATAAAAAACAAATGATAGTAGTGAGCACATCCTTCGAACATGTTAAGGGGTGGGGTGAGAGAAGGTTGAGAATGATTGTTCTAAGACCCAAACCAGTCTATTTTAAACAACCATGATCTCCTGATGGATTTTGATAAATATTTAAATCTTCACCTTTAAAAATTCTTGTTAATCAACATACCTATAGATCTTGATGGAATAAACTAAAAGTGTAGACTAAATTTTTTTTTCAACGTACCTGACAAAGCCAAATAGTTGATATCATGGCCAGCTAGCCTAGAGAAGCTTCCTGACTGGCCAAATCCACTCAGCCTGGCATAAATAAGCCTTGGATTCTCCCGCTGCAGAATCTCTGGGCCAAGCTGGAGTCTCTCCATGACACCTTAAGAGAAAAGTAATAATCTTCTTAAGAGAGTATGAATTAAGAATGAGGATAATCTCTTCTCTGAAGCAAACATAAAATAGCAGTATTGCAAGTAATATTAATGACATATGCTGTAGGCTGATAGCATGTTTCCAGCAATTAAGGACCCAAAGAGTGAAGCCACCATTTCTGGAATGTGTGGCTTCTTCCCAGATTGTAATTTCTCCTGGCACATCCCTGTTTCCCTCTAGCTTTATCCAAGGCTATTTATTCAATCCCTAGCGCAAGGTCTCATCCCTTTAGGAAACCCCTTTTCTCTTTCTGTACTGCATCAGTGTTTGCCACGTCCCACCTCACCTGCACTTGCTCATACATACATACATACACTTATCTTCCCTATCAGCTCATGAGCTTCTCCTGAAGAATTCACACCTGATCTATTTCCACGGGCGCTTAAGTGCCTAGCATCTCTACCTTCATGAAAAAGCTCAGTACCCATCTGTAGAAAGAGAGGTGAGTGACAATAGTACCTGAAAGCTTTTCAGCCATCAACAAGTATAATATATATTGCACAAACCCCAGGTAACGGCACCTGAAGTGTCCTGGGATTAAAAGCAATCAAGATTACAAAATAAACTCACAATTCCAGTAATGGTGGCTTCAATCTTTGGGTCCTTAGCTGCTGGAAATATACCATCAGCCTACAGCAAATGTTATTAATTGTACTTGCAAATAAGGCTAAAATAAACCACAAAAAACCTCTAGTTATCTTCGTAAACACCAGTCACAACGCCTCACGTGGAGGCTATATCCATATTCCAAGCCGGTATTCCTCCTGATTACAAGACCTTGGACAAATTAGTTAACCATGCTCAGACTCCCTCATCTTAAATGGAGCATTCTTAAATTATTATACAATCTTAATCATAATTGTTACAATCCTCAAATACGGCTGTGAGAGTTAAATGAGTTAACACATTTAAATAAGCCTGGTGTCCTGCAGACATTCATTCATTCACCATTTACCGATTTACTGTTATTGATCAGGCAATGCTTTGAATTTCTATTTGAACAAAATTATTCTGGCAGCTGTCTGAGAATGAACTAGAGCGATACCAGCCCCAAACACCAGTTTTTAAAAGCCTGTCACACCAGTGTCAAGGCAGTTGTAGCAGGTATGGAAATAGTCCAAGTGGGTTAAGTAGCAAAATGACTATACTGGTGATCACTGAAATTGGATGTGGTGAAAGGAAGACTGGAGTCCATGATGAAGTACAGGTTTCAGATTCAGGCACTCACTGAAACAAGTAATACAGAAGGTGGAGGTACCGTTTTAGAAGGAAGAAGGAAAGGCTCAGTTTGGGATTTGTGGACAATGCCTGATGGAGAGCCCTGAAAGCGATGCCCAGGACCTGTGTATGCCGGTGTCTGCGACTCTGAAAAGGCGGAAGTCTCCATAAAAGGTGACAATGGTGGGAATGAATAAGGGGAGTCCAGGGAGCAGATGCTGAGAATTGAACCTCTCCCAGGCAGGGAGAGTTAGCCTGGGTTCGTGGATAGCTTCAGAGTACAGCACTCCATAAACATAACGGAAAGACCGTGGGCCTATACACAAGTTTTCCAGGGAGGGAATCCTATAGCTTTTATTAGATTCTCACAGGGTTCAAGACCCTCAAGAAATTAAGAAAGGCAAATACAGAATGTTTATCAGAAAAAAAAAAAGAGGATTTTGGGAAGGAGTCAGAGAGGCAAAAGGAGAGACCGGGCAATAGCAGTATCTCAGAACCCAACTTTTGGGGCATCGTCTCAAGGGACGAATGATCACCTACAATACCCTAGGAGCAAAAACACCTAGAATGCTGGGGCTGGCGAGGGTTCCAGCGGCAACTGGGCAAAGATGTGGCGGGCGCAGCCTCGATGGAACGGCCAGATCCCTACCCTCCGCGGGAACTTTCCGAGAGCAGCCCGCAGGGCCCGGGCTCACCGCTGCGGAAGGGCTCCAACAACACGTCCGACTGCGCGCACAGACGCCGCAGCACCGCGACTCCCCGGGGCTGCTTCAGGTCCAACGCCACCGAGCGTTTGCCCCGGGCCAAGCCGCTCACGTCGTAGCGGGAGCCAGGCCGGTCCACGCGCATCACCCGCGCCCCAAAATCCGCCAGGACCATACCACAGAACGGGCCCGGGGCCAGGCCGGCCAGCTCTATGACCGAGATGCCCTGCAGTGCCATGGCACTTACTTCCCAGCTCCCTCTGAAGAAAACTGAGCAGTCCTTTGCCCGGGCCCAACTGCTTGTAGGCAGCCCTAGCCGGGTCCGGATGTCCCGCCCCAGTCCCGTAGCTCCGCCCCTTTTTGGTGCGCCTGCGCGAGTGCACAGAGTCTGCGCACTAGTGCGCTTCCCGCCCTGCCTCCCGGGTCTGCCAAATTTCCTAGCTTACTTTCCTTTTGCTGCAACCTAAATTTCTGAGTCCTAAATTGCAGGGGGCTGACCTTTGGAACTCCTGCCTGTTACCGTCCTCTCTGGACGATTTTATTGTCACTATGGCGATCCCCAGCCGTTGTATCATTTGAGCCCCTAACTCCTGCCCTGCTCTTGGGAAATAAAATAACGTAAACACGTAAAAACGATGCAAAGGCATTTTCTTTCCTAGACTGCAGGTTGTCGTCTTCACCGCCCCCACTTAGCTACCTGGTAGTTTAATTCAGAAACGGCTTGCGATCCTTCCTAAATGCACTCATTTTGATTTACAAACTCTGTGGATTACACGTCTTTTTTTTAAAAGTTCAGACTACACTAGGAAAATTAGTATCAGAAGAACGTTAAGGGGTGTGATGCTCATCAGAGCTAAATGACAGCGCTTTAAAAATGTTAGCTTGTCTTCTGCCATTTCTACAGATAGCTACAATTTCAGGTTTTCAACCTAATACCTGACATTACAGCCCCCCTGCTTTTACAAATCATTTTCTCTCTTCTAGGTATAGCCTGTGTGCAGGTGGCCTAACATAATCTTTAACATCTGTAGGAATTTGAATAGAACCAGAAGCGGGTGCCAGAAATATGCCCGCACTAATCTTTATTGTGTGTTTATGTATTTTTCAAGCAAGTGATTAAATCAAAAGCAAAACTTGGCACGATTGTAATCAAGATATTTTAGGCAAGAAAGTCATCATGAATTTTAGAATTATTTTAGGACTCTGGCTTTCCCTTCATAGAAATAGAAAAAAATCCTAAAATTTGTATAGACCCACAAAAGATCCTGAATAGCCAAAGCAACACTGAACAAAAAGAGCAAGGCAGGAAGCAGCACATTACCAGAATTCAAATTATACTACAAAGGTATAGTAACCAAAACAGCATACTGTTGGCATAAAGCAGACACATAGACCAATGGAACAGACAAAAGAACTCCAAAATAAATCCATGTATTTACAGCCAACTGATTATCAACACAAACAGCAAGAACATACATTAAGGAAAGGACATTCTATTCAATAAATAGTGCTGGAAAAACAGGAAATCTATATGCAGAAGAATGAAACTAGACCCCTACCCCTCACCACATACAATCATCAACTCAGAATGGATTAAAGACTTAGACATACAACCTGAAACTATGAAACTACTAGAAGAAAACAGGTAAAACACTTCAGAACATGGACCTAGGCACAGATTTTATGACTAAGACTTCAAAAGCACAGGCAACAAAAACAAAAAATAGACAAATGGGACTATATTAAACTAAAATGCTTCTTGCACAACAAAGGAAACAACAGAACAAAGAAACAACTTATTGAATTTCCGAAAGTATTTTGCAAATTATTCATCCGACAAGGGACTAATATGCAAAATATACAAGAAATTCAATCCAACAGCAAAAACTGAAATAATCTCGTTAAAAAGTGGGCAAAGGATCTGAACAGACCTTTCTCAAAAGACATACAAATAGACAACAGGTATATGAAAAAATGCTCAACATCACTAATCATCAGGGTAATGCAAATTGAAACCACAATGACATATCATCTTTCTTTAGTTAGACTGGCTAGCATCAAAAAGACAAAAAAATAACAAATGCTGGCAGAGATGCAGAGAAGAGGAACTCATACACACTGTTGGTGGGAATGTAAATTAGTTTAGACATTATGGAAAACGGTATGGAGGTTTGTGAGAAAACTAAAAATAGAACTGCTATATGATTCAGCAATTCCACTACTGGGCATATATCCAAAAGAAATGAAATTAGTACAGCGAAAGAACACCTGTACCCACATGTTTATTGAAGCATTATTTACAGTAGCCAATATATGAAATCAACTTAAGTGTCCATTACTGGATGAATGGACAAAGAAAATGTGTACATATATACAATAAAATACTGTTTGATCATTAAAAAAAAGGATAAAATCCTGTCATCTGCAGTAACATGGATGGAACTCAGGGTCATTATGTTAAGTGAAATAAACTAGACACAGAAAGACAAATATCACATATTCTCATTCAGATGTGGGAGCTAGAAATCTAATCTCATAAAGATAAAGAGTAGAATTATAGGGGGCAGAGATGAAGAGAGGTTGGTTAATAGGTATAAATATGTAGTTAGATAGAAGGAATAAGTTATAGTATTTGATAGCACAGCTGGATGACTATAGTTAACAACAGTATATTGTATATTTCGAAATAGCGGCCAGATGCAGTGGCTCATACCTGTAATCCCAGCACTTTGGAGGATTGAGGCAGCAGAATTACTTGAGGACAGAAGTGTGAAACCAGCCTGGGCAACATAGTGAGACCCCCATCTCTACAAAAAGCTTGAAAAATTATCTGAATGTGGTGTATACCTATAGGCCTACCTACTCATGAGGCTGAGATCTGAGGATCACTTGAGCCCAGGAGTTTAAGACTTCAGTAATCTATAATCATACCACCGCACTCCAGCTTAGGAGACAGAGTGAGATCCTATATCAAAAAAAAAAAAAAAAAAAAACACCTAGAAGAGAAGATTTGAAATGTTTCCAACACAATGAAATGATAAATGTTCTGGGTGATGAATATCCTAAAATCCCTGATTTGATTATTACACATTGTATTCATGTATCAAAATCTCACATGTACTCCATAGATATGTATGAATACTATGTATTAATAATAAATCAATAAAAATGTATATGTTAAAGCCCTAACCCTCAGTACCTCAGAATGTGACTGTATTTGGAGATAGGGCCAAAATGAAGCCATATGGGTGGGCCCTAATCCAGAATGACTAATATTCAATCCTGGTATCCGCAGACGAAGAGATTAGGACCAAAATAACCACAGACCTAGGGTGACCATGTGAGGACACAGTGAGATCAAGTGAGGACACTTGCTGTCTTGAAGCCAAGGAAAGAGACTTCAGAAGAAACCAAACCTGCCAACATCTTGATCTTGCACTTTTAGCCTCCAGAACTGCAATAAATTAAACTTCTGTTGTTTAAGCCAACCAGCCTGTGATATTTCTTTTTTTTTTTTTTTTTTTTAGACGGAGTTTCGCTCTTGTTACCCAGGCTGGAGTGCAATGGCGCGATCTCGGCTCACCGCAACCTCCGCCTCCTGGGTTCAGGCAATTCTCCTGCCTCAGCCTCCTGAGTAGCTGGGATTACAGGCACACACCACCATGCCCAGCTAATGTTTTTGTATTTTTAGTAGAGACGGGGTTTCACCATGTTGACCAGGATGGTCTCGATCTCTTGACCTCGTGATCCACCCGCCTCGGCCTCCCAAAGTGCTGGGATTACAGGCTTGAGCCACCGCGCCCGGCCTTCTTGTTTAAGCCAACCAGCCTGTGATATTTCATTGTAGCAGCCTTAGTAAACAAATACATCCTCTGCCACACAATTATAGATAAGGTCTCTAACACAGGTCTCAGGCCATCTAATAGATTTCATTTTCTGTCTCAGAGAATGGCTTTGGAACCATGCTTCCTAGATTCTGGGTTTATTTCCCATAAATAATCCTTTGGCCAGGGATATCTCCTTAAGTGCATTCAATCTTTCTATTCTCTTCCTCCTAGCCAATATCATGCATCTATTTACACAAAATCCAGTTGATAAGGAGATTCACTTGCCTTTTTCTTTCTCCTCCAGGACATCCTTGTAGTAAGGGAGTAAATGCATTATACGCCAGCTACTTTTAACTCCTTCCATAGCTAAGGTCTTCTTTAACTTTCACCTGTAGTTAGATTTACTTGATTCCCCACCGAAGCATTCAAGAGACAAACACAGCCAGACACAGTGGCTCACACCTGTAATCCCAGCCCTTTGGGAGGCCAAGGTGGGCAGATCACTTGAGATCAGGAGTCCGAGACCATTCTGGCCAATGTGGTGAAACCCTGTCTCTACTAAAGTATAAAAATTAGCTAGGCGTGATGGTGTCTGTAATCCAAGCTACTCCAGAGGCTGAGGCAGGAGAATCGCTTGAAACCAGGAGGTAAAGGTTGCAGTGAGCTGAGATCACGCCACTGCACTCCAGCCTGGGTGACAGAGTGAGACTCAGTTTTCAAAAAAGGAAAAGAGACAAACCCATGATTTTGATGTATGTCCTACAGTCCATTATATCTATTTGCAGACATAGCTGTACTATTTATATATTTTGTTTTGCCAAAATATTACTTTGTTAATTTAATAAATTATATTATATTGCACTTATTTTTCTGAACTACTTTTTCACTCAATTTTATGTTAACTGGCTCCCCATTTCTACTACTTTCCCTTAGATGCATCAGGATTCTTGGTATAAATACAAAAAAATTCACTGGAAGGATATCAAGTAGCTCACATTGTTGCTGGGAAAGCTAGAAATCATGCAATGAATAGGGCATGGAATAGTCTGGGCTGCTAGAGTCAATTCAAGTTCGCAGCATGAATGTCTGGTTAGTATAGAGCAACTGCACAGAGAATTCACTCACCTCTGGCTGGCTGAACTCCTGCCTGCTATGCAGGATTGGCACCAGCCTAAATCTGACCCAAAAGAGCAGAGGGACTAACTTGAAGGGCCTCCCACTGACAATTAAGATGGAGCTGTTAAACTAGACTAATGACTGTGGTGGATTAAAACACATCAAATATTATGAAATACACTTTCATGAGTTCACAATAATGGTTTCTAAAAGCCTTTATTAATCCCTGTTGGAGGTTGTCAGGGCACCAACTTTTTATTCTAAATGTTCAATATTTATCTTGACTTCCATGTACATGGTATTTCAGGATAACCAAATAGCTAATAAAAGAATGTCTGTCTTTAAAACTTTCACTATTTTGCAACCCCAAATGAAATAGCACATTTAAGCTATAATCCTAACTGGTTTGAAAACATTAGACAAAAAGCTAAAGAGGGAAATGTCTTAGTTTGTTCAGCTGTTATAACAAATCACTGTAGACTGGGTGGCTTAGACATTGATTTCTCACAGTTCTGGTGGCTGGAAAGTCCGAAATCGAGGTGCTGGCAGAGTCATTGCTTGGTGAGGGCACTCTTCGTGGCTTCTCATTATGTTCTCAGAGGGTGGAAGGTGGGAGAGAGAGAAAGAGAGAAGCAAGCTAATCCCATCATGAGGACCCCACCCTCCTGACTTGATCACCTCCTGTATCAGTCCATTCTTATGCTGATGTGAAGAAATACCTGAGACTGGGTAATTTATAAAGCAAAGAGGTTTAATTGACTTACACAGTTCTGCAGAGCTGGGGAGGCCTCAGGAAACTATCATGGCCCAAGGTGAAAGAGAAGCAAGGCATTTTCTTCACAAGGTGGCAGAAAGGAGAAAAGCAGCAGAAAGGAGATAGGCCAGATACTTATAAAACCATCAGATCCATGAGAACTCACACAGTATCATGAGAATAGCATGGGGGAACTGCCCCCATGATCCAATTACTTCCCACTGGGTCCCTTCCACGACACATGCAGATTATGGGAACTACAATTCAAGATGAGATTTGGGTGGGGACACAGCCAAACCATATCATCTCCCAAAGCTGCCATCACCAAATACCATCACACTGAGGATTAGGGTTTTGATATGAGAATTTTGGGGGATACAAACATGCAGTTCATAGCAGAGAACTTTATAATGTATAAATCTGGCTTTGACATCCTGAATCCACTGGTCAACTTTAATATCAATATAATAGGCCACTATGTACTTCCCTGTATGATGCAATGGACAGAACCACCCATGAAGTTTTTGTAAAAATATGAAGCCTAAATTTAATCAAGCATCTTGTTTATCTACTTAAGGGAAATATAGAGGATAGAGGATAAACCAAAGGATATAATCAGCAAAATCCATAATATTAGAAAGTAAATGATAAATAATCAATAAATTATCACACATTTAAAAAAACTTAGATACATTAATCAAACGTAATATACAAATATTATCTGACATCACGATTTAACTAAACACACAGTAGGAAGGTATTTGTAAGACAATTGGGATATTGTTAAACTTTGACTGGATACTTGATAAAATAAAGAATTTTTTTCCTTTTGAGATTGTCATTTTTCTTTCTGTGGTTATCATTCTTCTCCTCCTTTTTTTTTTTTTTTTTTTTTTCTTTTAATAGAGGCAGGGTCTTGCTACATTGCCCAGGCTGGTCTCAAATTCCTGGGCTCAAGCAATCCACCTGCCTTAGCCTCCCAAAGTGCTGAGATGACAGGCATGAGCCATCTTACCAAGCCCATTTTTCCTTTTATGTTTTTAATTTTTAAAACTAATTTATCTGAGATACATGCTGAAGTGTTACAGGCCTCAAAAGCTAATCAAGGAACTTGTAATTTCTGACCAGCTGGATTTGAGAACTGCTATGAATCTTCAGCCTTTGTCCCTCTCATTCCCTTCTTTTTTGAGTAGGAACTTTTATATCTGTTATCCGTATTTTCTGTCCTACTATTTTATTAGGTGTGGAGGACCAATAACTTTTCCCTTTAGTTTCACAGGTGAGCAGATCAAAAGAAACTATACTCAAGGAGCTGGACTGAAGAATTACATCCAAAAAGCCTGTCTACATCTGGACATAATCCAGAGGATAAGATTCTAGATTTTTGAGATGATGCTATGATGATATGAGATCTCTGAAGACCTTGCAGGAAAGTGACTCTATTTTGCATGTGGGAAGTATTTCGGTCATTAGGGGCTGGAGGGCAATCTAAGGTTGACTCTAAGATGACCCAATTGATCTCCTCCTCCTAGAATCCAAGCCCTTGTGAAACCTCCTTCCTTTGAGTTAGAGCTGGCCTGGTGACTTGCTTCTAACCAATAAAATACCACAAGGTAATGGGATGTCACTTCCCTGATTAAGTTCTAAGTGGTTGTGGCTTTTATCTTACTTTCTGCAATAAATTCTCAGTTTCCATGCTTTAATGAAGTTAGCAGTTCACTGGACAAGCCCATACGATAAGGACCTGAGGGAGCTGCCAGATAACAGCTAGCAAAGAACTGAGGCTATCAATCCAACACTCTCAACAAATGGAGTTTTGCTAGCAATCTCAGGCAGCATGGAAGCAGAGCCTTCTCTAGCTGAGCTTTTGGATGACCCAGCCCTTGTCTACACCTTGACTGTAGCCCTGTGAGAGCTTCTGAAGCAAAGAATCTGGCTGAACCATGCCTGGACTCTTGACCCACAGAAACCGTAAAATAATGAATGTGAGCTATTTTAAGCTGTTAGTTTGTGGTTGTTATGTATCAGTAAATAATTAAAACATGCTGTAACTTATTTCTTTCTTTTAACAATCCTTTGTGGCACATGCTAGTAGACAACCTGGTTTTACAAATGAGGAAACTCAAGCACAGACACTGAGTAATTTCCCCAAAGTAACTCATTTACACCAAGAGGGGAGAGACTTTTTTTCCTATTCCACAATATTGCTATGACACGAAAGAGTCAAGGTGAGTGACAGTGGGTATGTTTTGTGGGGTTACTGCAGGGGAAGTAAGTGTAGAGAGTAGTTTTAAGGCTTTCTGCAAAGCAGGGCGTTGTTCATTTCACTGGATTAACACTTGCCATCCAAACAGGCTTGTGCCTCCTTACCTTGCACTGTCCAATAGACATTTGGAGAAGAAATGATGCGGGCATGGTAGGGAGGGGGTGGGATGTATGGTCAGCGTTAGCTAGCTGTGGAAGTTGCAGATACCAGGATGAAATTGCTTTCGTCAGACCCAGACAAAATAGAGCTGGTGAAGCCTGACAAAGAGGATACTCATGCTCTTATATATCTGGGATAAGAAGAACTGTTTCCAAGAACTTTCTAAAAACCCTTTGGTTTATAACTAGATATCCTGTAGGACTGTGATAATTCAGATAAGATGTTCTCCAAAGAACACTTGCCTACTAACAGCATCTCCATCAATGAATTGCTAACGACTCTGGCTTTCATCCTCTAGAACCAATGAAAGGCACTTTAAAAATCCTCCCTCCTGATAGCATTAGCGGAAATACCTAATGGAGATGACAGGGTGATGGATGCAGCCAACCACCATGGCATGTGTATACCTATGTAACAAGCCTGCATGTTCTATACATGTACCCCAGAACTTAAAGTACAATTTAAAAAAAATCCTGCCTTCCTTTTGTTCTGGGAAATGGCTTGCTACAAGGAATCATGCTTTCTTTTACGACTTAAAAACTTTCTTGTTTACCTAAATTATGACCAGGTACAGACCCTCCAAATTCCCACATTTTTTGTCTTATAAATATTAACTGAAGTGTTTATTGAACTGTTCGATCCAGGCAAAATGCCAACTAACTTGACTTGACCAAAGTTTAGTAAAGCTTTTCCCCTTTGCCCAGGCACCTAAACTTTGGCCCACTCTGGGCATTGGAACATGGAACCATGTTAAAAGTTAAAGGCCCCTCCTCCAGGGAACTGGCTGAACTCAGGGAACAGTGTTTGCTGGTCAACTGTCCCTTTATACCTGTCACTCATCCCATCCCCTGCACCCAGTTCTTATTTACTTCTCTCTATAAATGAAAGCCTATTTGTGTCTGGCCTCTGAGCTACAGATCTCATAGATCTCAGAGCCTTCTCCCTATTGCCAGAATCACCTTCCCCTTACAGCAATAATCCTTCTGAATAAAGTCTCTCTTTACGTAAATTTAAGCTTTTTTTAAATTTTACATTATTAACAACTTTTAAAAATGTGTAGACTTTTTGACCAAATAATCTCATTTCTAGAAATGTAATCAAAGGAAATAGTTTATTTTTTTAAAAAGAGAATGCTCATGACATATTATTTGTAGTAAAAAAAAAAAACTAGAAACAGCAAAAATCTTTTCCAAAACAGAAAAGTTAAATAAATTATGCAACCATTCAAAATGTGTTTTCAAATTGTTCAAACACTCTCAAGTAGCATTTGAGAGTGTTCTTAATAGATTAGTCCAAACCATTAGAGCAAGATACAAAAATATATGAAAACCTAATTTCAAAGGGTTTTGTTACTACGTTTAAAAATAAAAACCATCAATATATGAAGGAAAAGACAAATAAATATTTCAAAATGTTAATATTATTTAATATTTGATAGGATGATTAATTTTATACTAAATATTTTTGTGTCTTTTATAAATTTTCTATAGTGAGCTTTTTGTAATCAAAATATTATATATATATATGTATAACACTCCAAACATACCAAAGCAAGAAATTTGTCTCTGGCCATCAAATATTATCTTTTCCACAAGCTTTCATTATGCTCTCAGCTAGTTACTGTTTCCTGTGAATTCCTAGTCCTTTGCCCTCTATGGCTGTAAAAACATTCTAATTTAGGTTATATTATTCATGTACTTATTCCCTTTAGCCTATTGTCCTCTATTAGGTTGAAAATTTAGGGAAGGTAAGAATTTTACTTTAAATGCCACAGGAGTGCCTGGAATAGCACAGTATCTTGCATAAAGTAGATGTTTATGAATCCCAGCCACATTGTTTGTAGTTTACATTTGCATATTCCATCCTCTGAATTTTTTTATAAATTTTAATTTTGAATTCAGCTTTTATTCACGGTACCCTCAATGAAATTCCTTCAATATAATTTCTTTGTTGTCCAAGAGTCAAATATAATGTTTTCTACACTGGAAAATCACCAAAGCTGATTATTATGTGAAACAGTTCTATACCATATTACATCCCTGAAGCAAGCAGAAACTCATGTGCTTCGTTTGCAGAGTGCTTTAAGATTTAGAATTTGAGGCTGGGCATGGTGGCTTATGCCTGTAATCCCAGCACTTTGGGAGGCTGAGGCGGGCAGATCACCTGAGGTTGGGAGTTTCAGATCAGCCTAGTCAACATGGGGAAACCCTGTCTCTATTAAAAACACAAAAAATTAGCTGGATGTGGTAGCGGGCACGTGTAATCCCAGCTACTCGGGAGGCTGAGGGAGGAGAATCACCTGAACCCAGCAGGCAGAGGCTGCAATGAGCTGAGATCGAGCTACTGTACTCCAGCCTGGGTACTCCAGCAGAGTGAAACTCTGTCCCCAAAAAAAAAAAAAAAAAAAAAAGATTTAGAATTTGCAAGTTTGTTTATTAGATGATACATGTAATTTCCTATGATACCTACTTACTGTTTCCTTTTTAGCATCTCAGTTTTGGGACACTTGTGAAATCAGTCTTCCAGGTGTAAGTCTGGTCATGGGTAAATTGTGAAAGCATTGAAAAGTATCTTCACGTTTTCCCATCTCTGTTGTGAATCAATTTCCTTCACACCTGAGACTTGTTGCCTACAACCAAAACTTGTGTGTCTCTAAGGTGAAAATTTAGAATTTAAGCATAAACATTACAAAGACTTCAGGTGTGTGATA
The DNA here is from genome assembly GCF_009761245.1 of Sapajus apella. Taxonomy (NCBI): domain Eukaryota; kingdom Metazoa; phylum Chordata; class Mammalia; order Primates; family Cebidae; genus Sapajus; species Sapajus apella. Next base: position 8,428,298 of record NW_022436951.1, on the reverse strand, counting down.
AAAAACCTTTTCCGTCAGAGATATTCAGATTTTATTTGCGAACCCTCTAAATATCAATGTCTTAAAAGGCTGGATTTATAAAAATGGAATAACTGAAAAGTGAAGTTTTCTGGAGTCACATGACCCTGCTGTGTGCCATGTCACCTATTCACATGGCTGTTCACGTCATCTGCATGAAAATATTTTCACTGTGTGTTAACCATAGTGATTTACAATTGTATGACTATTAAACTTTATTAAAAACAAGTTTAGAAAGTATAACAAAAGTGTGTTTATTTCCATATATTGCTTGTTACATTTTTCTTGCCACAGTTTTATTTAAAGCCAGGTCAAAATTTTTCTCTAAGTATTTATTAATAGTGTATGTTCTTCAGATATAAAATCCCTCTGGCCAACATACAACATTTGAATATCTATTGGCAACATACCTCTATGAAATATTTATGACATTTGTTAATAGCAAATCTCAGCCTCCTGACCCCATGTCCGAAGTCGTGGGTGATGTGGGGGACATATACAAAATTACAAAAACATTACTGGTCAAGCACATTATAGCTAAAATCTACTGACTCTAAAATGGCATTGCATGGGAATTCAGAGTTTCAACATAGTTGTGGATCAAAGGAAAGTTTCAAAGGCTAAGCTGAACATGGAGGGCACTGAATTAGCTAATAAGCCAGCTCTAATTAGCTCTCTATGCCTTTAGTTGTAGAGATAATCAATGCAAGTAAACCCATGGTTTAAAAGCCTATGTGGAAATCTAGATTGTTATAGATAATAAATTAAAGACTCAATATTTTAAAGGGAATTCATTATATGAAATGTTTCAGATAGGCGTCTGTCTAGTGCATTTTAAATATGATTCAAAATGAGGGTAAAGACATCTTCTCATGATGCCTTCTTTGCCTAAAATAAACCAAATTGGAGTATCATCTTTGGAAACTGTCTTCAGAACTTTGGGAACATTCTTATCAATATCATCTTTGTGGCAAATTTAGTCCTTTGAGAATAGATTTTGGGGTGCAGACGGATAGGCAAAAACCAAGTGACACCTTCTACAATACCTGGCACATAAAAGCTGCTCTGTGAATCTTGGTTAAGTATTGTAAACAAGGAAGTCATATTATTTTTTTATTGAATAAAACACTAAGACCCTTTTCTCATGTGTTTCTTAAATGGAATATTCTTATATTTCATATTCATTAGTTTGCATGTATACAATTAAGTTTACATTCCCTTTAACATGATATAGTGTATATAAAGTAGAAATATATTGGGGGTGATTTCCAAATTAAAAGAAAAGAATGTGATAATATTCATCCCATATGAACTAAGCTCACCTTAACTGGTTCTGCAGGCCGCAGCGACAAAGACCTATTGTAACTCAAGAAACAAAATGGCAAAGAGTGAATCTAATAAGCCAGATCATATAAACCCAGTTTCGGACCATGAGAACATTCTATTTCTAAAAATGCAAGCCAATAGAACTCAAGGTTTAATTATAGAAGTATTTTTATTAAAAAGGAGGAACCAATTATTTGTCTACATTGTAAATACTTTTGCTATCTAAAAGCTATCTGGAATTATTTTAAAAACTGTATTTTATTCATGAATATTGACCCACTGGGTGAAAGTGTTACTTCCCAGTCTAGGCTTTATGAATGTTTCTGGAACCTAGGTCCTGGCAAGTGCACCCCTGTTCTTGCCCCAGCAATATCACTGCATCCTATTCTCTCAAGTGTTATAAAGAATGATAAACTCAAGACTTCAGGAGTTCCTGAAAACTGATATTAAATTAGAAGCAGAGCAGCCATAATTCTTTACAAATAATTTCTCTGATAGGAAAAATTATTTCCAACCTGTGTCAGAGGACAATTCTCCTTTAGATGCCAAGGAAAGAGTGATAAAGATGCTGAGTATATTAGTCAAGGTCATCTGAGAAGGCTATTTTGTGGTTGATTCTTCTGAGCCCCTGAGTTGTCCAACATGATTGGTGTATACCTGTAGCATGAATAGCATAGTAACCAATAATTTTTTTGAATACAGCCTGTAAAGCCCTCAACTTTAATGTTTCTCAGACCATAACAATATCAGCTCAGCTACAAGTCTTCCCCAAAGTGGGCCTATTCTAGTCATGTATTTACTTCGTTTCAAACAGCAGGAATCCTGCAAAGGTGGAGAAGCGTTGGTGGTCCCCATGGAGAGCGCCATTGCCCATTCGCAGCCAAACCTCATCCCCTTTGGCCAGCTTCAGCACAGCATGGTTGCTGGATGTGTCTGATTTGCCCTTCGTTTCATAGCTGGAAAGAAAAAGAGGCACAAACTACTTAGTCTTTGCCATGAACAACCAGCTTTTCACCAAAGACTGTTCTCCCGTTCTCCCCTTCCCACAGGTATAATCCTGTGACTGAGTTCTCCAAGCAGCCTGTAAGCAGAAATGACCTATGTGCCCCATCTACAGCTGGCCAGTAACGCTCTCGCAAGCACCCCTCCCTGCTCCTTCTTATGACTGTCTGGAATGTTCATGGCAATGACAAGAATGATTTTAGAAGCCATATGGTGAATACTGGGTTCTTGGAGACTGTGTAGAAAAGAGCTCTCTCTCTCTCCCTTACCCCAACCTGGAACAACTCTGGGCTGTTTGATGAGAAGGAAAGAAAGTGATACTATGACCCATTCCACTGGGTTTTTGTTACAGCAATCTAGCTTTCCCTAACTAAGCTAGAATTTGGGACTAAAAGAGACTGCTCCATAACCCAAATAAAAATAGGCTTCACTGGCTCATGGTCAGGCAAGGAGCAATGGAGAAACAAATATCGTGGTCTGGAAAATCAGGAAATCCATGTTACACCATGCAAAAACATTTGGGAAAACGTGGTAACTTGGAAGATAGATCTAATGCTTACAGGCTAAGAAAGGGAAACAATCGGAAAAAGCCAAAATACTCTTTGCTGCTTTTAGAAAGATGTTGCTACAAAATATCAGCTTAGGCAAAAGCTGACTTGTTTGAAGTAGAGGAAGTAAACAGTGTCTACATGGTTGGGGCCTAACAAGGTTAGAAAAGCCAGGTGTTTTCATACCTGGAAGAGCAGTGATAAAGCTGATGTTTTTTCCTTAAGACTACTCATTCAGCAGCCATAAAAAAGAATCAGCTCATGTCCTTTGCAGGGACAGAGGTGAAGCTGGAAGCCGTAATTCTCAGCAAACTAACACAGGAACACAAAACCAAATACCACATATTCTCACTCATGAGTGAGAGTTGAACAATGAGAATGCATGGACATGGGGCGGTGGGGGGAACATCACACACCAGGGCCTTTTGTGGGGTGGGGGGATGAAGGAAGGAGGGCATTAGGACAAATACCTAATGCATGCTGGGCTTAAAACCTAGATGACGGGTTGATAGGTGCAGCAAACCACCATGGCACATGTATACCTATGTAACAAACCTGCACGTTCTGCACATGTATCCCAGAATTAAAGTAGAATTTTTTTAAAAAGACTACTTATTTAACCAAATAGACACAGCTGTGGCACAATCTGATGGTTTAAAAATATTGCCTTTCTACCCAAATCTATTGCTTTAGAAAGCCTCAGGTTAACTCCATTAAACTGAGAGAAAGGCATGAAGACAAGGAACAGTAGACTGAAAACTGTCAAGGAAAGTACATGGATTGTAGTTCAGTAATGCACGTTAACTCACTTGACTTAATGCATTTAACGAATGAAGCAAAAGCCAGCTAAGTAAACAGAGTAAAACAGAGTAAAAAAAAATAGAGTAAAAGCCTGTTAAGTAAGTTTCTGAGGAAATGAGATTACCCAAAACTGGAGTTAAGAGGCTTGGGATGTTTGACTCAGCCTTCAAATTCGCACCACCAGGAAGTGGGCTGTGAGAGAGACTCCAAGGAGGGCCTGTTCACCTTTTAGATGTGCCACGGAGAAAAACAGATAAAGAAGACCCTCCTAGAGGACAGAATCAGGAGCCAAAGAGAAAAACAGCCAATGAACCATTTGATGAGAAAGACTACTCATTGACTGATTCAGGGCTTTGAGCTGGATGCATTATTTGTGCTTTACAGTCTGTCTCCCATAGAGACAGGGATGGAGACACATGTATTCTAAGTGGAGGAAGAAGAGTTCAGCAGATATTTGGAAGCCAGAGGGGCAGAAAAGCCTAGCTGTTCACCAGAATCCCCTTCCCTCTTTTCCATCAGCACTGCACTTCCATGCCACCCTTGCACTGGCTGGGTGGAAAATAATGTGACTAAGTTTTCTGAACAGAATTCCTGATCCATAAATATTTCCACAAGCTGGCAACAGCAAACTTTTCTCCTTCTGACTCTGGCAATGACAATGACCAGAGAGAATTTCGAAGTCAGTTTTATAGATAGCAGTGCTGCTTTCATCAGCCTGGCTTCCTCAAAAACCAGGAAGAATAAACCCACTCCCAACCTGCATCCTTCCTTCAAATCCCCATTCTTTCCCAACTTAGAACTCTTGCCCTGGACTGGTCAAGAAAAATCAACTTCTAGCATGTTAGAGCTACCGGATCTCTTAGTTGCAACAACTTCACCTACCCTAACTCATCGTTATGTCTTTTGGCATTTCAAATACATCTTCCCACTCAAGTTCGGTGCCAGAAGCAAACACAGCAATTATCACACATCATCAAAAATAACAGGGAAATGATAACAGCCAGAGTGTTTTTGATAGAAAACTCACGGCCCACTTAATTGTAAGAAAGGTGTTGGCTGTCTACCTCTCTGCCACATTTCGAGCTAACATCAGAGGGCATGGGAGAATGGGAAAGCAGAAAAAGGGGGAGAGGGAGAGGAGAAAAATCATGAGTTATAAAAATAATCCAAATGATTGGTTATGGGGAGTGCTGCTAGTAACTAATGCAAGGCCTCTTATCAACCTGCTGATGCTCAAGTTCATCAGATTTATTTCTTCCCAAATAGTAATGATGATAATGTGGCCATATTGGTGCATGAGAACTCTTATTAGGAGAGGGGCCATGTCAGGCTCTATTGACTCCTACACGCTTCCCTCGTTCCTTGAACAAACAATGGCAGAACGGAGGAGACCTGTATAGGAAAGACCACCCACCTGTACATGCTGAAGACTGTATTGCCGTTGTGCATAAGGTACACATACACTTCCTCAACATCCTCATGCTTCATCATGCTGAAGGTGAAGAAATACACACCTGAAAAAGGCAGGTATTTATCCATGTTGATATTAACATGTTATACATTGAGGATCTGGAGCTATCTGGAGATTTGCCAAATGCCTTCACATTTCTTTTATTGATATTCTTTGTAGGATGGAGTCTCTCTTTGGCCTTAATTGCAGGAATGTCTCTTTATCTACTCCCCTTCCATGTGCTTTCAAGTATTTTGAAACTTTCTCAATGTGTACACTGTGTATCCTGAATAAGACTTAAAAGTCTTTAAGAGAAAGAGCCTACCTCATTGTAGCTGTATCTCTCTGCCTTGTGCTCTGACAAAGTGCTTAGGTCAAAGTAGGTGGTGTTCCTGGGCATAGGTTAGCTATCATCTGCATCTATAACAGGACTCATGTTATCAAGGTACAGAGAGGTTTGGGGTTGAGCAACAATGCCTCCTGACTTAAGAACACAAGGAACTATAATAATATGACAGATGATCATACTCACCAAAGAAGTTAGCTAAAGGTAAGGAAACCCTGGAGCACAGAATAAATGTTTATGAATTCTAAAGACATGGTTCTGGTAATTTTTCATGTTATTCCTTTTATGTTGGTGAAATCATATACAATAAACAGAAAGACCCAACTTAGACTCAGCAACAGGACCTTATCACTAAAAGTCTGTATCCTCTTATTTGGAAAAGATCAACATATATTTTTAAAGATTTTAGTTTTCTTATAAGAGCCTAGGGGTCTTAACTGAAAGCAATATAATATGACCTAATATACTCTAAGTGCCAGCACACAAGATACTATCACTGAATGATTAAGAAGAATCCAGTAGCAGACAGACAAGTCTAAAGGAAAATTTTTCCAACTCTAAGTGATCTGGGATTTGGGTGTGCATTTTGGAAAGGTGAATAAACATAAGTCATCAAGCTCTTAGTGATTTCCATGTTACATTTTAAACTAGTGGCTCTTCAAGACATAATCCAGAAATATCTTTTTTTAAAAAAAGCAAAGGACAGTTCTATTTTTTTCTCAAAGGTGCAATCAAGTAAGTTGGAAAAATAACCTGTAAAGGTGCATGTCAGTTCACCTGATTCTAAGCCAAATTAAATGAAGACGTATGATGATGCTTTGCCTAGTGCCAGGAATGCATATTCAATGTTCTGGGAGCAAAGGAAATGGCCTCAAAGTTCATCATGCCCATTCATATGCCTGGAGATTAGCCCACAGATGAAAAGAAAGGCAGATAAAATGAAAAGCCTCAAGAAAAATAGTTTATAGGTGTTTAGTTTTTCATATTTTATAAAATTTCATATTAGACACCTACACATCACAATTTTCAATGCCTCAAGAAGATAAAGCTGAAATCAAAATGACAGGAAAATATATTAGTTTTTCTTACAAATGATGACTACTATAAAAAATAGATTGCAAAAACATGTTAGAAAGAGTAGACTGAAAAAACCAGATGGTGAATAAATGAAATGCCTGGAGTTGGAAATACCGAAGTGAATATGTATTATACCCACATGTGGCTTTTCTGCAAGGGAAGGTACTGAAACCAGAGAAGACACACTTGCCCTACAGCTTTCAGATCTTTGTGTTGCTGTAATTTCAAAAACCAGCCTTCTCTGTCTCTTCATTCCCAAAGTTGAAAATGGTCTTTTTGCAATCTATTGCAAAAATGGAGATTGAAACAGAAAACTGTGAGGGTCAAATGACGGCATCGCTAGAAACTGAACGTCTGACCCAAGAGAGCTCTGAAAAACCAAATTTTACTTAGGCTTCAATTATAAAGCCATTTAATTCCAAGGAAATGTGGACCAGGTATTTCACTAATATAATCTGTGGCACAGATAGCATTTAACAGAATAGTTTTAAGAAAATTATGACATAAACCTTCAGAGCAGAAAATCACATAAGAATGTTAAAGGTGATTTTCCTGACATTAAAGTGTGTTGAAAGATTGTTTCTATCATTTCATATCTCGGTTCATTTCTGACTTAAGCTGAGTAGAAAAATAATTCAAGGTGTACTTAAAAGCATTTGTGAAAAATCTGACAGGGCCACTGCATCCATCAGAAGTTTCTTCCTTTTAATTCTGAATACCATATAGAGAAACAAAAAGAATTGAAAAACAAAAACCAAATAAGTATCCACATTCTGCAACACTAGGAGTCTGGAAGAAAATCAGTGAACTTCAAAATACCTGTAAGTGCTGCCAAATGCCCCTGAGGGTAGGCAGAGTCACGTGGAGATAACACGAGGTTGGGCAGGTTCTGAGGAGGCCAGGTGGCAGCAGGTTTTACACAGTGCCAGGAGAAATGCGCTTTCTGATAGTGAGGGCCACGTGGAAGGGCAATGCTGCAAACAAGCCCCTGTGAACAGGGCTGAGTTCACAAACTGAGTTCACAACCATCACCCCAAACACAGCCTTTGTTCACCGTGAAGCAAAGGCTGTATTTGGGGTGATGGTTGCTAGGTACAGTGTAGGTTGTGGAAAGAGGACCTACAGTGGCCAATCTCAAAATCTGCCAGCAAAAAGGAAAAACAAAAAAGGCTCTTGAAGGCAAGGGAACTAGGAAGTGCAAGGCTGGTTTCAGAAGCTTTCCTGGACCCAGTGCAGTCTGGAGAGGCAGCGGAAGTGTGAACAAGAAAAACACACATCAGGACCATACTTAAAAGGATCCATCAGTCTCCCCGCAGCAGGGGAGGGAGTCACTGAGTTACCCGGTCTAGAAACTGCCCTCATCCTTTCTTTCCCAAGAAGATATATCATATAGCTGGTCAAGGAAAATACAACTCATTCAACCATCAGTTAATTTCTAAAAGTAGAAAAGAAAAGCAAAAATGGCCCTAATGGATTAACAATACTCTCTAAGAAAAAAACATTGTCATATAGTAGATGAAAAATGTAGTCATGGATTTCTACTAACAAAGCAAATACCTCTATGAAAGATCATTATAGAACAAAAGGCACAAACCCATGGTAGAAAAGGCCAGACAACAGAAGGAACTAAACACTGGGGGCATCAGAAAAACCTGGTGAGATCTGAATAAAGTCTGTCATTTAGTCATAGTATTGTACCTAGTTTCATTTATTTATTTTAGTAATAGCACTTTGGTTATTTAAAATGTTAATAGCAGGGGAAGATGGTTAAAGAAAATATGAAAACTTTGTATAATAGTTTTATAACTCTCCTATAAGTCTAAAATCAATTCAAAGTAAAAAGTTTGTAAAATGGCATTTTCTATTTAACAACTGTCCAGAAACTTGAAAGCACATTTTGCTGATTAGGCTATCAGGAAATAAATGCTTTCATATCTTGACAATATAAGTATATTGGTTCAACGCTTTCAGGGAGCAATTTGGCAAAATTGATAAAAAAATTATGGATATGTTCACACTGGTAATGTTTCTAACACTTTAGCCTACAGATATACCTGTAAGTGATCAATATCAAAATGGTATATTCTGACTGGCATGGTGGCTCACACCTGTAATCCCAGCACTTTGGGAGGCTGAGGCAGGTGGATCACCTCAGGCCAGAAGTTTCAGACCAGCCTGGTCAACATAGTAAAATCCATCTCTACTAAAAATACAAAAATTAGCCTGGTATGGTGGCCTGGGTCTGTAGTGCCACCTACTCAGGAGACTGAGTGGGTAGGATTGCTTAAGCTTGGGAAGCAGGAGTGGCAAAGGTTGCAGTGAGCCAAGATGGCACCACTGACTACACTCCAGGCTGGGCAACAGAGTGAAACCCTGCCTAGAAAAAAACAAAAACAAAAACACCACCACCAACAACAAGAAAAAAAACAAACTTGAAACAACCCAATGTCCAGAAATAAGGGAATCACCAAATATACTTTGTTATATCCAGCTTTAAGAAAGAAGATGAAGTAATGCTGTGAAAAGAGTTCTAAAATATATTGTTAGTTTTTTTAAAAGCAAGATACAATCAGACTGTAGAGTATCCTAGCTTTTATATAGAAATGAGAGAAGATATATTTGTATTCATTTGCATAAAGAAACTCTTTCAACTTTTTAAATAAGTAAATGTATTACCTACTCAATTTTTTTTAATTAAAAACTAGGATCAAGCACTCCCTGGGGTGGTGGCTAGGGGAGGAAAAGGATATGACACATTTAAACTGAGAATTATGTTTTAAGGACTTTTATAATCAGAGGTAACTATGTCCTTCTCAGTCCAAATCAGAGTTAATAATATTAGTAACTATGGCCATATTTTAAAAACTGTTTTTGTCTTTTCAGATTCTAATTTGTTTACTTTGAAATCCAACAGAAATCTATATGTGCTGTTTGGCTTAACCCGAATCAGAAAAAAATACTACTAAAATGTCTTCCTTTATTTCCTACTCCCTTCATCCTTCTTTCCCTCCCTCCCTTTGTCAGTTCCCTCCCTCTCCTCTTTCCTTTCTTCCTTCACTGTCTTATTATGTTGATTAACTCAATCTTCATCTATTTTTCCATCTCACCTGATACTGGTGCCCCAAATCTACCAGTCATGACATCAAAGAAGTTTCCAATGTTGGTCTCAACACTGCTGAAGATAATCCCACTGTTCTGATTGCTGAAGTGAGTTGCCAGAGAAGCCATGAACGCAATCTAAGGAAATAACTATTGGTCAGTAAATAGGCAATTCATATTAAAGAAGTCAAGTTTTTATGCAGATTCATTTGTTAAAACATTATATATAACAGCAAGATTGGAAATAAACATCAATCTATGGAGAAAGAAATGAATAAATTATGGTAATTCCTAACATTTTAATGCTGTGCAGCTGTTAGATTGACAGTGTAAATCAACATTTTTGAACATAGGTTTCAAAGATTATTTGTCTTTCAAATGATTTTTGAAATATTAAAATTCTGTCATTAAATAATACCAGAAAAATTTAGATGAAATTTTCCACATATAGCTGTGAAATGCATGTTAGCAAATTCAAGGATCTAAGAAATCCTATAGTCGAACATTTTAATTTTGGAAACCCTGCATTATTTTTTCCCCAAAAGATGCCTATTAATTCTTTTTTTCTTTATAGAGACAAGGTCTCACTATGCTGCCCAGGCTGGTCTCAAACTCCTAGACTCAAGAGATCTACCTTCCTTGGCTTCCCAAAGTGCTAGGATTAAAGGCATGAGCCATGGTGCCCAGCCTATTAATTTCTAACAAAATTAATTTTTTGAATACACTTTGGTAATTCTTGATGCTGATCTAAATGTGCATGTATATAAAATGAGAAAATATCTTCCATTCACTGTTTACTCAAAAAGTAGACAACACAAGATCATTATGGTCTGATACCAGACTTTATTAATTGCATCTGTGTGGATGGAGTTATTGTGTGAGCAAATTCAGAAAAATATCTGCAAGAATATTTTTGAAATTATTAGTAGTATGTCTTTCTCGGTAGAAGTTTCACAGGAAGGTTTTCTTTTCTTAATTACACTTATAATTTTCAAGTAGCATGTATTAATTTTATATTCAGAAAAAAGAGATACTAATTTTAAAGATATAGAATTGTATTTATTTACATGAACAGGTATTTAGGATAGATTGTCATTCATTAAATAAAGTAGTAATATGTATATATGTTTCCATCATATTTAAAAGTAACATGTATATAACTATGCATAAATCTGAAAAGTTACATAACTGTATGTTAATAGTAATAATCTCTGGGCATGTTTTATTATTTTTTGCCCAGAAGTTTTTTAATCTTTTTTAACAATAAAAAGATATTATGTGAATAACCTTGAAATGGTAAAAGAGTGTTTGCAATTATCTAAAACATAGAAAAATGGTTTACTAAAATTAGCAATCTTTTTGAATATAGAACAGCAAAAATTTCTGGGCATGATTTTGGATGAAAAAAATGTCATATTGGAGCTGTAAAGTTTAGAGATAGGAGATTCCAAGAAGTCATTTAATAATCACACCCATTCCTGGGAATGGTTACAAATACTTTATGTGTAATCTTTTAAGGGACTTTGAAAGCCTCTCTCAATCAGTAAAAGATCAGCGAAGATGATTAATTTAAGAAGCCAACTCATGGTGGCAACTAAGAGGCTCTATGAGTTTGGGAATAAAACTGCCTACGTGGGTCCAAAAATATGAGATTAAGGCCCACCTCTCTTAATTCTGTCACTTGGTAAGTCATTTAGAACTTGAGCCTCAAATTTCTATATCCCTTCAGTGGGAAATGGGGAACTACTCTTCCTGCTCCTGCCACTACTACTACTATTGCTACCACTTCTGTACTACTAATGTCCAAAGACAGGGCTGAAGTTCAAAATACAAAATATTGACAATAATTTTTAAAGTCTTGGGACAATTCCACCTGTCAAGAAAAGCTTTTGTCACTATTCACAATAGCAAAGACATGAAATCAATCTAAATTCCCATTAATGATAGACTGGATAAAGAAAATGTGGTACATAAACACCATGGAACACCACGAGTCATAAAAAAGAATGAGATCATGTCCCTTAGAGGGACATGGTGGAGCTGGAGGCCATTATCCTTAGCAAACTAATGCAGGAACAGAAAACCAAACACCACATGTTTGCCTGTTCTCACATATATGTGGGAGCTAACTGATGAGAACACGTGGACACATAGAGGGGAACAACAAACACTAGGGCCTATCAGAGGGTGGAGGGTGGGAGGAGAGAGAGGATTAGGAAAAATAACCAATGGGTAGTAGGTTTAATACTTGGTAATAAAATAATCTGTACAACAAATCCCAATGACACAAGTTTACCTATGCAAAAAACCTGCACATGAACTCCTGAACTTAAAATAAAAATTAAAAAAAAGAAAAGCTTTTGCTTAAAACCACCATTGAAGAATGAGTTGCGAAGATCAAAGTCAATCCTTGGACCAAGTGAGTCATTGAAACTGAGTATAAGTTAGATTAATAAATTCTTTAACTTGCTGGAACCATCAAAGAATGTGAAGTTCCCTCCTTCACAATCTGCCTAAGACCCAAATGGTTGTATTGTGATTTTAGAGTAAAATAGTTGATGGGGCAAATTTAATAATTGCCCAGAATGTTCTCTATCAAACTGGCTACTCCAGGGCCTTTTCTCCGTGGTTTACCATTCACAGGTTCTAGGTTAGAGTGTTTAGCTTTGAGATATTTATCCTCTGTCTCATGAAATACCTTAACCTGGCTGAGTGGCATCTCTAGCCTTTTTGTTTGTAAATTTATACTGGCACATGGATCCCAGGTTGCTGAAATCATGAAACAGCATTTGGCTGGGCACGGTGGCTCAAACCTGTAATCCCAGCACTTTGGGAGGCAAGGCAGGCAGATCACTGGAGGCCAGGAATTCAAGACCAGCCTGACCAACATAGTGAAACCCCATCTCTACTAAAAATACAAAAAAATTAGCCAGATGTGATATTGTGTGCCTCTTATCTTAGCTACTCCAGAGGCTGAGGCAAGAGAATTGCTTGAACCTGGGTGGAGGCTGCAGTGAGCCACACCACTGCACTCCAGCCTGTGCACACACACACAAAACAAAACTAAAACAGCATTTATTTAAAAGTTGCAAAGCCCACAAAAAGCAGTGAGAGTAACACGCTAACTATTCAAGTTATTTTAAACTTGAAAAACCAAGACCCAGAAAAATCACGGAACTTATACAGGGTCAAATAACCACCATACACACACAAAATAAAAGACAGTTTCCCCTCAATTGACCTTTCAAGAATCAATTTATAGTCTAGTTCTTTATAGTCTTTATATCTAGTTCTTCAAATGACAAGAATTGCTTTATAGTCTAGTTCTTCAAAAGTCTCTCATGTTGCAGGATTTTATCTCAGTTACTTTATTTTTATCCACAAGTTACTGTTTCGGGAAGACACTAGCCAGAAACAAACTTAATTTTTTTAAATGCTAGTTTTCAATGCTGATAGAAGTTCCCCGGAGGGGATCCATTTCAAAATATTAGCTCTCCCCTACCTTCTGAAAATAACCCAAAGTTAGTAATTTTTCTTGTGATCTAACCTCACATTTATCAGTTTAAGATGTTGTTGGCAATAAGAACTTTAAAGGTCATTTAAAAGATAAATAAAGAATAGACATATGGGAACTTGAGCTGGGGATAAACTGTACAGTTTTAACCTTATACGTAAACTGATTTTTTAAACTTTATGCTGAAATAAATGTAATCTGGTCTGGAGCATTAAGTGGATGACTCAAAACCAAAATCCTTCATTGTTAAAGAAGATTCTGACAAGCAAAGCTCAAATAAAAATTGTACCACAAGGCCAAGCGTGGATCCCTGCACTTTTTTGGGAGGCTGAGGCAGGCAGATCACTTCAGGCCAGGAATCTGAGACCAGCCTGGCCAACATGGCAAAAACCCGTCTCTATTAGAAATACAAAAATTAGCCAGGTGTGGTGGTGCACACCTGTAATTCCAGCTATTAAGGAGGCTGAGACATGAGAATTGCTCAAAACGAGGAGGCAGAGATTGCAGTGAACACAGATCGTGCCACTGCACTCCAGCCTGGGCAACAGAGCAAGACTCTGTTTCAATAAATAAACAAATAAAAATTATACCACAAAATCCAAGTTGAGAGAAAACAATATATATCGATATTTATGTATAGATTAGTATATATAAATATAGCAACATTAATAAAATATCATAACTAGACATTTCATCATCCCATTTATATATCTAAATGTTTATATATTCAAGTCGGCCCAAACCCTTATTACATCTTATTACATTCTTCAAACATCTCATTTGGGAAAATAGGAGATGAGCTTATATTTACGGATGCCTTGGATTTGGTCCTATGAGGAACTTGGATTTCACTCTTCATAAATGTCTCTCCTCCCTAAGAATAATATCAAAGTCCTCCTTTTGGATAGAATAGGCCTTATGCAAACATCCCGTGGTGTAGATGAATGAACTGAAACTCAGGTTTACTCAAGATTGGGGAAGACTCGAGTAAGCACTCAAACGTGCTGATTCCTGGCCCCTTGTGGCCAGGGAGGTTGGGAAGCCACCAGGAGATGTACCGAGGATGGTTTACCTGAAGTTCCGGTGGAATCCCCGGGTATCCCTTCTCTCCTTTGGGGCCATGCTGCCCCCGCTCCCCTCGAGGCCCCAGGTCACCTTTGTCGCCCTTCTCACCTTTGGCTCCTTCATGACCAGTGGCTCCGTTGTTACCATTGTTTCCATGGTTTCCTTAAACAACCGGACATCATCCCATGAGAAAACCCAGTCGCTCATACTTACCATCCATTTGTAGACAAACTGTCCAAACTCAATTATGAAAGGGGACCATTCGAAACAATCCCAAGTAGAACCAAGGGGTATCATCATCTAAATGGGGCACCAGGCTCTGAAAGAAGCCTCAGATACCCTAAAGCTCCAAAGCCTGTTTATCCTTTGAAGCAAGTCTTGGAGAAAAAATTGTGTATAGAAGATTGATTATCATATTATCATTTAAAATAGCAAAGATTGGAAACCAACTATATAATCACCAACACAAGGAGGGCATGGCATATTCCAGTAAACCATGTTATATAGTCATAAAAAAGAAGGCTGAAGAAAAACATTTAATGATATAGTGATATTCATGATATTTTTAGATTTTAAAAAGTTCTGAGTGGCCAGGTACAGTGGCTCACACCTGTAATCCCAACACTTTGGGAAGCCAAGGTGGGAGGATCACTTGAGCCCTAGAGTTTGAGATCATCCTGAACAACATGGTGAGATCCTATCTTTACAAAAATGGAAATTAAAAAATTAGCCAGGTGTAGTGGTGCACACCTGTAGTCCCAGCTATTTGGGAGGCTAAGGCAGGAGGACCTCTTGAGTCTAAAAGGTCAAGGCTACAATGAGCCTGGATTGTGTCACTTCACTCCAGCCTGGGCAAAAGAGTCAGATCTTGTTTCAGAAAAAAAGTTATGAGTAAATAGAAATAACATGTTGCTATTTTTGTTTGGAAAAAATATGTATTTATGGATTATATTCATAGAGAAAAGACTAGAATACGTTACAGAAAAATATCCACAGTGGTTTTTTTCTAAATGTGAAACATGAGTAATGTTCATGTCATTCTATATATTTTTCTGTCTCTTTGAAGTTTTCTACAAAAAACACATAACGCTTTTATAACTGGGGAAAAGGTGAACTCATTCATTAAACAAATTACAGCAATGGTTTTGAAAGCAAGAGTTGGAAAACAATTTCGGCTCTTCCCTTTGCCACCAAGAGACAATTTTTACAGCTCTTCTTTATTTTAATATTTGCTAAATTTTAGGCTTTTTTTGCTGTTTATTTTGCACGCTACCTTTGATCAGTTATCATAGCAGGATTATAACTCTTCCAAATGAATGAACTTTAACTGTGTTTACAAATTAATGTGTTCAGTGACAAAGCAATTTCCTGGTTGGAAAACATTTAACGAAGGCCAGCCTTTCCTATAACCTCAGAAGAGTTAAGCCCTGAGAAGATTTTCTGAGGGTCCAAATAGCCCCTACCCTACATCATTGCACCTGGTGACTGCTGTCCTTGATGGCCAATGACATAGGTTCCAAGCCAGTAAATGTAAAGTTTAACATAGGATTTTCTTACTGTAAATTTGGTTTTGTGCAAGAAGCTACTCAAAAGTAGAAAAAAAAATGAAACAACATTTGATAAATATTAACATCAATGAGAGTAAGTCACAAAAGAGCCAGTGGACTTTGGCCATACCCTGAGATGGCCATACCCTTGGGATTAACCTGAGGATGAAGACAATAGAACCCAAGATAGGTTTGGGAGCCCCAGATTGAGGGGATGTGAGCTACCCTTTCCTGGGCTGGCCCAGGGCACCAACAGGCTCATGGCACCCCCACCCTGTTCCTGGCACCATCAGCACAGTACAGATGACCGAACTGTTCGTCTAGCAGGGTCTGATGTAGCTCCAAAGCATTCCCCATGCCACTACGTGGTGCTGGAGCCTAAAAATGTTTCCATGAGCCTGAGAGTGACAGGAGTCAACTGAGAGACAGCTGAACATGGAGAGACCCTGAGACTGGAACAAGAAGCACTTAGCTGCACCTAGAGTCACACAGAAGGACACACAGCTCAGTGACTGGCATGGAAATGACTGTAGCCCAGACCAGTAAGCTTTCGGCTCTGCTCTGCCCTTCTTAAAGCATGCTGTGGGAGATATACTGGAATGAAGACTATGACCAGGTAGTTTCAGACTCAATCCTGGTGAGGAGCCTCCAACCTATGAACCTGGTACTTCAGCGTGCCACAAGTCTAGTGAATCCTTTGGATGACACACAGGTGATCCCAAATTATTTAGGTTTGCCCTTCGCTCCTACTTTAGCTTGGGCTGCAATTAGATTGACAGCACGTCTTGCTCATCCTTACCTGGAATGCCAGGAGGGCCCGGTGGCCCAGGGGGCCCTTGGTAGCCTCGAAAGCTGTAGTCTCCATGACAACACTTACTGCAGTCTGGGGCCATTCCTCCGGTTTGTGGAGACTAAAAAGATAGAAAGAGAAGCTTCAGAAAAAAAGGCACTTGTGAGCAATTAGGATTTTTAAATTTCCTCTGGCCTTGGCCCTTAGGTAAGCTTAATTGCAATCCACAACAAGATCAGAAAAGATGGGATGGGGTGGAGATATCAATGGTAAAAGGTCAGGGAGCAGCTAAGGTGAGTTGATGATCAAAGGAAAAGGAAATAAGAAAGTCAACAGAGGAAGATGCTCTTTGAAAAGGCAGGTGTGTCAGGGTGGGAAATTGGGTCATATTCTGGAAAGTGTTTTCCTGCTGCTACGATAGCAGCAAAGGAAGAAACTCCTTCAGAAGTAGATTTGGAAGCCTCTTCTCTTTCCAAGCTGCCATAGCCCCAGATGTAGCTAAATTGAGTATATGACCCTCAAATTACAAGAATTATCCACTTCAAACACTGTTATTAAATTCTTACTGTGCTTACTATATTTGTGATACAGGGTTAAGAGCTAGAACAAAAGCTCTTAGAAATTCTGAATAGTAACACTAGGTTTTCAAACAGCTACAGCACACTTAAATTGTCTTAGAAAATGAATAAAATATTCTTTAATCCAATAAATTTATTTATTTAACTGACAACTACAGATTGTATATATTTATCATGTATAACATGTTGTTGTAAAATAAGTGCACATTGTAAATACCAAATTGAGCTAATAAACATATTAGCTTATATTTTTTGTAGATATATATGTATAGATATATATTTTTTGTAAATAATTTACCTTTTTGTGGAGAGAACACTTAAAATCTGCTCTTAGCAATTTTCAGGAATACAATACATTGCTATTAACTATAAGTCTAATACATTTTTATTAATTATCTACATCTTAAAACAACTTTAACTTTACAAGTAAATCGACTATTTAACATGATTTCTGTTTTACACATTCCACTTTAAAATGTGAAATGATTGGTTGGCTGGGCATCATGGCTCATGCCTATAATCCCAGCACTTTGGGAGGCCAAGGCAGGTGGATCACCTGAGGTCAGGAGTTGGAGACCAGCCTGACCAACATGGTGAAACCCCATCTCTGCTAAAAATATAAAAATTACCTGGGCATGGTGGTGCATGCCTATAATTCCAGCTACTTGGGAGGCTGAGCCAGGAGAATCACTTGAACCCAGGGGGTAGAGGTTGCAGTGAACTGAAATGGCATCACTGTACTCCAGCCTGGGTGACAAGAGCGAGACTCAGTTTCAAAAAAAAAAAAAAGAATGTGAAATTATTATCTCAGTGTTTGAATTGATATTTAATAAGCACTTAATGGGTACTAAATATGCTCAAATATGACACAGTAAAATGCTTATTTATACAAAGATAAATTTCTAAAATTTGTGCTTTCTGTCAAAGGGCTAAAGATCTAGTGGACGTTGACTGCAGAAGAGTTAAAGTTGCGTATGAAATTTGAACTCTCATCTAAATTGGCAACTTGCCTTTTAATTGTGTCATACAAAATACTCGTGGAAATGTTCCTAGACATCAATTATAATTCAATGGTCTTTTGAAAACAGCATGTTGTTGCTAAGAGATTCATGAAAAAAATGAAATAAAGGAGAGAAAGGAGGCCAGGGAAGAAGAGAAAGAAAAAGGAGGCACAGAGAGAGGAAAAAAGAATTTAAAATTCAAGTTGCATTATCACTAAAACTTTAAGCAGAAAACTAGGTCAAAACTTCACACAGTTAAACATGTAGACCTTTTTTTTTTTCTTTAATCAAAAATGGGCTTGGATTTTGGCCTCACTCTCTCACCACTTTTTCCTAAAATTTTCCACAAAGCCACAAAGCTATTCAGGGAAAACACTGAACAGTATCTGAAGCACAAGCACTCTCCTGCAACAGCTCAGAACTCAAGTCTTGTCTGATCAGGAGCTGTGACTTAGAGCTAACTCTAGTCTTGTCTTCAGTCTACCAGGCTCCAACCTGGACAAGAACTAGAGTCTACGAAAACCTTCTGTCAAATTGGTAGGGGAAGAAAAATCAACTAAAGCCATGGGTTTGAGATGAGCGATTTCATTTCAGGGATTTTATCTGAGGGATTTCAGGACACTTGAAAAGTCAAAGACACCACGGCACGCCCCACCTTCTCATCCAAAACTGTAATCTGAGAACTAAGGATTCCATATTTCCTGCCATGGTTTTGCTAATGTGAAAGTCAGCCTTTTAAACCTCAGAAAATTCAGGGCTCTGCCAATGATGAATTTTAAGGATGGAGAATGGAGGAGAAGAAGGGAAAATCCTCAAGTGGAACCACTGATGTAGGAATGGAATGGAAATACTGAGATGCTTAGGAATGTTGAAACACCCACTGGACTGAAACCAGAATTTCCATCATGCTGCTGCGTGACCTTAGAGAAGTCACTGTTCTCCAGACATCTTTTTTTGTTTGCTTTGTTTTTGGCTATTAAATCAAAGGATTGGATGAGGTGGTGTTGGGGCACGGAAAATGACTCTTCAAAACAACATGCTTCAGTGTGTTGAGTGCTTTGGAAATGGAAGGCTTCAGAAATAAGCCACGAAGATAAGGTGAGCTCAGGGAGGAAGAAAGGGTCCATGAAGCAGGACAAAAGCTCGCTTGATCTTGATTTTCAGTACGAATGCAGGTCATAAGAGAGGGGCCCTCATGATTCTTCTGACTTTTCGGATTTTAAGAAAGAGGTATTGGAAGAGCTACCACAGGGATAACTGGCTTGTGGGAAAGCGAGAGAGAGAGAGAGAGAGAGAGAGAGAGACAGAGACAGAGAGAGAGAGAGAAAGGAAGGAAAGAAAGCCTCAGATCCAAGGTCTCTCTCTGCCCTTCCCCTGCCTCCCAGTCTCTCTGATCCTCTTTCCAGAAGCGCCTGGAGAGATTCTGTTTGGAATTTCAAATAAGGAAATTTGACTAAGGAAGCTTCTTTCCAGAAGAAATGCAATTGTCTTAAGAACTCCTCCTTAGGAATCTATCAAATAACCAGGAAAGATCAACCACTGGAGAAGAGAAGAGACTGGGAGTCATCACAAGGCTCAGACAGGCTTTTCCCTATTTCCTGAAGGCAGCTGGGAGACATAATCTGGGAAGCTTTAAGACAACCTCTGTTCACAGTAAATTTCCCTTCCCTTCCTGACACTGTTACAGCAGGTAGCTACTCAGACATAAACAGGACAAGGGAGGGCTCTACCTGACCAGGAATGTCAGGTGATCATCAGGTGATGGTCAAGTGGTTTTTAACTGTCACTCTAAAATAATAATTGGTTGCACCCAGTGCCAGGGAAAGCCAGTCTCCCTATAGATAGAAAAAACCTGAAACTGGTGATCAGCAGCTTCCCAATAAGAGGTCAGGAGTTGGGCAAGTGGGCTCAAGCAAGTGCATTAAAAGGCAAAATGGCAGAATGTAACTGGCAAATGACCTCCTAGGAGCATTTGACTGGTAAGGGAAGAGTACCTCAAGTGAGCATGCTTACAACTCCAGTGAACACACTGCACATGCTCATCTCCCAAGTAAGTGCTGGCAGGCCACTGCCCATGTGGACAACCCACCCCAAGGGAAGAATCAAGGGAGAAGCAACACAAGACCCCAGAAAAATGCTAACGTAAAAAACCCTAAGTCAAAAGATCAAATCATGCACTTGTCTTTCAAGTTGCCCATTCGGCCCTCTTCTGGGTATACTTGCCTTCCTTTTGTTCTTGCTCTAAAGCTCTTTAACGAACTTTCATTCCTGTTCTAAAACTTGCTTTGGTCTCTCCTTCCACCTTACTACCCTCAATGGAATCCAGGAGCCAAGAATTGAGGTTGCTACAGACCTGTATGGATCTGGTAACAACACCTCCCTCAAGGCTCAGAGGAACTTCTTCATTTACTTCTACATTCCCCAACTCCCTGCTACCCTACATGGAAGGGTATGCCAGCATGCATACTGCATTCCCATGCAATTCCCGTGTGCTATTCCGTTAACTAAATCTGTATGTGTTTTTCTCCTATTGATCTGCCTTAGGACAGTTAATTTTCAGAGAATCTTCAGAGGATGAAACAGCGGAAGATTTCCCACTTTTTCCCTACAATGGTCTTGCATTTTTTTGTTGCTGTTGTTAAAGTCTAATATCTAGGCACAAGAAGTCAGCTCCAGGAGATGAGGTTGCTCAATGCTAGAGCTAACTTGGATTGGAAGTGCAAGACCAAGCTACTTGAGGGCACCTCGAGGGCACAGAGCTGTCACCAAAACAGTGAGAGACTTTTGGTTGCTACTAGTCAGGAGCCTCATGAGAACCCTTCAGCAACATCACATTACATGTTCCTCCCTCTGGCCTTGTCTTTCGAAGTTCAGTTGAATGTAACAATGCTTGTGAGTCTTTTGATGGAACTCTTAGAACAAGTTGGACGGTATGTGTTAATTCAGAAGTTTTCTCCTAGGTAAGGGAAAAATTACATGTACATAGTTGCTATTTATGATCTCCTTACGTTTATAAGCCGCTTTCCCAAAAGCAGGTCAAATTTATATGCAGAAGGCATGTAAATTTGCCTCATGGGAGAAAGACACGCTCCATCAATTTTGTAGAGGGAGGCCTAGGGGCAGTGATGCAGAATTGAACTCTACTACTTGTAAGTGACTTCTAGAAAGAAGAGTCATAGCTCCTTTTTTGAACACCCCCCTCAAAAAAAAGGGAAAAGAAAGAAGAGGAAGGGAAGTGGGAGGAGAGAGAAATGGGTATCCAGGAGAAGGAGAGGAGATTGATAAAGGTACATGACAAAGAGGCTGCAGAGAAGAAAATACCAGGAAAAGAGTCCAGGTCTGCTCACCCCAGATCTCTGGCCATTGTACTCCACCATGAACCCACAGCCAGAGCATCTCTCCAGAGCACAATCTGATTATCTCACTGTCCTGCTATGAACAAACAAAATCTTACTAGCAAAGCAAAACCTAAGCTCCTAAACCAGATAGCAGAATCCTTCTTGGCCTGACACTAAAATTGTGTAATGTCCCATCCCCCCACCCCTCACCCCTGCCTCCCTAACCCCGGAGCTTCAGCCACAGCCAAGTCCTCACAGCCCTCCAGTCTCTGCTGCAGCACTTTTATTTTCTTCCTAATTTGCTGTGGATAGTCATTCTTTTAATCTCATCTTTTAAGATCCAACTCAAAGACCATCAGTACTTTAACACTTTCGCTCAGCTGCCTTTTATGTACTGACTTTATTTAACACATGGCATTTAATCAAACTTAATTTAATTAACAAAAATTATTTCTACTAGAGCCCTTCAGGATGGTTTGGACATGGGAGCTCAGGCATATTTATCTTTATGTATCCCTGGCCCCCCCTTTTAAAGTTTGGCACAAAATAGAAGCACAAGAAATGCTTGGCAACTAAATGAATAAAAGGAAAAGTGAATTAAATGAAAGGAGAGGGACAGGGGAAGTAGGGAAAGAAGGAAGAACATAGCAGAATTCTAAATTCAATCTGTATCTCCATAGCCACTGGTAGAGGAGATGTACTGAAAACTCTAAATATCCTCACTATCTCCTGTCGGTGGTTTGTTTGAAAATACTTCAGGATTCTAGAAGGTAGAGTGAAGGAGAAATGTGATTGGGATTTCAGTGGCCTGCTGGGTGTTGGTTGTCAGGACATAATGACCAAAGATAACCTTTAACTTCCTTCTGCTGCCTCTCGGGAATCACACTGTCATGTCCAGGAAGGATACCATCTATGAAATGGAAAGTCCAGATCAAGTCTTGGACACAAGTGAAAATATCTTCACTACAAAACAAAAACAAAACAAAACAAAAACCACACACACAAATCACCCTTTAGCCAAAAGATTGTCAGATGAATAGACAATGTCTAAAAGTGGCTTTCAAAAGATAAGATCACATTGAAAGAATATCACTTCTTCCGTGGCTCCTCAAAGAAGCAATTTTCTCTTGATACAGCCCCCACAGAATGGTTTGGGCAACTACATTGTGTGGTCAGTTTAGAAGTTCTGGGTTAGTTTCAGATCTACAACTGATTCTGTATGTGATCTTGGTTCCTAATACATAACCAAACAACCCACCCAAACTTCTCAATCCATGGTGAAAAGGATTTAGATTTCAACTACATGAAATTCTTCAGGTCCTATTTAATGCATTAAAGCAGCCAATTCTTGTAGTAAAAACCCATGTGTTCAAATATCATATAACTCAAAGTAACTCTCCTCACTCCCTCCATCTGTTTTCAACACACCAGTGTCTCTTCCGGTATTTAATATTTTAAATTACATTGAGTTTCGCCAATTTGTAATTCATGATACTGAAATCTTAACTCACTCTTACACTACCAAGAGTTAAAGATATTTCCTTAAATGCTGAATTTATAACCTGAGAAATAAATCAAGTCCTCTGTGATTATCAGGCATCAAATCATGCTATAAGGTTTGCATTTTAAATATACAGTTTATTTTTTATTTAACTCTTTAATTCTTTTTAAAACAAGCTGAACAGGGAGGCTTAACAACCCAGAATGCTATAAATCAAATAAACAAGTCTGACAAGAAATGTCACAGTATACTCACAGATCAAAGTATAAAAAATTCTGATTGCTTTTGACAAACTCAAAGGGCAGCTTCTCCCTGCTGGAAGGGATTAAGAAAGTCCAGTTCTCTTACAAACAACAAATGATTATCTACCGCAACCCATCTGTCTTCATGGGTCAGCACTCCTTTCCAGACCAACAGAGCAAGAAAGAAATCAAGTCCCAGCATAGCAGGAAGCTGGCTCCCCTTTCTGATGAGGTGATGCTATGGCCACTCTTTATCCCATCACATCTGCTGATTTTCTAACAGAGACTGACAGTCTCTCTTGTACCCCAGAGCAATCCAGGAAGAGATCCACAAGCAGCTTAGCGAACATCTCTAAAGCATTCATTGATTCTAATAATCTTAGCCAAAAAAAGAACAACAGCAGCAACAACCACAGCAACAGCAAAAACAAAACTCATTAAGCTTTCACACAAATCCTTAAAAGAGAATTCTGAGTACCTGGCCCCAGAATGGGGTGATCTGGGCTAGGTCATCTACCTCGGGGTGCGGTAGCTCATCTGGTCTCAGGGATTTTAGGTCTGTAGAAGTGTTATTATCCACAGTCCCAGTTTTAGGATGGCTCCGCTCTCTCACTTTCTCCCTCCTGGAGCCGCTACGGCCAGTCTGCTGGTGGCTTTGCACTATTCTCGCCACCACTTTGTTAGCTCTTCCGCTCACCTCCATGTATTCATCTTGACACAGGCAAAAAGGGAGGAAAAACAAAGCCAGAAGTTGCCAATAGACGAGCTGCCTCCAAAGCATGATTCTCAACAGAGCCTCAGAGCCTCCCTGAGAAGACAGCAAGGCTCCCTCCAGGAGCGTGGTCTCCTCGGGTGGATGCCAGGACTGGAGCTGAGAGCTGCAGCGGCGGAGTGGTTTTATAGTTTGGTGTGTAATAAATAAGGCTGTAGGCATGCCAGAGTGACAGCAGCCCTCCTCCCCCGGCAGAACAGCCCCCATTCATCACTTTCCCACACCACAGGCAAGACGGATCTGTGTGCACAGTTTCCAGTTGGCGGGATTGGTAAATGTCACACCTTGGCACGTTTCTGTTGAAGTGTGAAGAAAACATACACAACTAGCTGGGAACAGAGAGCATGTGTCCAGCGGCTTGCTTTCGTGATTAGACATGAAAAGGCTGTGCATTTGCAGTCTGAAAAGCCTTTTGGAAAAACCTACCCTTGAGCTTGCCAGGAAATTCAGGCTTAACTGCATAAGTTTTGTCTGAAATAGCAGTGGGAACCCATTCAGGGCTTTCATGACAGCTCTTGCTTTCTAGTTGTACAGTTAATACTTCCCCACTTGGGCCCACTTAAGGTAACTCATTTCCCTTTCCGGATACCAGCAGCAGAAGGCAGTTGGTCTCCTAGGAAACACTGAGCGGGAATCAGGTGCAGTGTTTCTGGGTATAGCAACAGTATTTCACCATCCTCAGCTTTACTTCTTTTTCCTCTGGCTTCCCAAAAGCCAAAATTAAATCAAAGTTAACCAAGTCAGCTATTGCCAGATGAAGATACAACACCCTGCTTTAAGAGAATGCTATCTCTGGCTACTCTATTTTGACATATTCTTGATTAAAATAGAAATGGTGTCGAGCACAATGGTTCATGCCTATAATGAGCATTTGAAAGGCCAAGGCGGGAAGATCCCTTGAGCCCAGGAATTCAAGACCAGCGTGGGCAACTAAGCAAGACCTTGTCTCTACTAAATAAATAAATAAATAAATAGTAAGAAGTGGGAAGCACCAAGCACATCATTTCAAACACAGCATATCTAGATCAAGAGGATTCTCATGTTCTTTGCTTTAGTTGCTATACTTTTATTAATTCATCCAAAAAGCAAATGGACATTCCTAACCTCTTCAGGATAATAAATTAAGAGAATTTAAACAGTTTTGTCATTAAAAATTGCTTCTATTTACATAGAATTTTATTTATATTACTCATTCACTCACTTAAGAAAAAGTCACTGGCCTTCTCTCATGAGGACTAAAGAGACTCAGGACCATGAAGAGCACGGGTGGCAAGGGTCTGATGAGAAGGGGATGAGGTGGCACTGTGGGAAACTGAGGCTTGGAGAAGCTCAGCCTGCTGATGAAGATTCAGAGCAGCTGCAGAAAGAGGAGAGGAGAGGGAGCTGCTGACAGCTGCCCCGTCACTCAGCCGAGGGCCTGAGAACCAAGAGCCATCTCTAGAAGTGCCCAGAACTGGCGAAAGCTAGCCTGGCCCCTCTTGCAGCTGCCAGAACAGCCACTTCCAGAGTCCACATTTATGCATGAAAAGGGTTTGGTGCTGGGGACGGAAGGAGAGAGTTACTCTGTGAACTAAAAGCTCTCCAGGCCACAGTGCAGGGGCCTTAGGAGTCATGTTCTGTCCAAGCAGTCAGTTCCCACCTAGTAGGGCATAAAAAACTCAGCCATCTCCATGCTACATGTCTACTCTTCAGCATCCAGACCTTCCTCACTGGAGGATTCTTGAGTTCTGTCATGTCCACCATTAAAAGGCAGATGTCCCTGGGAAGGGAAGTGCATCAAACTGTTATTCTTAGTAACTGAGGATTTGCTTCCCAACTCTGGAGCTGGAGCTGGGGAGAGGATGGACCTGGGTTTGGAGGGCGAGCAAGTGGATGGGGTTTTGCTGTGGGAAGGAAAGCCCAGAGCACTATGTCAGTGGGGGATGTTTCCTCATCAGGGAGGCCTGGAGAAAATGTCACAGGGAGACCACAAAGCAAGCAGTGGCTCTGAAAACTAGGTCACCTAACTCACAGGTTTTCCAAGAGCTGTCTCTGGCTCTCGCCGTCATGCATCCCCCATGACATGCGCTATCTTGTTAAGTAACTATAAATCAGCCTCTGACTTTCCACCGCATTGAGACTTTCCATTCGTGTTTTCAATCCTGTCATCTATTCTAGCAGTTCTCAACCCTGGCTGCATATTAAACCAGGGAGCTTCTAAAAATATTAGTGCCTGGACTCCATCCTGGACCAATTGAGTCAGAATCTGTATTGGGGCCTGTTTTTAAAAAGTTCCCTCAGATGATTCTAAGGTGCATTCAGGGTTAGGAATCACTGACCCATCCTCTCCTTGACTCAAAAGGAATAAATAATAACATCCATAATTTGTTAAGCATTTACCATGTCCTAGCCAAGTACTTCTTTGCTTTATCTCACTGGCTTCTGTCAGCAAACCTATGATCCCATCTTATAGATGAGGAAATAAAAGCTTGCTGAGATAAAGTGACTTGTGTTGTGTTACGCAGCTAGAAAGAATTGAACTCTTGTCTTTCCAGAGTGAGCTCTGCTGCCTTCCCACAGAGAGGGATTTGCAGAGAAGGATTCTGCAGAACAGGATCCCTCCTTCTCTCTGCCATTGACCCCTTATTGATTTTTTGGGAGAGATCAATAATGGGCCAATGGCAGAGAGAAGTAGGTCAGTCTGAGAGCTGCCCCTCAAGAATTGGGATCAGAAAGTGTGTTATAGTTTGGGTTGTGTCCCCCCAAAAGAAATTTAAGTCCTAACCCCCAGTACCTGTAAGTATGACCTATTTAGAAATAGGGATTGTTAAAGTAAATGAAAATAGAGACCAGCCCTGAAGAATCCCATTGCAGACAAAGCCAATTAGGTCTCATAAGTGACCTTAACCTTGCTTGGTTTACAAACAGAGGCAAAAGTTCAGCAACTTTTTGTAAATGCCTATATTAAATAAAAACAGTACATAAGTTCAGTGACTTAGAAGCTTTCCAATGGGATAGACCAAATAAGGCAACTGTACAACTGTAACCAATCAACTATTTTCTTTGCTTTACATCTGTGTTTATCCTGTAAAACCTCCCCATCTCTTGTGTTCCCCTGGTGGAGCTCCTGAACCTCTTCTAGTTTAAAGTTGCCTGAGTCATGAATTGCTGTTTGTTCATCTTTAAAACTATATTGTGCCTCAGTTTACTTTTTAACAGGTCTTTATAGGTGATCAACTTAAGATGAGGTCATTAGGGTGGGCCCTGACCCAGTATGACTGTGTCCTTATAAAAAGGGAAAACTGAGACACAGAGGCAGAATGCACACAGGGAGCACACCCTGTGAAAATGAAAGTGGGGATGAGGGTAATGCATTTACAAGCCAAGAAATACCAAAAATTGACAGCAAACCACCAGAAGGTGGGTGAGAGGTGTGGGCCCAGATGGCCAGGGACAGACATATGCTGTCTCTACTATTGCTGATTAAACAAATATAAGTTTGATTTGCTTATTAGCTTATAAAGTTTGCGGTACACTGAAGTTTATACCCTGAAACAAACAATAGTGAATGAAAGGCACAGCACAAAAGAGAACAGCAAAAGCAGTAATATGAAACCTAAAGTGAGACCATCTGAGAGCGCCCATTAACCGTGGCACATCTGCGGTGTGGTTGCAAGTCAGGAAAACACTGCCTGGGTCCCACGAAATCCTTTCCAACATGGAGTCTGCACAGGAGTCTCGTAAAGAGGGCTTGTGTAGGCACCCAGGAAAGGTCAGTGACCTTTGCTCACAAGATCTGGGAGGGTCTTTGCAGACAGGAGCTGATAAGGCAGGAAGGCCTTGCGGGCAGAGATAGTGGAACACCTCCTGCTCTGCCTAGGTTCTCAGAATATGGGGTAATCTTGGTTGCCCTCTGTCCACAGTGATCGGGAGATAAAAGCCCCTTGATACATTGTGTGTGGTCAGACCTGGTGGCTCCCTACCCCCTGAGTTCGGGTACAGCTGCATACTGATAATGCTCAGTGGTAAAACTTGGTGTACTAGATTAGCCTCTCTAATGATGCATGCTTCTCCCCCGGCTATCTTGTCCCATAATAGTTTCAAGGCCTCCCCTGATAACGCCCCCTTGCTTTCCACCCCTCAATTAGCAAGTGTGTGCACCTAATAAAACCTGTGGAAACCAGAGCTTGGGGCCAGCATGGTCCTCGCACTTTACGTTGGTCCCCTGGACTCACTTTTTGAACTCTATTTTTTTCTTTGTCTTTATGTCCTTTCTCAATCCCTTGTCACCAATGGGGCTCGGGGAACCCAGGAACAGTGTTGGGGCTGGTACCCAACAGAAAGACATGGAACAGATCATTCTCTCACAACCCTTAGGAGGAACCAACCCTGCTAACAACTTGATCTCAGACTTTGAGACTCCAAAACTGTGACACAACAAATTTCTGTTTAAGTCACCTCATTTGTAGCATTTTGATACGGCAGTCTTAGCAAACAAATACAGAGAACATGTATGAAAACTTTTAAAAACAACAACAAAAACACTCCAGACCCAGTAGCGGTCTAGAGTCTATGCATATACTATCTTTAGTCTCTGCATATACTATCTTGTACACGCAGAGATGGTAGGCTGGAAAGATCTCGTAAATTGCTCAAGTTCATGGGTAGCAGGTAGAAAACTGGACCACAGAGAAGAGTCCCTAATCGTTCAATATAAGTTTCTTTTACTTCCCTGCAGTATTTTCTAATTAAATGCATTTTAAACGTTGGTTTATTATTAAATCTTACTTGGTTTTCATTTATATGTGCTCCAGAATGTTCCTTATATCTAGTTTTCAAAGACGTGGATAGAAATTGGGCTACTTTTTTAGCCCATAGGTAAAAAATTGGTAAATTTTTTACCTATGGGTTGAATATTAAAAACATCTAGAACCTACCCCAGGCAACCTCCCTGGAGGTGATGAAGTCCCAGTTCTGCACAGTTGTCTCTGGTTGTGAAACTTCACAAAGGACACCTGAGGACATCAGGCTCCTGGATACATGTGTGATATGGCTGGCTGAGAGTTAGAACTTGAGAAATGCCATTTTGTACAAGACAAAGCTATTTTCCAAAAATAAATTGTAACGACTGCCCCATTCTCCTCGCAATAATTGCTGACCTTGGCTTCTGTAAAGTTGCTTGCCTTTACTTATCAGTAACTGCCAGAAGTGCTTGCCTTTGCTCATCAGAAAGTGCTGAAAAGTTGCTTGCCCTGCATCCCCTCACCCCCTTGGTCCTAAATCCAGGATGTGGTTTTTCAGCTTAAAACCTCCGGTCCCCCTGAGCTCGGAGCCACAGGTTGGAGAGACGTGAGTCCTCTGTGGTCGCCGGCATAATAAATGACCTTGCAATCTGACATACTTTTGTCTTGGTGCTAACTTTCTACGCTCGGTCCAGTACAACACATGGGGACTGTCACTGCATCCTGCTTGTCGTGGGCCCAAGGGCCCAGTTAGGATGTTGCCACAGCCACTAATGTGAGCAGCGGAGGTGCAGATACATATAAATATATGTGTAAAAGCTAGTTCCGTGACTCAGCTTTGCAGGCAGAGGCAAATATTTGTTTAGCTTTACAAAGGAAGCTGTTATAAGATGTGTAGGTGCCCCATGGCCTCCCCAATGGTGCTTCACTGTGGCCTGAGCCAAAAAGGGATCAGTTATGGTCTGGCCAAGGGACAGTCAAGAACTGTGTTGGACTGAACGTGTCTTTGTATCAGTGCCAACTTAAAGAACAGCTAAAGGAGGCAACTGTTTGCCTGATTTTTGGGAGCAGTGGAAATGTGACCCACCTCTCTCCTGCCTCTTCCCAATGAAAAATATTCCCTGTACTAAGCACAGTGAATTCTGAGATTCTAAAGTCAAGGCCTAGTCTCTTTGATTTAAACCAGTTAGAGATTTATTAATATACCAATAAAATTAATATGCACCTTGAGATGAGGTAGTTTAGCTATATTGGTTTTTTATGTCTTCAGGTTAAGGGCTTTTTCAGGTGCTCTCCAGAGAAATTCTATTTGAAGAAGAACTTTAAAAAAAGAATCAGAGTATGTTCAGAAAGGGGACATTGCCTCTAGACATTAGGCACTGCCATTTGAAGAAAAATAGGTTCATGCTTTCCACTAATACAAGGCAAAATCAGGAATAAAGGAATACAAGAGGAAGTTGGTCGGCTGGTCAGGATGTTCTAATTTTGGTGGAATTACATGTTTAGGGTCATTAGACAAGTGCAAGAAACTCACTGCCAGTGTCCCAGGAGTGGATCTGTCTCCATCACCAGAATAAGGCCTTCAGAGATGCATGTGCAAAAGCTAGCATCCTAACGTATGCATTTATAATGAAAAATATAACTCTCAAGTTGGCTACATGTATTATAGATGTTTGCCAAAAAACAAATTCTCTTGGTAGGCAAATCTATGTGAGAAGCCAAATTCTAATCAGAGATGTGGGTGTTAAGCATGGTAGTGTGTGTGTGTGTGTGTGTGTGTGTGTGTGTGTGAGAGAGAATTTGTTGGATAATGTTAATGGCTGGTGCCATTGAGCATTTGTGTCCATCAGGCTCCAAACAGAAAAACGGAAACCACACTAGATATTTTAATACAGATGATTTAATATAAGAAATTACATAACACAGAGAAATAACCATCTTGTAAGTTTGGGTGAACCAAGGGAAGAGGTTGATGTCATCTGAATTTAGAAGCTGAAAGAAGGGACCCTGCAGGGCTGGGATTCAGGCTTCTGAGGAGGGGGCACTGCCAATCTAAAACCGATACCATTGCCAGGGTACAATGAGAATAATTCTGGGAGTATAGAAAGAAGCTGACCTGGAACCAACTATAGCTACCAGAGTGAAGGGCCATTGCTCAGATGATTCAAAAACAGTAAAAAAAAAAAAAAAAAAAAAAGGACAAGTGTCTTCTACAGCCATCCAGGACCCTCTTCTGTTACCTGCTATGGGTTAACGAAAGAGAAAAGTAATTTGCAGAATCTGAGTTCCAACATCCAGGGTGGAGTTTTGAAGGCTTAGTTGGAGCTGAAAGACAACAGTGTAAAACCTGATGCACCAAAGTCCTCTCTAGGAATGTTCCTGTCACAAGGAACAGATGCTCAAGCTCCTGGGGCAGCTCTTGAAACACATCACTCAGGCTGGTCTGAGGTCTCCTTTTGTAAATTTTATTCAGATCACCTCCATTTTTCCTAATCATTTCTTTCTTCAGACAGAGGACAATATAATTCTTACACAAAAGCTTTCTTTTTTCCCCTGGTGTTTGCATCCAGTATACCTGGATTGGATTTAGGGTATTCACAGACAATCTTTTGAGTCTTACTCATTAAGATGACCTGCTTACTGTGTATTGGATACTGGTGGCTGCAACTGGTTCCAAGTCAGCTTCCTTTTATGTCCCAGAATTTGCCTCATTGTACCCTGGCAAAGGTATCAGTTTTAGTTGGGCAGTGCCCCGTCGAAGCCTGAGTCCCAGCCCTGCGGAGTCCCTTCTTCCAGCTTCTAAATCCAGATAACACCAACGTCTTCCGTTGGTTCCCCCAGCCTTAGGACACAGTGACCTTCCCCAGGGACAGCCTGCCCAGCCCTATTTTGCTCTTTGAGAAACCAAGGTTGACTTCTGTAGGTGGAGGTCAAACAAGCTTGATTCAGATCATGAAGAAGCCTGAAGCAAAGGCAGCTCTGACACTCCAGAACCCAATTTCCCAGCCGGACTATGCTATACTAGCCTCCTAGTCATTTAATGAGGCAAACTGCATTCACATAACAAGGCAAGACAATGGTTTTCTTGAGACCTTGCTTGGCTACAGCAAGATCTTGAAAGATCCAAGCAAATTCCTCAAAATGGGAGATTGATTTTCAGGAATTGCCTAATGTGACTATGAGAGCTGGCAAGTCTGAAACTCACAGGGCAGGCTGGTAGGCTGGAAATTCCAAGAGTCTATGTTGCGGTCTTGAGTTTAAAGGCAGTCAGGAGGCAGAACTGTTTCCTCTTCAGGGTCCCTCAGTCTTTTCTTTTAAGGCCTTCAGCTGATCAGATGAGGCCCATCTACATTATGGTGAGTAATATAATTCATCCAAAGTATACTGATTTAAATATTAATCACATCCAAAAGAATACCTTTACAGCAACATCTAGGCCGGTGTTTGACCAAACAACAGGAAACCATAAGCTAGCTAAGCTGACACAAAAAATTCACACTGTAATAAGTGAATAAACATCCCAGGAGAACTGAGAACCATTTGATAATCATGAAGAATAATCCAATTTTACTTGAGACATTGGAAGATAACTTTTTCATTCTGAAATATTCCAGAGAAGATGGGATAAGCATTTTTGAATGAACCTGCAGAGATCACCTCATTGTCCCTGTCCCCAGTTCTTCTAAGCTCAGCCTTCTTTAGGGTTTCATAGACCTCTCCACCCCAGTTAGCCAGTTACTTCCATTACTCATCAGTTCTTCTCATGTGCTCCTCTTGCCTAGCCATTGTTACTCCTATTTTATTCTCTCTTCATGAAGTTTATTCAGGTTTACTCAGATAATGCCCCAATGGGTTCTCTTGCTGTTTAGTATATGTCTGAGCTACTCATTTAGCACTTGGCATCATCTCTATGGCAGACACTATTTGTTGGAGGCCCAACAACTGTTATTTTCTTTTTTCCTTTTTGTGCACACTAAAGCAACTCCATCTTGAATGCTAATCTGCCATGTTGACTTCTGATAAACACCTGCCGTGGGAAACCCTCTAAAATTCCCAGTATATTTATTGTTTCTCAGGTAAGAGCAGGTACTTACTGTAAATCCTGCCTTTAGGTTAAAACAACCTTGATGCTATCATACTTTGCTTGTCCTACACATCCCATCTGAATCACACATACCCATTCCCTATGATATATAAGGTCCAGCCCTGGGGAGTCATGATGCAGGGATCCATCATCTCTCACCACCACCTGAGACACAGACATGGCTTCTCCTCCTAAGTTCCAATTAAATGTTTCTTTCTGAGAAACTAGTTATGTCAGCCTCGATCTTCAACCTCTCAGCTTCCTTGGACTTTGGGGGTAGGTTTGCATAGACCTGCTCAGCATGGAACACCTTGTAACAGAGTCTTGATTTTGTTCTTCTGTCTTTCAGATAAAGTGAGTTCTAGTCACAGGAAGTAAAATATGACTGGCTTCATCTTTTGGCCAGTGATTATTTCAGGCATGGACATTGGCATTATGCGGTATGAAGAGAATCTACTGGCATTTTTGGGAAGGACTCCTTACCCCTGAAAAGGGACATATAAAAAGGAAATGTACCTTTTCTCTCTCTTCTTCCACTGAATGCAGTCATGTTTACATACAAAGTGGACACTACAGCAAACGCTAAGAATGGCAGAGCAGAAAGATGGAAATAACCTGGTCCTGGATGGCATTTGTGAGCCACTAAATTACCTAATTACCCAGTCTACAAACCACTCAGCTGTCTCCTATGTAAGATAACAAATTCTCTATTGTTTACATCTCTGAGGTGGTTCGACGTTGTCTTTATTGTGTTATTACTTAATACTCTACATATCTGTCTTATTTTTTCCAACTAGATTAAACATTTTTGAAGGGAATAACAACACCATGGTTATCTTTGTATATAGCCTTGTTCTGCAACTGATGCATAGTAAATACTCCATAATTACCTGTACTTAGTAGAACAAGTAAATGGAAAACATGAACCAAATTAATGGATTAAGTATGTACTGTCCTGGTTAGTTAAAGACTGCTGAGCTCAAATAAGGCAATTTTAAGGGAGGTGAAGGATTTAGAGACCGGAAATCCTCCATTCGTTTGGGTGTCCCAAGATACTTCCTGAGGAGGCAGGGTACTTCCTCTACATGTTCAGTCCTTCTTCTTTTGGGAGGCCTTTTGTGATTTTGCACAACAGAAACAATGCCACGTATTTCCATTTCATTATTCTCTTCCTAGACATGTTTGCAGTTAAATTGGTAGCAGCTGACTAGGTTCTGGCCAATGGATTGGATGAGGCAAGCTGCTCCCCAGCTTAGCCATTGAAAACGTCCAGTGAGATCACTCTACTCTTCCTCTTCTCCTTCGCTTACTTTGGTGGCCATGTGTTCCACATGGTGGAGCTATGATGGCAGAGTGTCGGCCCGGGTCCCTAAGTGACTGGGTGGAGGAGAACTCTCTATTGACAATTATAAAACATGTACTCGAAGTTAGTAATAAACTCGATCATGTTAAGCCATTGGGCTTTTGGAATTCATTTGTTACTAGAGATAGTCTATATACTGTCCCACTCAATAGACCTCCTTAACTAGATGTGTTCTCTCCCTATGATCTCAGAGCACTAAAATGTCTTCTTTGCAGTACTTTCCAAATTAAATTGCATATTTATCTATTGTATTCTTTTATTAATGCTGTTCTCTTCTCACTGGACCGTATATACCATGATCAGATCCTTATTTTCTTATTGCTGTACATTTAATGCCAACATAGTGCCAGCCATAGGATAGATGGCAATAAATATCAGCTAATGAATAGACAGAGGAATGGATGAATAGATGGACGCATATTGACTTTAGCTGCAGACCCGAGTTTGAGTTCCAGCTCCTCGACTTTCTAGCTGTTACTTTGTCCTTTCTAAGTCTTCGCTTCCTCATTAGTAAGATGAGGTTCATGATATCTATCTTACATGGTGGTTGTGAAGATTAAAAGAGTCATTGCTGGAGCAAAACACTTTCTTCCTCACACAGTGCCTGGCACCCACCAACTGTCAAATGTTGCCCATTATTATAGCTCAGGGATTGGGAAAAGGGGCAGAGCTAAAGAAAATTACTAGAAAGAAAACATCAGGTCTGCATAAACTGTTTTGCAGTTCCTGCTCATGGTTAAACAATTAAAAAAAGGATTTGAGTCATTAAACCTATTAAGAGGTTTCAGATCACTAAAAATGATCTCTTTTTTTTATAATTGCCTGGGAGAAATTATGCCTCCATTGAATTCAGCTCCAGATACTACAGGGTGTTGATGTTAATAGTTTGGGAGGCTATTGCAATTTTGAAGATTTTTTAAAAATTTTCTTCGATTTTCCAAAGATGAATTTGAAAAAACAAGACTATATTTCTATATAGAAACAGAGATAAATATCTTAAAGGAATAAAGCTGTATAAATTTATGAATAATCCTTATAAAACCGAGAGTCTGCCTTGAAAAGTAATCACTGGATTCAGCAAATAATGGAGCTGCTCTGTCTTGCCTGCTTTCATGGTTTGCCACAGGCTGTTCCAGGACTCTGCAAGTATTAAGGAGCAAAATGTTTCCACATGAGTAATGCTGATTTCAGACACTCCACCCCAACCACAAAGGGAGTAGATCTGGGGTTGGCATCCCAAATACATTTCTTTATTCTGAGCCTTAAACTACGCAGTAAAGAAAAGGCATTCTTGGATTCTAAATCAGGAGTCCACTGAACCGTGTCCCATTGGTTCCTGTCTGCTGGTGTGACATGGGGCTCTCATGTTTCGGAGCCATTTGCCTGTCTGCCTGCATGCCTTCCTACAAATCCAGTCAAATGCTCATGCTCCGTAACTGCATCCTTGGATGGCCCCATTTAAGATGGACTTTGTCACATGATTATCCAGTTTTTATGCACCTAACCAGCATGTATATCTCTGGAGAGGACACCTGTGTGATGAGCAATAACAGCACACCAGGGTTTTAAGAAAAGCAGAGCCAGGGCCAACCGTGGTGGCTCACACTTGTAATCCTAGCACTTTGGGAGGCTGAGGCAGGCAAATTATGAGATCAGGTGTTTGAGGCCAGCCTGGCTAACCAAGTGAAACCCCATCTCTACTAAAAATACAAAAAAATAGCTGGGCATGATGACACATGCCTGTAATCCCAGCTACTCAGGAGGCTGAGGCAGGAGAATCACTTGAACCGGGAGGCAGAGTTTGCAGTGAGCTGAGGTTGTGTCACTGCCCTCCAGCCTGGGCGACAAAGCTAGACTCCATCTCAAAAACAAAGGAAAGAAAAGGAAAGAAAAGCAGGGCCAGCTGCAGCCCATTTAACCCATTTCCTCACCCTGTTATATTTGAGCAAATAATAGCCCAGAAAGGAGAAGTAACATGCCCAAAGTCATGCAGCTAGTTAGTGGCAGCTACAGAACCAAAACATAAGTCTGCTGCCTGCTAGTCCAACGATCTTCATGCTTCATGATGGGTGATATATTGTGTATCTACTTCAGTGAGATGTTGCTCTTCAGTGCTTACGTACTGAAAAGAGATTAATTAATAGTTGTGCTGGCCAGATTATCACTCTAGTTTCTACTTTAGACTCAAATGCCACCACTGGCCGGGCGTGGTGGCTCACGCCTGTAATCCTAGCACTTTGGGAGGCCGAGGCAGGCAGATCACTTGAGGTTTGACACCAGACTGACCAATATGGAGAAACCCCATCTCTACTAAAAATACAAAATTAGCTGGGCATGGTGGCATATGCCTGTAATTTCGGCTATTCAGGAGGCTGAGATGGGAGGATCGTTTGAACCCGGGAGACAGAGGTTGCAGTGAGCCAAAATTGTGCCATTGCACTCCAGCTTGGGCAACAAGAGTGAAACTTCATCTCAAAAAAAAAAAAAAAAAAAAAAAAGTCTTCCCTGACAAGGCAGTGACAAGCAGAGAGAGTAACAGGTCGAATATGGAGAGCCCTGGCATTGGGTCTCAGTTGTTATAACTAGCTGTGTGACCTTGAGCACTTTGCTTCTGCACACTGCCCAGAAGCAGGGCTTTCAGAGTCCCCCAGAACTGGGTCCCCAGGTGGGTTTTTCAATAGGATTAAAGAGAGTTGAGATGTTTTTATCTCTTCTTCCTGGTTTGCTCCTATCCTCTGGGAAAATGGGTCTTAGCCCTCTGAAAAGGGCAGACCTATTGTGTTAATCCTCTACATTGGGACACTTTAGCTGGCAAAGGAGGATATTTAGGAGTGGTGTGAAAAATGAGGAAAACACAGTTCTGTACATCAGTTCCCAGAGATTCAGATGCTCTTTCCAGGGGCCAGTAGACTTTTCTATAAAGGGCTGTGTAATAAATATTTTAGACTCTATGGACCACACAATCTCTGTCTCAACTACTCAAGCCTGCCACTGTAGCTTGAAAGCTGCCATGAACAATTCAGAAACGAATAAGCATGGCTGTGTTCCAACAAAACTTTATTTATGAAAACAAATGGCAGCCCACAGGCCATAATTTGCAGACCACTGGTCTATTCTAAGCCTGACCACTCCAGGGCCTTCCTGACTGAATTATGAAAGAGATTGTCAGGGAAGTCACTGTGGTCCAATAATTAAAGAAA
Source organism: Sapajus apella (assembly GCF_009761245.1). NCBI lineage: Eukaryota > Metazoa > Chordata > Mammalia > Primates > Cebidae > Sapajus > Sapajus apella. The sequence continues at coordinate 8,390,915 of NW_022436951.1, read as the reverse complement.
AACTATCAGCACATGGAAAAATAGAATTTTTGAAAGGGCAATAGGTGGTGCTTCTGAACTAGCTATAGGAATCTGTATTTTCTTTTTACCTCACTATTTGTCTCCTTTTGTTTTTTGTCTGTATATTCTATATCTGTTCATATTTTTATGATCTCCTCTATCTCCCCCATTCTCCCTCCTTTTCCTTTTTGATTATCATCATCACTACTCTCTGCCATAGGTAGAGATTTGAATGTTAGCAACAGAAATCATCACACTATGTCTTAGGCAGAAAAGATTTACATCAAAAGGGTACAAGGTACTCACAGAATTGACGGCAGCTAGAGGACCAGGCTTGGAAAAATGCAGGAAAAACTGTATAGAGAGCCCCACACAGGAAACTAATCAATTACTTTTCAGCAGGAACAGCTTGGCTATCATGTCACTGTCAGTGGAGTCAGACCTTGCATCCTCCTGGACATCCATAAACCACCATAACTAATTCTTAACTGACCCTTTGTTCTTTGTCACTTATTCAAAATTCCTGGATAGGAGTTATCCAATTATCTGATTGGCTGATTCTAAACTGCATGCCCATGCCATAGCTACCACATGATAGAAAGAAGGGAAAAACTCCAAACTTAAATTCTACCCCGGATGGCAGGACGTTAAATCCCATTACTATCACACAAAAGGATGGATTCTCACCATATGAAAAAGATACAGATATTGCACAACCAACAGAATGACAACAGTTAATCAGCACAGATGAGGCATTCAAAGCCAAAGTTGACCTCTGTGGAAACATCCAAATCATATCTGAGGACTGACATACAAGGGGTTGATTCTAAATTGATCATAGTATTATTACTGTGTTCTGCCTATGGGCTCAGGCATGGGAGGGAGATATAGATTGTCAACCTAATCAAATTTACATTTCCTGGCTGTAGAAGAATTTTCAATTCATAACAGGAAGTGTAAGTCTACAGATTAATCACTGACAGGAATTTATACCCTGATAGGTGCTTGGTGACCCACATCTGTTTCCTAATTCCGTGGGGACTTTATCAATAAACAAAACTCCAGGGACAGACTCAATGTCCTGGCAGTTATGCCCATGAAAATCTAATATTTTCCAATATGCGGTGGGAAATCTGCATACATCTGTCTCCAGCACTGAAACACACAGCAGCTGGGGGACAGCTGCTCAGCCTTGAGGAAATAGGGTCAATTGTTCTGTGACACTCATCCCTTCAAAATCTGGTCCTTCTCTTTAAATGGCTGCCATTCTTGGTCTCAAGCTACTTAAAGATGCATCACCTACCCTAGTCATCGTCACTGGAATTTCAGAGACCTCTCTTCTCCAATTTAGAAATGGCATCCATTCGTTTTATCCCGAAATACATCATTCTACACTTGCTCCAGAAAAAAATCTCATTAGTTTCACAGAAAAGTTCCTCTGCTTTGATTGAAAATTATGCAAGGTTTTGATGAGTTCCAAGTTATTATTTTATGGTTTCACAATAGACGACACGTCAGGGATGGCAAAGAAGGGGGAGTGAGGGAACAAAGAGTCAGTGTGTGCAATCCTGGATGTTCATCATGTACAGCACTTTTGTCTTTTCTCTAACTCATGCTTGTGCATATTTTAGCTCACCTTTTTTATTTTTGACATTATTTTGTCTGTAACAATTTTACTTCTTAACTTTTACCATGACACATATGTGTGTGTGTGTATATATATATATATATATATACACATACACACACACACATATATATTATATAAAATATATATTATATATACATACACATATATATGTATATGTGTGTGTATTTGTGTGTGTGTGTGTGTGTGTGTGTGTGTGTGTGTAAAGACAGAGAGAGAGGGTAGCAGCCTGTTGTCTAGGCTGGAGTGCAGTGGTGTGAACACGGCTCCCTGCAGCGGTGTGATCACGGCTCCCTGCAGCTTTGACCTCCTGGGCTCAAGTGATCGTCCCACATCAGCCTCCTGAGTAGTTGAGACTACAGTCACATGCTATCATGCCTGGCTAATTTTTTCTTTTGGTAAAGATGAAGTCTTTTTATGTTGCCCAGGCTTGTCTCAAACTCCTAGGCTTGAATGATCCTCCCACCTTGGCCTTCCAAAGTGCTGGGATTATAGGCGTGAGCCTCACACCCAGCCATGACATTTACATTCTGATGAACCAGTCCAGGTAGTTGAAACATTTTCATGAATTGGAAATACAGTGAAGACAGAAAAAACAACAAGAAAAAAATGCAGTTTTTCAAGCACAAACAATAACCTACTAATCCATCAGCAGAACCATGTGTTTACCGGAATGTGAATGGAGGCCCACTGACCAATGCAAACCTTGGGCTCCCTTAAAAAGTAGAACACTTATTAAGAATGCTCTGGAATCTGTGAGATAATACTTAATCTTCCATTTCAAAAATGTACAACTGTACATCCATCAACGTATTTTCCTCTGAAGCAATATTAAACCACCTGCTAACCACTTGATTGACTTGGGACCAACAGTGATCTGAAGGCCACACTTTGAAAAGGACTCAGCCTTCATGCCAAGTGTCAAGTGATTAGTAGAACAGATGGTGTGGGGATGTTTGGAACCCTAAAATCACTAGCTTTTTAGTTGAAAGGAGCTATAAAAATAATCTAGAATAATGTTGAAAATTGTAGGCTGTATGACTCAGAGTCATGTAGGATGAACGTGTGAAACCAAGTCAAGCAGAGAAAGGTGACTACAAACCTGTAATAATAAGAGTTTTAAATGTCCCTGGCTTTGTTATTCAATAAATAGATTGCATGAGACAGACAATGCATTGGGACATTCATCACCCCACATGCCACGAGGACCAAGATGTCTGGCTGTCTCTAAGACATTTCTTCCCAAAGAAATTATTTTTCCAGTTTGCTCCCTACAATTCTCATTCCTATAATGAGTTCTCCAAAAAATGGACCCTTTAACAGTTCTAGAATATTTAATGTATTTATAATTATCTTAGCAAAAATCCTTTATTAGAGGACTCTTTTTGATGACTAGGGTAAGTTTCTCTGAATCAAGAAAATTTGGTTTAATGACAGTGAGGAAGGCTGGAAGCCAGAAGCTATGGCCCAAGTTGAACAACTTTATTAAGGGGTAATGAGGCGTCCCATTCTGTGAAGTAAGCCAGGAGGTACGGCAAGTTCCTAGAGCCCACAGTTCCTCCAGCAGAGCCAGGTAAACATATTTCTTCCCATTGTAAACATGCCAGTGTTCGTGCCATGTTTACCATGCCATTAACCAGTAAAAGGGACTTTGGTTGTTTTTCTGGGCAAGAGACCTGCCTGCCCACCTTGTCTCCTGGCTTCCTTCTCTCCAGTTCAGGTCCATCCTTGACAGGAAAGACATTTGCCCTGTTCTGTAAGAGGGCTCCATAGGCACAAGCACGTGTCTACCACACTTGCAGACACTCTGTTACAGCACGAAGAACAGGAGCAAATGAGTCTTCTGGGATGTTTCAAGAAGATTTATTTTCCATCTATTTTATTTCCTCTCTGTGGATATCATTTGAGGCTTCTTTTTTTTCCTATCCAATTTCCCACCCCACTCCCTTACCTTTGCTCATTTTCTTTGAAGTACTCTGAAGATCACGTGTTCTTGAATTCTGGTTCTGTCACCATCACCTGAAAGTTGCTGATACAGGGTGAAGACTGGAGGAGCAGAGCAAAGGAGCGGGAGAGAGAGAAAGGTAAGAGGAGCAAGGAGCAAGATGGAGACTTGTTTCATCACTTTTCTGTCATATTTCCTGCCAAAGTCAACATGTTTAACCACACTTTGCTTCCCCGGTTCATTGGGCAGCCACTCAGTATACAGACACCTGGGGGTCCCACAGAAATCATTCTTATCAGAATGTAATAGCCTTCAGCCCAGACAAAAGCGCAAGTCAGAAAAATAATAGGCTGGTGAGAGAGATTTGGCTGACTCTCGGGCAGGCTGGACCAAGGAGGTGGTGGAAATGTCACCTGGCAGGCTCTGAGGTTTTTCTCCTTTCTCTAGGACTGGGTCTAGGTCACGGGCTTAGTCGGTGTGTTAGGTTGCACAAAATAGACTTTCAAAGGCCACTATTGGCCTCACAAATGCCCTGACATCCTATTTGTCATTCTGCATGATGCACAGCCAACTGCCCTGTCTATTTCAATCAGCAAATCTGAGAGGACACGCTCTACAGCATATGCAGGGGTCCTCTCCCACTCTCTTTGAGGTGGATGATGGACACAATTCACCCTCTTTCCTATCTGGTCACAGCCATTTGTTCTAGCCATAATAGCATTATTGTATTGCATTCCAATGTATATATGCAATTTGTCATTGAACAACACAGGTTTGGACTGCGCAGGTCCATTTATAGGTGGATCTTTTTCAAAAATACAGCTGTCTTTCCATATCCCCAAGTTCCCCATTGGCAACTAAACATGAGTTGAAAATATGGTATTCAAGGGATGCAAAACCCACAAATAAGCTGTACCAGCTTTTTGTGTTTGTGGGCTCTGCAGGGTAGACTGTGGGATTTGAGGATACATGGATTTTGGTATCCTTAGGAGTCCTGGAACCAATCCCATGAAAATATGGAGGGCTGACTTTATTTACTACTCTGAGTTTGTTGTAAGTTCTTTTAGGTCAGGAACTTATGCTATGCATTTTCTTTCCCTAGAATCTAGCACTGTGCCCAGCACAAAGCCAGCTTTCAATGAATATACTTTTAATGACTGCAGAAAGTAATTAGTGATTATCTTCAGTAAGACAGCTGCAAAGATGCCCAATGACAGCTCCTGCAAGTCTTCACAATGGAATAAAAGAGTTAGGTGTTGAAAATAGAAGTTGACCAAAACATAGTCCCTCCACTCTAGGCATTCAAGGTCAAGAGGAGGAGATCAAGACAAGAAACAGAGAATTACAGCCACATAAAAAGTTATGGTGAAGGTTTGAACTGGGTGCAGGAGAGCAAATGCAAAGCTGGAGATGCTAAACAGGTTTCCTCCCCTCTTAACAATTCTATTTGTTTACTAGGGCTGCCGTAACAAAGTATGACAGACTGGGAAGCTTCAACAGCAGACATTTATTTTCTCATAGTTCTGGAGGCTGGGAGCCCAAGATCAAGGTGGACAGGGTGTGTGTCTCCTTGGTTTGCAGATGGCCATCATCCTGCTGGGTCTCTACATGGTGGTCTGTGTGTTGACACATCTGGTGTCTCTCCTTGTCTCTAAATGTCTTCTTATAAGGATAGCAGTCGGGTTGGATTATGGCCCACCCAAACAGCCTCATTTTAACTTAGTTAACTTACCTCTTAGTTCCTTCAGGCTGCTATAACAAACTGCCAAATACTAGATGGCTTAAACAACAAGTATTTATTTTCCACAGCTCTGAAGGCTGGATAACCCAAGATCAAGGCGCCATCAGTTTCAGTGTCTGCTCAAGGCTTGCTTCCTGGTCTATAGACAGCTGTCTTCTCTGTGCCTTCACATGGTGAAAGGGGCCAGGAAATTCTCTGAAGTCTCTTATATAGGGTCAATAATCCCATTCATGAGGGCTCAACCCTCAAAACCTAATCACGTCCCAAGGGGCCTCTTCCTAACACCATCAGCTTGGGGGTTTTGAGCTCAACTTATGAATTTGGGGGAAATACATTCAGTCCATAACAACTTTTAAAGAACTTATCTCCAAATACAGTTATATGCTGAGGTACTGGGGGTTAGGGCTTCAACATATAAATTGGATGGAGGGTTGGGACACAGTTCAGCTCATAACAATAGCTATGACCCATGAAGACCCTGGATGCTCCTCAGGCCTTAGCATCCCTGGCTCGATCATGTGCTGACTCTGCCACAACCACCACTGCTCTGGGCTCAGGTCCTGCCGTCTCCCCCAAAGTAGGCATGCCTCTGAGGAACATTGTTAAATGATGGGAAGTGGCCACCTTCCTCAGGACCTGATTGCAAATTTACTCATGCCATTAAATTATAGCCTTCTAAAGACACAATCAGTGCATGGAATATGACTACAGTGTTATAGCAGCTTTCCTCAAGACACCTTTTATGCAAATTCCTAATTTAAATAACATTACATCCTAACTCTGTAAAGCTGGCCTTGAGCATAATAATAGGCCAAATAAAGTACAGTCATGTGTTGCTTAATGATGGGAATACACTCTGAGAAGTGCTTTGTGAGGTGATTTTGTTGTTGTGCAAGCACCATGCTGTGTTCACACAAACATAGATAGCATAGCCTACTACACACCTAGGCTGTATACTATAGCCTATTGCTTCTAGGCTGCAAACCTGTAGCAGGTGACTGTAGTGAAGATTGCAGGCAGTTTTAACACAATGGTATTTATGTATGTAAACAGATCTGCACACAGAAAAGGCAGAGTAAAAATTTGCTATAAAAAATATAAATGGTATGCCTGTGTATTAGTCTGTTTTCATGCTGTTGATAAAGACATACCCAAGACTGGGCAATCTACAAAAGAAAGAGTTTTAATTGGACTCACATTTCCACCTGGCTGGGGAGGCCTCACAATCATGGCAGAAGGCAAGGAGGAGCAAGTCATGTCTTATTCGGATGGTAGCAGGCAAACAGGGCTTATGGAAAGAAACTCCCATTTTAAAAACCATCAGATTGCGTGAGACCCATTCACTATCACAAGAACATGAGAAAGACCCACTCCCATGATTAAATTACCTCCCACTGGGTCCCTTCCACAACATGTGGGAATCCAAGATGAGATTTGGGTGGGAACACAGTCAAGCCTTATCATTCCACTCCAGCCCCTCCAAATCTCATTTCCTCACATTTCAAAACCAATTAGGCTTCGCCAACAGTGCTTGAAGTCTTAACTCATTTCAGCATCAACTTGAAAGTCCGCAGTCCAAAGTCTCATCCAAGACAAGGCAAGTCCCTTCTGCCTATGAGCCTGTGAAATCAAAAGCAAGTTAGTTACTTCCTAGATACAATGGGGGTACAGACATTGGGTACATGTAGCCATTTCAAATGGAAGAAATTGGCCAAAACAAAAAGGATACAGGCTCCACGCAAGTCTGAAATCCACTGGGGCAGTCAAATCTTAAAGCTCCAAAATGATCTCTTTTGACTCCATGTCTCACATCCAGTTATACTGATGCAAGAGGTGAGTTCCCATGGTATTGGGCAGCTCCACCCCTGTGGCTTTGCAGGGTACAGCCTCCCTCCAAGCTGTTTTCACAGGCCCGCATTGATCACCTGTGGCTTTTCCAGGTGCACAGTGCAAGCTTTCAGTGGATCTACCATTCTGGGGTCTGGAGGTCAGTGGCCTTCTTCTCACAGTTTCACTAGGCAGTGCCCCAGTAGAGACTCTGTGTGGGTACTCTGACCCCACATTTCCCTTCTACACTGCCCAAGCAGAGGTTCTCCATGAGGGTCCCACCCCTGCAGCAAACCTCTGCCTGGATATCTAGTTGTTTTCATAGATCTTCTGAAATCTAGACAGAGATTCTCAACTTCAATTCTTGAATTCTGTGCATTCTGTGCATTCGCAGGCTCAACACCACATGAAAGCTGCTGCCAAGGCTTGAGGCTTGCACCCTGTGAAGCCACAGCCCAAACTCTATGTTGGCCTCTTTCAGCCATGGCTAGAGCAGCTGAGACACAGAGCACCTAGTCCCTAGGCTGCACGTAGTACAGGAAACCCGGGCCCAGCCCATAAAACCAGAGCATAAAAGTTTGGCAAATTTGTAGCCTGACAATGCAATAGAAAAGAAAATCCCATTTTCTGATGAGAAATCCAAGCCAGCTGCAGAAATTTTAATAAGCAGTGAGGAGCTGAATGTTAATCCCCCAGACCTTCTCTCCAGGGCATGTCAGAGGTCTTCACAGCAGCCCCTCCCATCACTTTTATGCTCTGCTTCCCTTATAAAACTGAATGCCTTTAACAGCCCCCAAGTCACCTATTGAATGCTTTGCTGCTTAGAAATTTCTTCCACCAGATACCCTAAATCATCTCTCTCAAGTTCAAAGTTTCACAAGTCTCTAGGGCAGGGCAAAATGCCACCAATCTCTTTGCTAATACATAACAATAGTCACCTTTGCTCCAGTTTGCAACAAGTTCCTCATTTCCATCTGAGACCACCTTAGCTTGGACTTTGTTGTCTGTATCACTATCAGCATTTTGGGCAAAGCCATTAAAAAAGTCTCTAGGAAGTTCTAAATTTTTCACACTTTCCTGTCTTCTTCTGAGCCCTCCAAACTGTTCCAACCCTGGCCTGTTACCTAGTTCCAAAGTTGCTTCCACATTTTCAGGTGTCTTTTCAGCAGCGCCCCACTCCTGGTACCAATTTACTGTATTAGTCCATTTTCATGCTGCTGATAAAGACATACCTGAGACTTGGCAGTTTACAAAAGAAAAAGGTTTACTTGGACTCACAGTTCCACCTGGCTGGGGAGGCCTCACGATTATGGCAGAAGGCAAGGAAGAGCAAGTCTTACATGGATGGCAGCAGGCAAAGAGAGGGCTTATGCAGAGAAAGTCCCATTTTTTAAACCACCAGATCTCATGAGACCCATTCACTATCACAAGAACATGGGAAAGACCAACTCCCATGATTCAATTACCTCCCACCGGGTCCCCTACACAACATGTGGGAAATCAAGATAAGATTTGCGTGAGGACTCAGCCAAACCATATCAGCTTATATGGGGCACCTACCATGCATGGAGCTTGCAGGACTAGAAATTGCTCTGAGTGAGTTAGCAAGTGAGTGGTGAGCGAATGTGAAGCCTGGGACATTATTGTACCTTACTATAGACTTACTAAACACTGGAACCTTAGGCTATATTAAATGTATTTTTAGAATAGTTTTATTTTTTCAACAATTAATTAATCTTAGCTTACTGTAAATTTTTTACTTTTAAAAACTTTTAATTTTTTTAACTTTGACTCTTGTTATAACAGCTTAAAACATACACACACTGTACAAGTGAACAAAAATAATTTTTCTTTATACCCTATTTTGTAAACTTTTTTCAATTTTTTATCATTAAAATTTTGTCATTAAGAATGAAGCTGGAGGCATCACATTACTCAACTTCAAATTATACTACAAGTTTATAGTAACCAAAGCAGCATGGCAGTGGTACAAAAACAGGCACATAGACAAATGGAACAGAATAGAGAGCCCAGAAATAATGTCACACATCTACAACTATCTGATCTTCAACAAAGCTGACAAAAACAAGCAATGGGAAAAAGATTCCCTATTAAATAAATGGTGCTTGGCTAACTGGCTACCCATATGCAGAAGATTGAAGCTGAACCCCTTCCTTATGCCATATATAAAATTTATCAAGATGGATAAAAGACTTAAATGTAAAACCCAAAACTATAAAAACCTTGGAAGACAACCTAGGCGATATCATCCTGGACATAGGAACAGGCAAAGATTTCATGACAAAGACGCCAAAAGCAATAGCAACAAAAGCAAAAATTGACAAGTGGGCTCCAATTAAACTTAAGAGCTTCTATACAGCAAAAGAAACTATCAACAGAGTAAACAGACAACCTAGAGAATGGAAGAAAATTTTAGCAACCTATGCATCTGACAAAGGTCTAATATCTAACGTCTATAAGGAACTTAAACAAATTTACAAGAGAAAAACAAACAACTCCTTTAAAAAGTGGGCAGAGAATATGAAGAGAATATGAGCAGAGACACTTATCAAAAAAAAAAAAAAGGCATGCATGTGGCCAAGAAGCATATGAAAAAAGCTCAATATCACTGTTCATTAGAAAAATGCAAATCAAAACCACAATGAGATATCATCTTACACCTGTCAGAATGGCTATTCCTAAAAAGTCAAAAAATAACAGGTGCTGGTGAGGTTGTGGGAAAAAGGGAACACACTTATACACTGTTGGTAGAAGTGTAAATTAGTTCAACCATGGTAGAAAGCAGTGGCGATTCTTCAAGGAGCTAAAAGCAGCCCTACCATTTGACCCAGCAATCCCATTACCCAGAAGAATATAAATTATTCTACCATAAAGACACTTGCACACAAATGTTCATTGCAGCACTGTTCACAATAGCAAAGACATGGAATCAACCTAAATGCCCATCAGTGACAGATTGGATAAAGAAAATGTGGTACACATACACCATGAAATACCATATAACCATAAAAAAGACTAAGATAATGTCTTTTGTGGGAACATGGATGAAGCTGGAGGCTATAATGCTTAGCAAACAAATGAAGGAATAGAAAACTAAATACCACATGCTTTTACTTATAAGTGAGAGCTAAATGATAAGAATTTATAAACACAAAGAAAGAAACAACAGACACTGGAATCTACTTCAGGGGGAGGATGGGAGGAGGGAGAGGAGCAAGAGATAACTATTGGGTACTGGGCTTAATACCTGGGTAATGAAATAATACATACAACAAACCACAATGACACGTTTACCTATGCAACAAACCTTCATGTGTACCTTTAAACCTATAATAAAAATTAAATAAAATTTAAAAAACAATTTTTAAAGTATTGTCAAAAAATAAAAACTTTTTTGTTAAAACTAGACAAAAGCACACACATTAGCCTAGCCGGGTCAAAATCATCAATATCACTGTCTTCTACCTCCACATCTTGTCCTCTGGAAGGTCTTTAGGGGCAATAACACACATGGAGCTGTCATCTCCTATGGTAACAATGCCTTCTTCTGGAATACCTCCTAAGGAACCTGCTTGAGGCTGTTTTACAGTTAAATTTTCTTTTTATAAGTAGAAGTACACTCTAAAATAATGATAAAAAATACAGTATAGTAAATACCTAAACCAGTAACAGATGTGTACTATTGTTGTGAAGTATTATGCACTGTACAGAATTGTATGTGCTCTACTTTTACACAACTGGCAGTGCAGTAGGTTTGTTTTCACCATCATCACCACAAACATGTGATTAATGCATTGTGCTACAATGTTACAATGGCTACATCACTAGGTAATAGAATTTTTCAGCTCCTTTATCATCCTATGAGACCACCATCACATGTGTGGTCTGTCATTGACCGAAACGTCATTATGCAGCAAATGACTACACTTCACAGTTAGAGGGGGCTTTGTGGACCTCTCTTTTACTTCAGTTTCCTTCTTACCTCTTCCTCACAAAGGTCTGCTGTTTCCATGCAGCCTTCTTCTTCTACATGGGGAGACAGAACCAGTGTGTTTACTGATAAGTCAAAGACTGAGGCATTAGCCTTCCCATGATGGTTACATTTTAAGAGAAAAAATGTATTTCAAATAACCTAATGTGATTATAAGGGTTGGTAAGTCTGAAACCCACAGGAAAGACAGAAGACTGGAAATTTCAGCAAAAGTCAATGTTGCAGTCTTCAGTTCAAAGGCAGTCTGGAGACAGAATTCTTTGCTCTTCAGGAAACCTCAGTCTTTTCTCTTAAGCCTTTCAACTGATTAGATGAGGCCCATCTACATTGTAGTGGGTAAAATAATTTATTCCAAGTCTGATTTAAATGTTAATCACATTGAGGATTTAAATACAAGACTTAAAATTGTGAAAAACCTAGGATATACCCTTTCTGAATTGGTCTTGGCAAAGAATTTTTGGCTAAGTCCCCAAAAGCAATTGCAACAAAAATAAAAATTGACAAGCAGGACCCAATTAAATTAAAGAGCTTCTACACAGCAAAAGAAACTATCAATAAACAGACAACCAATAGACTGGGAAAAAATATTCACAAACTGCACCCAACAAAGGACTAATACCCAGAATCTGTAAGAAATTTAAACAAATCAGCCAGCAAAAAACAGATAACCCCATTTAAAAATGAGCAAAAGACATGGACAGACACTTCTCAAAAGAAGACATACAAGCAGCCAACAAACATGAAAAAATACTCATTACAAATCATAAGAAAAATGTACATCAAAACCTCAATAACATACCATCTCATACCAGTTAGAATGGCTATTAAAAAGTCAAAAAACAACAGATGCTGGTGAGGCCACAGAGAAAAAGGAATACTTAACTTACACACTGTTAGTGGGAATGCAAATATTTCAGTCACTGTAGAAAGCAGTTTGGAGATTTCTCAGAGAATTTAAAACAGAGCTACCATTTGATCTAGCAATCCCATTACTGAGTATGAAAAATAGCTCATTATACCAAAAAGACACATGGACTTATATGTTCATTGCTGTATCATTCACAATGGCAAAAACCTAGGTACCCATCAGTGATGAACTGAATAGAGAAAATGTGATACATATACACCATGGAATACTATGCAGCCATAAAAAAGAATGAAATTATATCCTTTGCAGCAATGTGAATGGAACTGGAGATCATAATTCTAAGCAAAGTAATGCAAGAGCAGAACACCAAATACTACATGTTCTTAATCAAAAGTATGAGCTAAACATTGAGTACATGTAGACATAAACATGGGAACAATAGACACTACAGACTACTAGAGGTCGAGGGAGGGGCCCATGGGTGGAAAAACTACATGGGTACTATGGGTACTATGCTCACTACCTGGGTGCAATATACTCATATAACAAACTTGTATATATATCTCCTGCATCTAAAATAAAAATTGAAATTTTAAAAAATTAACAATAAATAAATAAATATTAATCATATCTAAAAAATATCTTCAGAGCAACATCAGACTAGTGTTTGTCTAAACATCTGGGCACTACAGCCTAGCCAAGTTGAAACATAAAATTAACCATCACACCTGTTTAAATGCCTCCAAAATCTCCCCTTCCAAGCACATGTTCCATGATCTATTGATCTGCTTGCATTTCAGCCTCAGCATGCAGTGCTTCCACCTCATCTTCTACTCCAGCAAGGTTGACCCAACAGCAACTTTCCTTTATATAGCATCCATTTATTGAACCAATTTAATGAACAAATACTTACTGAATACCTCCAAGGTACCAGGCACTCTCTAGGCACTGGGGACACCAAAGTCAACAAAGGCACACACTCCTTTTCTCAGAGCACTCACCTCTGTCAGTATTGCTGCACTCACTACATCCACAGACATGGCTGCATCCACATATTTCCCTTGCCAGGCAAATCCTATGCACCTGTCTGTATCCTCCACTGCACCAATCAGCATGCATATATATCTACAGTGTACCATTTTTCAAGGTCACGACACTAATCCGCAAAATCTCACTTTCTTAATTCGTTCCAAACCTAAACTAAATTTGTATTTTCAGCTGTCGTTACCCTTGGAACTGGAAACAATAGTGCCAATAAACGACATCTTTGGCTAATTTAGTAATAATTCAATCATTTCAAAAATAAAATTATTCCATTTCAGGAGGCTACCATTTCCCATCCTTTTTCCAAGCATGACAACTAAGTTCCTGGGAGAAAGTTTATACCTGAGGATTATAACTAAGTTATGCCCTTAGAGTGGGCATAGAAAACTCAGGTGTTCTTCTGTGCCCCTCTGGGCCTAGGAGGGGCTCAGGGACTCTATTGGGCCTTAGCTGCTTGCACACCTGGAAGCCATGTTTTTTTTTTTTTCTTTCTGCTGAAGATTCTCTTTTAATTTGCTGCTTCCCTGTGCTTCACCCTAGGTGTGAAACAGGTTTTTTCTGCTTCCAGAAGAAGCAAGGGAAAGAAGGTTGAATGTGAAGGTTTGAGACTGCATTATAGTTTTAAGGATGTTTTGCAAGGCTGATGGGGAGTCCTCTCATCAAAGTGACTCATCTCAGAAATGGGCCTGCCTGCTATCCCTTCCACACTCAGCCATAGGCCGGGAGCAGCCTGTGGACAGGCTAGTCTCCACAGGAACCCAATGATGGATTTCTGGGCACAGCAGCTGGGGCTGTATCTCATATCACTTATGAGATAAATAACAAGATCCAAAATATTTTTAAAACATTGTATCATCCAAATTGAAAGGTCAGGGTTTTTTGGGAAAGCCATTTATAGCTAAGGCATGGTAACTAGATGGAAATAGAGTACATTTGTTTGCTAGAAATTCTTCATTGGTTCATTTGGTCAGAAAGTCATTCCCATTTTTCAGGCTCCATTTGACTTTATCCCTACACTCAAGAAGTTTATACTTTAATGGGGAGACAGATATTCATTATTAGTAAGTTTATAGTTACAAATATATTTATATATGTATATATATGCATATATGTATGCATATACATTTTTAAGGTAATTGAGGCAGTGTATTAGTCACTTTCTATACATTCTCTTGTGAATTATTTAATGTAGTGGATTTCTGTCTCTGTAATTAAAAGGTTTGGAAATGATAACAAGTATTCCTGTAGCTGTGGAAATTATTGAAAATGTACCTAATGCAGAGCCCAGGTATTGGCTTTCCTGTGATGCCCACCTGAAAGGTGCTGGTACATGGCTGAGTCATGACATGTCATGTACATGACAGCTCAGTAAAGGTGAAAATCAGCATGGAATAAGAAAGGGCAAAGGGTAAGCTACATCTATGAAAGGGAGTGTCCATCTGTACCCATGTCACCTGTGAGAAGAGGGAGTTTTGCTGTGCAGAGATCTAATGGTTATTTGCAAATTGCCTTTTTTAAAGGGACTCTTTTTGACATTTGAATGTCAGAATCACCACCCTAAAAGGTAGTCTTGGTGTTGGTTGAACCTTTGGCTTACATGAGGCTTGTTGAAGAAAGGGTGAAACTCTGAAAAAGTATTTGAAGAGGACTCACTTGCCACTGAAGACCTGCCTTTCCATGTACATGCTCTGCCGCTGCCCTGCAGAAATGCTTCAGTTATCGACAGTCTTTTGCCAGATGAGAAAAGTTCTGGCTCCAGGGTCCTGGCTCCTCATCTCACTCAGGCTTATGCCAAAGATGTAAAATTTAGTGTAGATGCCCAAGCCTTAATGCTTCAAGGTATAGATCTTTTAGCCAATGCTATAGCTGTTACAATGGGGCCAATAACAGTGATTATTGAGCAAAGCTGGGTAAGTCCCAAAGGAACAAAAGATGGTGTGACTGTTGCAAAGTCAATTGACTTAAAGGATAAATATAAAAATACTGGAGCTAAACTTGTTCAAGATGTTGCCAATAACACAAATGGAGCTTGGGGATGGCACTACCATGACTACTGTACTGGCACACTCTATTGCCAAGGAAGGCTTCAAGAAGATTAGCAAAGGTGCTAATCCAGTGGAAATCAGGAGAGGTGTGATGTTAACTGTTGATGCTATAATTGCTGAACTTAAAAAGCAGTCTAAACCTGTGACAACCCCTGAAGAAAAATTGTACACGTTGCTATAATTTCTGCAAATGGAGACAAACAAATTGGGAATATCTGATGCAATGAAAAAGGTTGGAAGAAAGGGTATCATCACAGTAAAGGATGGAAAAACACTGAATGATGAATTGGAAATTATTGAAGGCATGAAGTTTGATTGAGGCTATATTTCCCCATACTTTATTAATATGTCAAAAGGTCAGAAATGTGAACTCCAGGATGCCTACGTTCTGTTGAGTGAAAAGAAAATTTCTAATGTCTAGTCCATTGTACCTGCTCTTGAAATTGCCAATGCTCACCGTAAGTCTTTGGTCATAATTGCTGAAGGCATTGATGGAGAAGCTCTAAGTACTCTTGTCTTGAATAGGCTCAAGGTTGGTCTTCGGGTTGTGGCAGTCAAGGCTCCAGAGTTTGGTGACAATAGAAAGAACCAGCCTAAAGATATGGCTATTGCTACTGGTGATGCAGTGTTTGGTGAAGAGGGGTTGACCCTAAATCTTGAAGGCGTTCGGCCTCATGACTTAGGAAAAGTTGGAGAGGTCACTGTGACCAAAGATGATTCCAAGCTCTTAAAAGAAAAAGGTAACAAGGCTCAAATTGAAAAACGTATTCAAGAAATCATTGAGCAGCTAGATGTTACAACTAGTGAATATGAAAAGGAGAAACTGAATGAATGGCTGGCAAAACTTTCAGATGGAGTAGCTGTGCTGAAGGTTGGTGGGACACGTGATGTTGAAGTAAATCAAAAGAAAGAGTTACGGATGCCTTTAATGCTACAAGAGCTGCTGTTGAATAAGGCATTGTTTTGGGAGGTGGTTGTGCCCTGCTTCAGTGCCTTCCAGACTTGGACTCACTGACTCCAGCTAATGAAGATCAAAAAATTGGTATAGAAATTATTAAAAGAACACTCAAAATTCCAGCAATGACCATTGCTAAGAATGCATGTGTTGAAGGATCTCTGATAGTTGAGAAAATTATGCAAAGTTCCTCGGAAGTTGGTTATGATGCTATGGCTCAAGATTTTGTGAATATGGTGGAAAAAGGAATTATTGACCCAACAAAGGTTGTGAGAATTGCTTTATTGGATGTGCTGATATGGCCTCTCTGTTAACTACAGCAGCAGTTGTAGTCACAGAAATTCCTAAAGAAGAGAAAGACCCTGGAATGGGTGCAATGGGTGGAATGGGAGGTGGTTTGGGAGGTGGCATATTCTAACTCCTATAACAGTGCTTTACCTTTATTAATGAACTGTGACAGGAAGTCCAAGGCAGTGTTCCTCACCAATAACTTCAGAGAAGTCAGTTGGAGAAAGTGAAGAAAAGGCTGGCTGATGTTTAAGACATCACTATAACCATCAGTTTCTGGCTTCAGTTGACAAAATACATAACGGTTTATTGCTGCCATTGTCCATGCCTACAGATAATTTATTTTGTATTTTTGAATAAAAAGACATTTGTACATTCCTGATACTGAGTACAACAGCCATGTACCGATGTACTGCTTTCAACTTAAATCACTGAAGCATTTTTACTGCTAATCTGTTAAAATCAGTATTTTAGTGCTTGCCACCGCCAGATGAAAAGGTAAGCAGCCTTTCTGTAGAGAGTGAGAATAATTGTGTACGAAGTTAGAGAAATATCCAATTATGTGACAACATTTGTGTAATAAAAATTTGTTTAAAGTTAAAATATATATATATTTGAAGAGATTTATTCTGAGCCAAATATGAGTGACCAGCGGCCTGTGACACATCCTCAGGAAATCTTGACAACATTTGCCCAAGGTAGTCAGGGCACAACCTAGTTTTACACATCTTAGGGACACATGAAACCTCAATCAAATACATGTAAGATTTACATTGATTTGATCTGGAAGGGTGGGATAACTTGAAGTGTAATGGCAGGGCTTCCAGTTCATTGCAGGTAGATATAAAACTTTTATGATTGACAATTGGTTGAAAGAGTTATTATCAATAGAAAGGAATGTCTGGATTATGAAAAGATTGTGGAGACCAAGGTTTTATCATGGAGATGAAGCCACCAAGTAGCAAGCTTCAGAAAGAATAGATTGTAAGTGTTTCTTAACAGACTTAAGATTTGTGTTGAGGTTAATGCTGGTCAGCTTTTCCTGGATTCCAAAAGGGAAGAGGGTAGAATGTGGTATTCCAACACCCACTCCCATCATGGTCTGAACAACTTTTTCAGGTTAACTTTGGAATGCCCTTGGCTGAAAGGAAGGGCCCATTCAGATTGTTGGGGGGCCTTAGAATTTTTTCTAGTTTACAGGCTGGAAGCCTGAGATTGGTCTGACCATACCACTGTGGAAACAAGTAGTAGCTGATTGGTTGGCTTGAATATTTCTCTGACAGTGTTTTGGCAAAATGGTTCTGCCACGAAGTGTACAAACTCAATATCTGTCTCTCCCTACTTATTAAGGTAATAGTGAACATTCCCCAAGTCACTATGAACCAATTTTTTTCTAAATTTTCCCTAAGCACGTCTTGTGGTCAGGACTAACATTTGAATAATAGCCTTTTTATTTGTCTTGTTCCTTTTCCTGGAGTTTCATGAGTAGAGGTCTGCCTTCTTCATCTCTCAGCACCTAGCTCAGTGACTCCACAGATTATTGGCCCATTGTCCATCACCACCCATGATGATCAGAGAAAACCAAAAACATGAGCTCCCCACAACTTTATGTCAAAGAGGTGCTCTTATCTAAGCCCCCTTTGTCCCAAGCCTTGGAGGCAGTCATTGAGTTTGTGAAGGAGGGCTCTATACAGATGGGCCTTCTGGCACTCTAATTACAGCCATAAAGTCAGTTCCCAAATAGGATTCACAGCTGCTCCCTCTGACTTGACCACAGGCCACATGGCAGCTGGCTAGCTTCCTAGTGCAGCCAAGCCACTCTCAGCAGCTCATCAGTGAATCTTATTCCCCTGGTATTGCAGGAACATCTGCAAGATTCATTTTACCCTGCAGTGTAAGGAAAAGAAAAAATGCCACATACTGGCTTGCTTGTTAGAAATAAAAGACTTTCCATTGAGCTGAGCCATTTGCTTCTGAATAGCAATGTAAATGAAGTCATTCTGCAGCTGGAGCTCCTGCAGCCTACGAAGCTCAGGATGGAGACAGGGCTGTCTGGGACATGTGTCATCTTGGCAGGTGGGAGAATGTAAGGGCAAGCACGCTGAGCAGTTGTTGTCTCTTCAAAACCCCTAAACATGAGAAGGTGGGAGAAAGATGGATTATGAAGAAGTTCTAGACTGAAAACATTGCACAACTCTGAAATAGGTATTTAATAGCAAGTATGAAAGGAAAATACAAACTTGGGATTCCAATTCACTCTACCAGAAGAAAAAAATTAAGCTGAAAGCTGAGTCATGCAAGAAGCTACCTTTCCTTTTGTTCCTAAGCAGACAGCTATAAATAAAATGTTAACTATCTCTACAGGTAGCCACTGTATATTCACCTTATCTTATGTAAAGTACCAATTTACTGAGCTCTAGACAAATATGTAATTGATTATTCCCCTACCTGCTCCTTTCTCTTGCAACATGTGAGTTCAGTAATGTGACCACACCCTCCCTGTTTTCCTTCCAGCCTGCTTTTCCCCATTAGATACTGAAGCCCTCAAAATCCTATTTGGAGAAAGGCACAGACACATCTCCCAGGTGCACTTCCTTAACCTTGGCAAAATAAATTTCTACACTGATTGAGACCTGTCTCAGATGCTTTTTGGTTTACAAATCGGCCACCAATGGAAGGGATTCTGAGTGGAGGTGGTCCTGATCTTTCACAAATCTCCTCCTGGTGCTTGGTATCAGCTTGAGTTCTTTTTATTGCTCAAACCAATAGGATAATTTGCCGAGGTCCAGGGACTCCCCCTCCAGAAAATCTCTAATCTCCCAAAATTTGGTTGAGATCTAAGGTTTACTTTGCTGTACCACTTCTTTTCTGGAGTTTTACTCACTTCCAACAAGGAAGGCCAGATTTCCTGCTTCCTTTATGATGGAGAGTAGGCAATTCATTTCTGGAGTTTCAGCTCACTTCTGTAAACCACTAAGTATCTGATGATAGGTCTTGTCAGGTCTCCATATGCAAGCCTGGAACCAGGAAGTCTGAAGTCCTGCCTGTCTCGGCTAATCGTCTCCCACTCCCGCCTACGTTCACCATTGTCCCTAATTGCCCAGCGGAGCATCCCCAGACAAGCCTCTCACCCCACCCTGCCATCTTAACTGTTCTTAAGATAATGTGAATGCTCCTTGCCCTATCCTGCCATCTTAACTGCTCTTCTGCCTTACCCAACCCGCCATTATAACTGAACTTGTGGTCATGTATACTCCTTGCCCCTACCCCCCACCACAGTAACTGATCTTACTGTGCAACACCCCAGCCCCTCAAAATTACTCCAACCTATAAAACCAATTTCCACCCTTACTCCCTTTGCCTGTCCTTTCTCGGATTTGGTCCACTTGCACCAAAGTGAGAAATAAAACGGCCTTGTTGCCCACACAAAGCCTGTTTGGAAGATCTCTTTATTAAATGCATTTAATATTCTGTACTATTGGACGTGAATAACAGGTCTCAATTGATTTAGAAGCTTATTTTGCCAAGGTTATGGATACCCACCTGGAAGACAGATCTGTGCCTTTCTCCAAAGGTGATTTTGAGGGCTTCAGTATGTAAAGGGGAAAAGGCAGACACTGGAGGGAAAAAAAGAAATTTTGAAAAGATGTGAGTAGATAAGAGGCAAGCAGTTGCATTCTTTAGAGTCTTTGATCACTCATTCACATTTGAGGGGGTTAGAGCAACTGTCACTTATGCATTCATCTAGCTCAGTGGATCTGCATTTTTACATAAGATAAAATAAACATAGGGCAAAGGAAGCAATCAGATATTCATTTCTCTTATGTTAGCAGAGGGATGACTTTGAGTCCTGTCCTTTGTCCCATACTTGTGAAGATAAGCTTTCAATTTACATTGTCAGGGTGAAATTCAACAGAGCTGTTTTAGGGTAAAAATCTAGGGACCCACAAGGAATTTCCTAGAGGGAAAAATCATGGGAACTGTAGCTTTTAAAAAAAAATCTTTGTAGTTATCATTTTTAGGAATGAAATGGGAGGCAGGTTTGCCTGATGCTGTTCTCTGTTTGACTTTTCCCTTTGGCTTAGTGATTCTGGGGTCCCTAGATTTACCTCTTTTCACACTTCCAACAGGAAAGGCAAGTTTGAGTTTTTGTCTGCTT
Organism: Sapajus apella; assembly: GCF_009761245.1. Lineage (NCBI taxonomy): Eukaryota > Metazoa > Chordata > Mammalia > Primates > Cebidae > Sapajus > Sapajus apella. The sequence goes on along the minus strand of NW_022436951.1, from coordinate 8,370,383 downwards.
CTAACATGGTAGAGAGCAGTCTTAAATTTAAAACTACCTGTCTAAATAAAATTGGTCTCCTTATGCATATTATGAAAACTGTAATAGTCATCATTTAAAATTATTTAGTAGATTTGGTAGATTACCGTATTTGGTAGTGTTAGATATAGCAAACCCCAAGTTTCTTCAACAAATCAGTATGTAAGTATATTCAGCTCTCTTATTCTTTAATTCTCTATTTTAAAGTTTAACTTCTTTGTAGTTTCAGTAAACAACATTTTCCACCAGTTCTAATCAGTAGTTCACATCTGTTCTCCGGTCCCCTGCTCCGTCCTGACTCATCCCAGTCACCTGCTCTGGTCACCTGCTTTGACCCCTGCTTACCTGCTCTGACCTGCCCATAACTGTCCTTCCCACCAAACTACCCACCCCACCACTCTGGCTCATACCCCTTCCCCCTTTGAAATAGAAAATCAGTATTAGACTGACTGTTCAGTCTAACCCTAGCCTATAGAGGAATAACACAGCAATAGGGGTGACTTTTGTCAGATATAAGTACCCCTTCCCCTCCTTGTCCAGGTGTGTGCTCACCATTGTTCCATCTGTGCGCTGCACTCTTCTATGGAAGTAAATTGCCTTGCTGAGAAAATCTATATTTGAGTGCTACTTCTTTAGTGGCATTGAAAATTCTACTTATAACAGTAGAATATGGTTGATTTCTATAATTTTATGTTTGACTTGGCATCTATTTTTAATCTCCTTCTAGCACAGAAGACTCTCTGTACTTTGAAAAGTAAATTTCACAATCCGATTTTCACTTCAGAGTTGTTCCTTTAGTAGGCAAATTTATGGCTACCTAGCTAATTGCCTAAAGTAATGAAAAAAGATTATCAAGCAATTAGAATCCTAAAATAGGAGATAAAAAAAAAGTAGTCTTATGAATCTATAAGGTCTACTCCATATCTACATGTCTGATATGTCTGCATATTTATATGTCATGTTTATGTTTCACTACCAGAAATATATAAAAGAACTCTGATTAACTGGCTTAAAGAAAAAAAAGCACTTAAATGAAATACTGTACCAGAAAAATAGACAGTTTAAATCCAAATGCTTTCTCAAGTTTACATAACTTAAGAAAATCCTTAATAAATAAGTTGGTTTAAAAATTATTGGTAAAGGCAGGGCACAGTGTCTCACACCTGTAATCCCAGCACTTTGGGAGGATGAGGTGGGTGGATCACCTGAGGTCAGGAATTTGAGACCAACCTGACCAACATGGTGAAACCCTGTCTCTACTAAAAATACAAAATTGGCTGGGCATGGTGGCACATGCCTGTAATCCCAGCTGCTTGGGTGGCTGATGCAGGAGAATCACTTGAACCTAGGAGGCAGAGGTTGTAGCGAGTTGAAATCGTGCCATTGCACTCCAGCCTGGGCAACAAGAGTGAAACGCTGCATCAAAATATTAAATATATATATATATATATATATATATATGCAAAATAGAAATGTCTTCAAAATTGTCAACATACATTATTGTTTAGATTTATTGGTCAAGCAGTTTGATATTTATCTCTGCTAGATATTATAAGCTGTCAAAATTTAGCACAGAAGTTATAAAGCTTGTAGCCCAACAGAGAATTATGTTTGTGTAATTTTTTAACAAATAAGGCATTTAATATTGTTAGTTTAATGAAAATAGGTAAATCTTTAGTTATTGAACAAAAACACCCATTTGGTTAACCGTAAGTTTCTTACTTAGGTAAACACCTGAAATTTACAGGCTATAAAAATGATTAACAGAGAAATAACTTTAAATAATGACTATCACCATTTTCATAGGTAACCTAGGTAACCTATCTTTTAAAAATTTATTAATTAGGTAAATATAATGAAATAAATGCTTGAAAAAAGAAAATATCTTGAGCCCCAAAATCACTAAGCTAAAGAGAAAATTCAAGCTGGGAACAGCTCAGGGCAAATGTCTCCCATTCTATTCAAAGTCATCCCTCTGCTCACTGAGACAGATGTACATTGTGATTGCCTTCTTCGGAAAGACTTATCAGAAACTCATAAGAACATAACCATTTCTCTCTCTCCTACCTGTGACCTGGAAGCCCCTCTCCCTGCTTCAAGTTGTCCCCACCTTTCTGGATGGAACCAATATACTTCTTACACATATTAATTGATGTAAAAAACCAAGCTGTGGCCTGATCACCTTGGGCACATGTCATCAGGACTTCCCAAGGCTGTGTCATGGGCTCATATCCTCAACCTTGGTAAAATAAACTTACTAAATTAACGGAGAATTTAATTCTCCGTTAATTTAGAAGAATTAGAGAAAAGGCAATGGAGAAGACCATTTAGAATGCATCTCCAAATGCATTTTAATGTCTCAAATTTTGTGGGTTCACATTTTGGTAACCACTAAGGAGTCCTGAGTGGAGATGCCCCTGGCCTTTGACAAATCTCGTATTGGTGCTTGGTACCAGTATAAGCTAACTGCATGGCAAAAACCAATAGGACAATTTGCTGAGGTCTGAGAGCACCCCCTCCAGAGAATCCCTAATCTCCCAAAATGTAATCAAGATCTTAAGCTTATTTTGCTGTACAACGCCTCCATTTTTTGTTGTTGTTGTTATACTTGCTTTCAACACAAGGAAGGTAAGTTTTTCCTGCTTCCATGATGATAGAAGGCAGGTAACTCCTTTATGGAGTTTAAGCTCACATCCAATGGGGAAGATGAGGGTTTTTTTTTCCTGCTTATAGGATAGTAGAGAGCAGTCTTCAGCCTGGGACCCATCCCTAGGTAATGATTGAATTGGGGTTTGTCTTGGCTAAAGTTAAGATTAACAACCAGCTGGTCTTAATTTCTCCTTACCATTAGAGCACTCAATAATATTGTTGGAGTTTCTTTGTTGTTTGTTCTGGTCTGAAGTTGTTGTTTAAGGATCCTAATTCTAGTTTGGAGATGCATTCTAAATGTTCTTCTTCACTGCGTTTTCTCACAAATTTAGTCTTAATTCAGTTTGCGCATTTTCATGAGAAACTGAACTGTTGCTTTCATGCCTTAATGAGACTGAATTTTCTCAGCTCCAAAGAGAAAGGGCATTTGCTCCTCCTGAGGGACTGTGTTAAGGAAAACAGTCCACAAGGGTCATGGTTTCAAAGGCAGGAATTTTCCAGCGCCATGCCTCTGTCCACATCTCTATCCACGAATTTAAACTTCGTTGTCTGACTTTCCCTCGCCTGGGCTAGGTAGAAATTCCAGGTGTTCTGCTTTGTTCAAAAACCCAGGGGAAAGCTCTGGGAGGAAGGGCCTCTGTTGGGGACCTAGCAGCCAATCTGGTATCAGAGTTAAAGATCAATCACTCCAGCAGAAGTTTGAAAGAACTCCTCTCATTGGACGAGAACATGAATGAGGCAGGAGTACCTCCAGGTTTAGAAACCCATTGCTCCTTATCTATAGGGATATCCCCTCTTGATTCTCCTCCCACGGCAGCATGGGAGCTCTCTCTCTCCTTCCTTCTTTTTCTCTGCCTAATAAATCACTCTCTGCTAATCTCTTTGGGTTCACAATATTTATTGAAATGGTAAGCTCACCACACCTCCAGGGCCCCTTCCCCCAGTCTTGGGGTAAGAGAGGTCAAGGACCTGGGCACATCAGGGAAAACATCAATTGGAGAACTGGAAGCTCTTTGGGATGCTCCCGCAGCTCTGCTCCCACCTCCCAGTTAATCTTTGGTGGGCACGGGGAGAGAGTTAAGCCGCTGCACCCCACCCTGGTTACACTTCCAGCGAAAAGGTGTCCCTGGGTGACTGAGGGCCCCATGGGTGTGTCTGGGGGGTTGACCCCCATGACGTGCAGTGGCCCTTCAAGGAAATCCCCAACAAAAATTAATTTTAAAAAATGGCTCATCCAGGAAATACATGTGAGGGCTGATCACCCAGAGCTTTTAGCCCTCTCTGAGGTCATAGACCTCTGGAGAAAGAATCTGAGAGAGAAACTCTGGAGAGAGAAATGTAAGCGGATGGAAATGATTCCATGGTGACACACTGTGGAGTCCTGACCAAAAGCAGCATATGTCAATCCACTATACAAAAACCTTAGGCAAGAGTTCAGTTCCTCCTTTGAAGAAGCAGCAGCAGAAAAAAGCAGGAAATAATCTAAGAATGAGGAGAAAACAAGGAAAATGACCCGCTTTTGAGAACCCCATAGTTTTCATGGCACCTCTACTTGCCAAAGTTTATGTAAAATGAAAATAATATGGTCTTTGTGAACATTTACCTTAAAGAAAATAGAGCCCTAAGGTCAACCTGCAAACTAGAGTTCCTAAGTCCTCTTTTTCTCTGTTTTTATTTTCTGCCTGCTCTAAATATGCTGTTATTTTTCTATTAAGACAAAAATCACTGTTTCAATTCAATAAGTCGTTTTTGCAAGCCAATGATTTAATATTTATCTCATGGCTAAAAATTCTGAAGTAAAAGCTATAGGATTTGTGTGTGTGTGTGTACGTATGTGCGTGTGTACATATTTAAAAGGCCTTTATAATTTCTATAATTTTATATTTAATTGGCAATTAAATCTATTTTAATTTCCCGCTAGCACACCAGATTTTTTTTCTCCACACATTATAATGCATATTTTGCTGTTTGACTTTCCCTGGAGTTGCTTTCTTTAATATGTAAATTTAAGGATATTCAGCTGACAACTGCTCAGGTTTTTCCTATCTTAGGCGTCCAGATTCTGGATAACCTCTTGTGACTTCCTTTGGCACAGAAAGTGTGAGATAGGAAAAAAAGGTTTCTATTAATCTATAAAATGTACTTCTATCAGCATGCCTAATGCATCTATGTATTTATGTGTTGTGTATACAATATTTCACTACTAAAGATACATAAAAGAGCTCTAATTAATTGGCTTAAAAATAAAATGAAAGTGCCTACATTAGATAAAGAAAAGAAAATGACAAGTCAAATGCCTTTTCAAGTTTACGTAGCTTAAATAAAATCTTTAGTAAATAAATTAGCTTTAAAATTATTGATAAAGTAATATTAAAAATGCCTTAAGAATTTTCAGCATACATTTTGTTTGCATTTATTAACAAAACAATGTCATCCTTATCCATGCCAAATACTATAGGGTGTCAAAATTTGGCACAGGGGTTACAAAACTACAAACCCAGCCCAAGACAGAATGATCTTTGCTTGTGTGATCTTTAATGAATAAGACATTGATACTGGTTTCATGAAAATAGCTACATTCAGTAAAATCATCGTAACTTCTAATCTTGTGTCTGTAGGCAGCCTAGTCCACAGGCAGTAAGGAGGTTTGTTATGGGAAAGGACTGTTACTGTCTTTGTTTCAAAGCTAAATTATAAACTAAGTTCCTCCCAAAATCCAGTAATGAACAAGGACAGCTTGGAGGTTAGAAGCAAGTTGGAGCCAGTTAGGTTATATCTTTTTTACTGTCTTAGCTATAATTTTGCAACTTTAAATCATGACTATTGTAGTTGTCACAAATAATCTAGGTAAGGACAGGTGTGGTGGCTCACTCCTGGAATCCCAGCACTTTGGGAGGCTGAGGCAGGCGAATCACAAGGTCAGGAGATCAAGCCCAGCCGGGCCAACATGGTGAAACCTCATATCTACCAAAACTACAAAAAAAATTAGCTGGGCATAGTGGTGCGCGACTGTAGTGCCAGCTACTAAGAAGGCTGAGGCAGGAAAATTGCTTGAACCCGGGAAGCAGAGGTTGCAGTGAGCCAAGACCATGCCACTGCACTCCAGCCTGGGCAACAAACGCAAGACTCCATCTCAAAAATAAATAAATAATAATCTAGGTAAATAATTAAAATAATTAGGGAAATGTAATGGGATAAATACTTGTAGACAAACAGCATAATTAAGACTCCAAAGTTATATTAAATAATAGATATTTCATTATTTGGGTATTTTCCAATAAATACATATTGTAGAAAAACATTCTTGCTAAAAAAAAGGGGGAATATTCTTTTTAAAAAAAGTGAATACATTTTATCTCATTCAAAGCTTACTTAAAAGTTATGTATAAAACAATATAAAAGGTACCAGGAAATAAGACAGATGTGAAGAAAATTATAAAAATTAAAGAGGTAATTTTTTTGTGATAAGGAAACTGAAAGAGAAATAATTGTATCTGAGAAAGAATCTTATATAGTAAATTTAGTCCTAAAATAAAATTACTGGTTGTAAAAGACAGAGGGATGTTCAGGACAAACCAGAAAAAGTCCAGGCATGTCATGAACAGTTGGTTTAAGTAACAATAAGAGAATTTATTAAAAAAAAAAACTTTCATATGATCAAGTTGCTATATTAAGTTTTGGGTTGCTTAGGAATAAAACAGAGATTAAAAAAATTATGACAAAGGTTATTACATCCATGTTATCTTCCTGTATGTGCTTTAAAAGTCCTTGTGACACTGAGTTACAGGGCTTTGACTCCTGGGTCTTAAAAGAGCATCAACACTGACAGCAATTAAATCCTTGTTATTAGGCCCCATAGAAGATGCCAATCAAAATAAACTGCATTTCTGAGACACAGGGCCAGAAATGAAAGCTATTCAACTCCTCAAGTTTCAGGGACTAACATGCAAAACATGGGCACATGAGATTGTAAGGGCCAGTTTTGAAAGATAAAATAAGTTCAGTTTCTCTATAAAGTAATCATGAATGTCAAAGGCGTACTGATGCAAGATCAGCATATAGCCTCCTGTGTAAGTTTAGCAAGGCTTTCTTGAAGCATTAAAAATCTTTTTAACAAAGGTTATATGGGTTATAAAAGGCTTATGGAAGCTATATCTTATGGTCAAATTACAATTTTATAGATTGTTTATAAAAATTTGAAAAACAAATTTAATTGACTTCATGTTGTTTTTATTAGGGCTATTGTTTGGAAAATTAAGTCTTCTCTCTCAAGGAATAAAGGTTTTCACCTTTTTAAAAAAAATCCTTGAGTTATCACTTTGGTTAAATGAATGACTTACTTTGCAATGATCTGTAATCTTATTTTGTGATATCAAGTGTTTTAAACCTTTGGTATTTGACAAACTTTCCAAAATCAAATAGTAAATTATGTTGTTTTCTGACCTAATCAATTCTTTAAGATATTAGGCTCCCTAAAGTCCAAAAATGACATAATTTGGCTTATTTGGTACAAAAAATTATACAGGCAGTATTGTCAAATATAAAATGGCGTTTGGTTTTATTTGAGCTGTATTTGTATAAACATGTTATTGGTATGTGTTTCAAAATCATAGGAAACTCCTATAATTCTGATATAACTTAGTGTACATTATCAGTAATAATTATAATTGTTAAATTATTGTGTGCCACAGGGGTAACAAATTTCCTTGTCAGTTGTATCTTTAGCTATGACTGCCCTAAAACTTCTTGCCATCCACAGACAAGTCTTGTTTCGGTCCTCTTTAGAAGGTGGCTCTATAATCAGCTGTGGAGCTCTAACAGGTTTTCTTAAATGAAGGCTTCTGATAACTTTGGAGATTGTGACATTATAATAGAGGGAAAAAAACTTTCAGGACTCTTATGGAGAGCTGAAATGTTCATGAATATCAAGCAGAACAGGAGTTAACTGTGTAAGCTGAACTGATAGAAGACTAAAGCAATCTTTTTAACTTTTGCTTTAAACATTGCTAATCCTTTGTGGATTTTTTTTTTTTTTTTTTTTTTGTCTTGAAACTTTTCTTTTGAGCTGTTGACAGCTTTTAACAATTTAGTATACTTCTGTGAACAAAATTTGGAGTATATTTGTTTCTCTCTGATTTCTCCAGAATTTGGAAACTATTTGTGAGTATTTTTAACTTACAGCGATAAATCTATTTGCATAAGTTCAATAAGAATCTGTTTGCATTTGCAACTGGACAAAACTGGAGGAACTGGTTGTTTTACCAAGGCTTTGACGGGAATGGTTTGCTTCCTTTAAGAAATCATACCTGTGCGGTGAGCCGAGATCACGTCATTGCACCCCAGCCTGGGTAACAAGAGCGAAACTCCGTCTCCAAAAAAAAAAAAAAGAAATCATACCTGACTTACGGAGCCAATGAAATCCTTGGAAAAACTGACCTCATATCTTGTGTACACAGTCCCTGTACAGCGTTTCTGTCCTGTGGTAAGTACAGAATGTCATTTTCTGACAGGCCCAAAGGCCTGTTTATCTTGAAAACACAAAAGGAGAGGAAACTCACCTGACTCATAGGTATATGATGGGACAAATCCATGGCTGGACTTAGCTTTACGAAGTCTTATCTGGCTCATGCCTGTAATTCCACCACTCTGGGAGGCCAAGGTGGGCAGATCACTTGAGGTCAGGAGTTCAAGAACACCCTGGCCAACATGATGAAACCCCATCTCTAATAAAAATACAATAATTAGCCAGGTGTGGTGGCAGATGCCTATAATCCCAGGTACTTGGGAGGCTGAGGAAGGATAATTTCTTGAACCTGGGAGACGGAGGTTGCAGTGAGCTGAGACTTCCACACTGCACTCCAGCCTGGGTGACAGAACAAGACCCCCTCTCAAAAAAAAAAAAAAAAACTAGTCTTATCCGAGATTCCTCCTATGGAACAAAGTTTCAACAAAGCCAATTTAAAAGCCTATGTAAAAAACAATTATTCTTGTTGCACTGTATGTAAATAATTAGGCCAAGTATAATAAGGCAAACTAGTCCTACCATGATTTGTCTTTAGTAAAAATGGGTTACTAAAGAGAAAAACTATGTTTCAAACTACACATCTGTTGTTAGATTCTAGCCTTGCCTAATGTTTTTTCAATTTTTATTTGCATTCTACAGTTTGAACCAAATTCTAATTTTTCTTGGCTACAAGTCTTCAAAACAATGTTTCCCATTTTTTTCCTTGTTTTTTTTCTTATTTTTTTTACTTTGGAATCACTGAAAACTAAGCTGTATCTTCTTTAAGTCCTGCAAACTGAAGCCAAACAACCTAAACTTCAGAAGAAAACAACAGCAACCTATTTACGTGGATAAGCCACTTTCATACCTGCCTACTAATGTGTGGACTTCAGAGTAATGTGACCTATATCAGTTTTCCCAGGCTTGTTCTTTTGTTTGTTGTTTTTCTCCCTTCCTCCCCTTATTTTCTCTTCATGGGACATGAGACTTCACAACCTGCTAAAATGAGCTTTTGGGACCTAACCCATCTAGGAATAAACTATCCTAGCCATGAGAGAGCAGATACAATCTGAGACCAGAGACTCGTTTTCTTCTAAAGGTGCTTTCTCCAAAATATTTTTATAAAGAAGATGGGGGAAGTGTGAAAGGAAGATATCTTGGGCTCCCAAAATAACTAAGCTAAAGAGAAAATTCAAGCCAGGAATTGTTCAGGGCAAATCTGCCTCCTGTTCAAAGTCATTCAAAGTCATCCCTCTGCTCACTTAGATAGAGACACATTCTGATTGCCTCCTTTGGAAAGGCTTATCAGAAACTCAAGAGAATGCAACAATTTGTCTCTCACCTACCGTGACCTGAAAGCCCCTCTCACTGCTTGAAGTTGTCCCTACCTTTCTGGATGGAACCAGTGTACATATTTGAACGATGTACATTAACATATTGAATGATGTCTCATGACTCCCTAAAATGTATAAAACTAAGCTGTGCCCTGACTATCTTGAGCGTATGTCATCAGGACTTTCTGAGGCTGTATGCACATCCTCAACCTTGGCAAAATAAACTTTTTAAATTAAGTGAGACCTATCTCAAATTTTGGGGGTTCACATGTTTATAAATAAACATGTCACATAATTTAGAATCTAAAGTTTTATTGAACCAAATAGTAAATATTCATTAAGTGTCTGAGTCATTTTCAATTAAAAAAAATTATAGAAAAATATTTTCTTTAAACAAATGACCCCGTCCAAAAGTGGGCAAAAGATGAACAGACGCTTCTCAAAATAAGACATTTATGCAGCCAACAAATATATGAAATAAAAATGCTAACTATCACTAGTCATTAGAGAAATCCAAGTCAAAACCACATTAAGATACCATCTCACACCAGTTAGAATGGTGATCATTAAAAAACCAGGAGACAACAGATGCTGGAAAGGATGTGGAGAAATAAGAACGCTTTTACATTGTTGGTGAGCGTGTAATTAGTTCATCCATTGTGGAAGACAGTGTGGTGATTCCTCAAGGATCTAGAACTAGAAATACCATTTGCCCCAGCAATCCCATTACTGGGTATATATCCAAAGGATTATAAATCATTATAAAAACACATTCATGTGTATGTTTATTGTGGCACTGTTCACAACAGCAAAGACTTGGAACCAACGCAAATGCCCATCAATGATAGACTGGATAAAGAAAATGTGGCACATACACACCATGAAATACTATGCAGCTATAAAAAAGGATGAGTTCATGTCCTTTGCAGGGACATGGATGAATTTGGAAACCATCATTCTCAGCAAACTGACACAAGAACAGAAAACCAAACACCGCATGTTCTTGCTCATAAGTAGGTGTTGAACCATGAGAACACATGGACACAGAAGGGTAACATCACACACCAGGGCCTGTCAGTGGTTGGGGGACTAACAGAGGGATAGTGGGAAGGATAGCAGGGGGTGGGGGCCCAGGAGAGGGATAGCAGGGGTTGAGGGGATAGGGAAGGGATAGCATTAGGAAAAATACCTAATGTAGATGAAGGGGTGATGGATGCAGCAAACCACTATGGCACTTGTATATCTATGTAACAAACCTACATGTTCTGCACATGTACCCCAGAACTTAAAGTATAATAAAAAAAGTGAAAAAAAGAAACAAGACAATTAATAAAGTAGACAAAATCAATTTTCCAATGACTCCAACATAGTAATAAATGTTTTTATAGACACTTAAAAAATATTTTTCTTGCAAAATGCATTCTTATTTAAAGGAAAATGATTTTTGTCTAATTCAAAAGTTATTTAGAAAACAGTGTATATCAGTAAATAAGAGAGACAGAAAGAAAGTTATAGATATAAAGAGACTTTCTGGTAAGAAAGGGCACATGAAATTGTAAGGGCCAATTTTGAGAAATAAAATTCGTTCTGAGTTTCTCTATAAATTAAACGTTAATATCAAAGGCATGCTGATGCAAGACCAGTATCTGGGCTCCTGTGTCAGATTGACAAGTTTTCATGAAGCATTAACCCATTTCTTTAATTTAAAAAACTATAAAAAGATTTATGGAAACTATATCTTATGGTCAAGATGATTAAAATTTAATAGATTTGCTTATAAGATTTGAGAGACAGATTTAATTGGCTTCATGCTGTTTTTATTAGGGCTTATTGTTGAGGAAATTAAGTCTCCTAACTCAAAGAATAAGGTTTTCGTCTTCTTTAAAAAAAAATTGAGTTGTCACTTTGGCTAAATGAATGACTTCTTTTACAATACCTGTGATCCTATTTTGTGATGTCAAGTGTTTTAAACTTTTGATATTTGACAAACTTTCCAAAATCAAATTCTACATTAAGTCCTTCTGACTTAATTTACTTTTTTTGACATTATGTCCCCCATTTGGTATAATAAAATCCTGCAGGAAGTATTGTCAAATATGAAATGGTATTTAGTCTTCTTTGAATTATACTTATCTAAATGTGTTATTAGTATTTGTTCCAAAATTACATGAGATTCCTGTAATTCTGATATGTCTTAGTATATATTATCAGTAGTAATTATAATTATTACTTTAAATTGTTGTATGCCACAGAAGTAAACAAATTTTCTTGTTGTCTCTTCAACCCATGGCTGTTCTAAGACTTTTGGCGTCCACAATTGTTGTTTTACTTTGATTCTTACATAGAGCAGTTTATAATCAGCTATAGAGCTCTATGGAGTACTCTTAAATATAGGTTTTGTATAGATTTAGAGATCATGACATAGGAATAGAGAGAAAAACTTCCAAGACTCTCATGGAGAGCTGATGTATTCATTAGGACTGTTGATCCAATATCAAGCAGAACAGGAGTTAGTTACATGGACTGAACTAATAGAAGACTGAAATAATCTTTTAGGACATTTTGTTCAAAGCATCTGCCTACTCTTTTTGTTTTGTTTTTCAGAGTCAAGAAAAGTTTCTCTTCTTTTAAACTATTTACAGCTTTCAACAATTGAGTAAAGGATACTCTTATGACCAAAATTTGAAACATAATCGCCTTCTCACAACCTAATTGCTTTAAAATTTGAAAACTGTTTTGTGAGTATTCTTAATTTATAACAATATAGTTATCTGCATAAGTTCATTATGACTCTGTTTTCTTTTCTAACATGGCACAATTGGAGACACAGGTTATTTTACCAAGGCTTTACCTGGAATGATAGTTTCAGATTGCCTTGAGAAAATTAGGCTGACCTAGAGAGCTGATAGAAGCCCCTTGGAGAAACTGGCTTTATACCTTGTCTTTTACAGGGTGCTGACCTGTGGTAAGTTAAGAACGTCACTTTTTGTCAGGCCCAGAAACCCTAAGTTTTCTTAGGACCTTGAAAAGAGAGGAAGTCATCCAATTCACACAGGTATCTGCAAGCACAGATATATCCTTGGCTGGGCTCAAGGCTTTTAAAAAGGTCTAATCTTAGATTCCTTATTTAAAAAGCTTCCAGCAAAGCCAATTTTAAAAAAAGAGAGTGCCTAAATGGCAAATGATTATTTTTGCGGCACTTTATGCAAATAACCAAGCAAAATGGAATAGGACTAAAACTTACTTTACAAATAAATTGGTACTATTATGATTTTGCCTTTCATAAAATTGAGAAATTGGAGAGAGAAAAATTGTAGTTCAAAATAAACCATAGGGCCAGGCACAGTGGCTATGCCTGTAATCCCAGCACTTTGGGGGCCTAAGGCAGGTGGATCACATGAGCCCAGAAGTTTGAGACAGCTTGAGCAATACAGTGAGACCCTGTTTCTACAAAAAATGTAAAAAATTAGCCAGGTGTTGTGGCTCAATCTACAGTTCCAGATACTTGAGGGGCTGAGGTAGGAGGATCACCTAAGCCCGAAAGGTTGAGGCTCCAGTGAGCTGTGACCAACCCACTGTGCTTCAGCCTGAGAGACAGAGCAAGATCCTGTCTCCAAAAAAATAACTGTAGTACACCTGTTATTAGATTCTCGCCTTGCCTAATGTTTTCTCATTTTTATTATTTTCTAAATAATAAAATTTTTATTTCGACTGAATTCTAAATTTTTTCTGGACACAAGCAGGAATGTTTTCAATTTTTTTTCTTTTTTCTTTTTTTCTGCCCATTTTGTTCTTATTTGAAATCACTAAAATTTATGCTTTGCTCTTCTTGAGGCCCTGAAAACTGAAGCTAGACAACTTAAACATCAGAAGAAAACAACAGCAACCTATTTACATGCATAAACTACTTTGATACCTGCCTGTTGATATATGAACTTCAGAATAATGTAGCCTATATCAGTTTTCCAGGATTATCCTCACTTTTTTTGTTGGTTTATTGTTTTCTTATTTTCTTCCTTCCCCTTTTTTCTTCATAGGTTGGGAAACTTTACAATCTGTTAAAAAGTGAGCTTTCCTAACAATGTGGGACCTATTTATCTAAGAATCAACTGTCCTAGCCATGAGAGATCAAACAAAACCCAAGACCAGAGACTCATTTACTTCTCAAATATTTCCTTTGACAGCTTTTAAAATGAAAAAGGGAGAGTAATGTGAAAGGAAAATAAAAACTTGGGACCCCAATTCATTACACACACACACACACACACACACACACAAAAGTTAAGCTGAAAGCTGAGTCATGCAAGAAGCTGCCTTTCCTTTTGTTCCCTAAACAAATAGTTACAGATAAAAGGATACCACACGTAGGTACTCTATGTTCACCTTATCTTATGTAAAGTGCCAATTTACTAAGCTTAAGACTCAAAATTAATACATAATTGACTATTCTCCTATCTGCTCCTTTTCTCTTGCAACATGTATGTATTTACCCATTTTTCAAACTGCTATAAAGAACTACCTGAGACTGAGTAATTTATGGAGGAAAGAAGTTTCATTGACTCATAGTTCTGCATAGCTGGGGAGGCCTCAGGAAATTTGCAATCATGGCAGAAGGTGAAGGGCGAGCAAGGCACATCTTATGTGGCAGCACCAGAGACAGAGTGAGGGGGGGACCTCCCAAACACTTAAACCATCAGATTTCATGAGAACTCACTATCATGAGAACAGCATGGGAGAAACCACCCCCATGATCTAATCACACCCCACCAGGTTTCTCCCTTGACACATGGGGATTACAATTGAGAAGAGATTTGGGTGGGGTCACAGAGTTAAACCATATTATTCCACTCCTGGCCCCTTTCAAACCTCATGTCCTTCTCACATTTCAAAACACAGTCATGCCTTCCCAACAGTTACCCAAAGTCTTAACTCATTCCAGCATTAACTCAAAAGTCTAAGTCCAAAGTCTCATCTGAGACAAGACAAGTACCTTCTGCTACCTATGAGTCTGTAAAATCAAAAACAAGCTAGTTACTTCTAAGATACAATGGGCGTACAGGCATTGGGTAAATGCTCCTATTCCAAAAAGGAGAAATAGGCCAAAACAAAGGGGCTACAAGCCCCATGCCAGTCCAAAATCCAGCAGGGCAGCCATTTAATCTTAAAAGCTCCACAATCATGTCCTTTGACTCTATGTCTCACATCCATGGCACACTGATGCAAGGGGTGGCCTCCCACAGCCGTGGGCAGCTCTGCTTCTGTGGCTCTGCAGGGCATAGCCCCTGTGGCTGTTTTCACAGGCTGGCACTGAGTGCTTGTGGTTTTCCAGGTGCATGGTGCAAGCTGTCTGTGACTCTACCATTCTGGGGTCTGGAGAATGGTGGTCCTCTTCTCATAGCTCCACTAGGCAGTGCCCCACTGGGGACTCTGTGTGGGGGCTCCAACCCTATATTTCCCCTCTGCATTTCCCTGGTAGAGGTTCTCAGGTTCTCCTGAGCACTGAGTCACTAAGGCTATGGTCACTCATATATGGTTCAGAATAAATCACTTCAAATATTAATATTTTACAGGTTTTGTCTTTTTTTTTTTTTTTTTTTTTTTTGAGATGAAGTCTTGCTCACTCCAGTCACCCAGGCTGGAGTGCAATGGCACAATCTCAACTCACTATAACCTCTGCCTCCTGAGTTTAAGTGATTCTCCTGTCTCAGCCTCTCAAGTAGCTTGGATTATAGGTGCCCACAACCAGGCCTAGCTAATTTTTGTATTTTTAGTAGAGATGGGGTTTCACCATGTTGGTCAGGCTAGTCTCTTAACTCCTGACCTCAAGTAATCCGCCTGCCTCGGCTTCCCGAAATGCTGAGATTACAGGTTTAAGCCATCACTCCCAGCCTAAATTTTGACTCTGTTCATCGACAATATACAGATGTAAATGCTTTTGAATTATGTATCTCAAAAGGATAGGTTGAAGTCCTAACCTCCAGTACCCATGCATGTGACCCTATGTGGAAACTGGGTCTTTGGAGATATAATTAAGATGTAAATAATGACGAGGTCATACTCGAGGAGGGGGAGTCCTGATCCAGTGACTGCTGGCCTTATAAGAAGTGGGAAATCTGGCCACAGACACACATGAAGAACCCTATGTGGGGCTAGAGGCCAAGATAGAAAGGATACAGCTACAAGCCAAAGAATACTAAGAATGAATGAATGGCAAGTCCAGAAGCCAGAAAGAGGTGAGGAAGGGTTCTGCCCGTACCTAGGACATGACCCTGCCAACTCCTTGATTTTAGACTTCTAACCTCCAGATGTGTCAAAGAATAAATTTTTGTTGTTTCAAGTCCCTCAAGTTGTGATGCTTTATTATGGCAGACCTAGGAAACTGACAAAACACCTTACTTCCCCCACCCCCACATTTTTTGACAGAAATCACATAAAATAGAATTTATCCAAATTCTTATTTTTTAGGGCTCAAACCAATAGCAGCAAGTAACATAATCAGTAAAGGTATGGAATTACGTATTGCATGCATCCCAACTACCAGTCATAATGTGCACATTTAAATCAATCATGTTGAGTAAATATTGAATTTCTATTGTTTCTATAGAAAATAAAATTACAAAATTATTATTGGATTAAGAGGCAAAGCATGAGCAGCCAAAAATTATAAGAAAAAGCATTCAGAAGTATACCAGACTGTTACTTAATAAAAATATTTTGCTGAGTATGGTGGTTCACACCTGTAATCCCAAATTGCTTGAGCCCAGGAGTTTAAGACCAGCCTGGGTAATATGCTGAAACCCCATCTCTACAAAAAATGCTAAAATTAGCCAGGCATGATGACATGTGCCTGTAGCTCCAGCTACCTGAGAGGCTGAGGTGAGATGATTGCCTGAGCCTGAGAGGCAGAAGTTGCAGTGAACCAAGATCATGCCACTGCACTCCAGCCTGGATGACAGAATGAGAAACTGTCTGAAAAAAAAAACAATAAATAAGTAAATAACTTAAAATGTTTTGCCATTTTCCTGACATTTGTGATATTAGTGGTTTCAAAAGATAAACTTAGGCATGTTAAAATTCTAAACAGTTTATCTAAGCAGACAGTGATTCATTAATCAGGCAGCACCAGACCATGAGAGGCTCAGGGCTCCACCAGGGAAACTCAAAGGGAAATGCTCAAAAGCTGTTCTCAGTAGCAGAACAAAAAACATATGCTTGATTGGTTAAAGTGCAGAGTCCCTAGTTAGAGGTTAATTGTCGGTTTCTGACTGATGAGTTCTCTAGTTAGTGCTTAGTTGGCAGTTTCTAACTGGTTAAATTTAAGTTTCATTTTACTGTTTAAATTGAATTGGGTTTCAATTTGTTTATGTAGGAACTCAAGGCCCTGGAACCATCTCAGCCTAATGGACTCTTTGTGTGTGTGTGCGTCGGGGGGGATTCATATTTTTTTACCAGTCATATTTATCAGTGTAGTGTATTGAATGGTGACCTCCAAAAAATATGTATGTAAGTCCTAACCCTTCAAAATGGTGAATGTTATCTTATTTGGCAAAAGGGACTTTGGCTTATAATTAAGGATCTTGAGATGAGATCATCCTGGATCTTCCAGGAGTGCCCTAAATCCAATGATAAGTATCCTTATAAGAGACATGCAGGGAGACAGACAGACCAGGAGGAGGTAATTTGACCATAGAGGCAGAGAGTGGAGTAATGTAGCCACCTAAAGCCAAGGAATGCCGAGGCATGCTGGGGATGCCCCCAGAAGCTGGAAGAAGCAAAGAAGGGTTATCTCCTAGTGTCTCTGGAGGGAGTGCAGCCCTACCAACAACAACTTGATCTCGGACTTCAGGCCAAAACTGCAACAGAATACATTTCTGGTATTTAAGCCACCAAGTTTGTCATAGTTTGTTATAGTAGCCACGGGAAACTAATACAGTCAGATTTTTAAAATTTCTATCATTTTGTTGTGATTTCTGCTCTTATTCTGAATAATCATTTCCATGCCTAATTGTGTATTCATAGTCATATGTTATTTTTCTTAAAGAAGGCCTTCCAAGTTTCACAAGCTTCAGACTCCATATAACCTGGAATTGTGTGTTCTTAATATTTCAGTTAGGAATTTAGTCTTACAACACCAAAGTGAAAGTCAATATCGTATTACCTTATTTGTTTAAAGGTAGAGGAAAAGCAACCACAGTCATATTTTGGGAATCTCTTCCCCTTCCTAGGATCATACAAGAATCCAAAGAGCTTACATTTAGAAAACAGAAACTCTAGACATATTTCCTTCCTGGTCACCACTGGGGTGCTCCTGATTATGGTCCCCATTTAAAATCAGAAAAGTCAGGTGACTTCATTGTCACTTCATTTTCAGCCAAGCAAATAAGTAGGAATGTTTTGACTCAGTCTCCAAAGCCACTGCTCTTAGCTTTCTTCTGCTGCTTCCACACTTGACTGCTTCAGAAATCTCATCACTTGTCTTACAGGCTGTGTGGTAGCAGAGCACAGGCCTCCACCATTTTTTTTTTTTTTTTTTTTGAGACGGAGTTTCACTCTTGTTACCCAGGCTGGAGTGCAATGGCGCGATCTCGGCTCACCGCAACCTCCGCCTCCTGGGTTCAGGCGATTCTCCTGCCTCAGCCTCCTGAGTAGCTGGGATTACAGGCACGCGCCACCATGCCCAGCTAATTTTTTGTATTTTTAGTAGAGACGGGGTTTCACCATGTTGACCAGGATGGTCTCGATCTCTTGACCTCGTGATCCACCCGCCTCGGCCTCCCAAAGTGCTGGGATTACAGGCTTGAGCCACCGCGCCCGGCCCTGCCTCCACCATTTTTAGAAAGGCCTCCACAGTGGCTCACGTCTATAATCCCAGCACTTTGGAAGGCTAAGGCAAGTGGATCAACTGAGGTCGGGAGTTCGAGACCAGCCTGGCCAACACGGTGAAACCCCATCTCTACCAAAAAAACCACAAAAATTAGCTGGGATTGGTGGCAGGTGCCTGTAGTCCCAGCTACTCTGGAGGCTGAGGCAGGAGAATCGCTTGAATCTGGGAGGCAGAGATTGCAATGAGCTAAGATTGTGCCATTGCACTCCAGCCTGGGTGACAAGAGCAAAATTCTGTCAAAAAAAAAAAAAAAGAAGAAAAGAAAAAGAAAAAAAAAGAGTCAAACTCTGTAAAATATTAACATTTTAAGTGATTTATTCTGAGCCATATGTGAGTGACCATAGCCCATAACACAGTGCTCAGGAGACCCTGAGAACATGTGCCTGTGGTTGGGCCACAACTAGGTTTTATCTGTTAAAG
This sequence comes from Sapajus apella, assembly GCF_009761245.1. Taxonomy (NCBI): domain Eukaryota; kingdom Metazoa; phylum Chordata; class Mammalia; order Primates; family Cebidae; genus Sapajus; species Sapajus apella. The sequence goes on along the minus strand of NW_022436951.1, from coordinate 8,351,575 downwards.
GAGGGCATAAGACATGAATTAATACATGTAAGATGTACATTGGTTTGGTCCATAACAGCAGGACAACTGGAAGTGGTGGGGCTTCCAGGTTATTATAAGAAGATTCAGAGATTTTCTGATTGGCAGTTGGTTGAAAGAGTTTATCTAAAGAGCTGGAATCAGCAGAAAGGAAATGTCTGGGCTAAGATAATATACTGTGGAGGCCAAGGTTCTTATTGGTTCTCATTATGGAGATAAAGCCTCTAGGTAGCAGGCGTCAGGGAGAATATATTGTAAATGTTACTTAATCAGACTTAAAAAAAAGGTGTCGGACTCTTAGTTGATTCTCTCCTGGATCAGGATAAAGACCTGGAAAAGGGAAAGGGGATTTTTTGCAGAACGTAGATTTTTCTCCGAAAGAGATAACTTTGCAGGGCCATTTCAAGATATATCAAAGAAACATATGTGTTTCTTTGGGAGGGAGGGGAATGGAAGGAAAGAAAGAAGGAAGGAAGGAAGGAGGGAGGGAGGGAGGGAAGGAAGGAAGGAAGGAGAAAGAAAGAGAGAAAGGCCTCAAAAACCAAGTGCCCTCTGAAGAGCCTTGGAGGCCTGTCTCCTCTTCCCAGGCTCAGCCACCTGTTTCTCCCTCCACTTCTAGCACCAGCCCCTCCCACTCAGTGGGCTGCTCCCCTCAAACAGAAGCCTTGCTGGGAGCTGTTCTCTGATGCCCCGAAATCTCCATCTTCAGTTATAAAACACAAGGAACCCTGAAGTCCTCAACCCCAAAGAGGAAGGCTGGACTACTCTCTTAGAATGGGGTTAGTCCTTGTCATCTCTTACAAAGCAAGCAAAACACCAAAGTAAAACATGAACACAAAAATGAAAATCTCAATCGCTTTTCTTGCCACATTATTATTACTCTTTTAGTGGATAACACTGAGTTTCCTGGGTTAAATAGCTGCTATGCGATAAGAACTAAGCTGCTTAAGTGTTTCCCTTAAGTGTTTCCCTGCTCTGTATCTGAGAGCAGGGGCCTGGGCCAGCCCCTTGGGAACCTTAACAAGGGCTCCAGCCCTGTTGTCATCTAATCTTTAACCTTTAAGAGGAGAAGACTACTCCCCCTTCCTTTTCGGGACAAATCTTCCCTTCCTGAATGATGGAAAACGTTGCAGCTGCTACCTCTCACAGATTCTTCCACCATCCAGGGCTTAGTCTGAAAGGACACAGGGAAAGAAATGACATTTGCCAGCCACATTGGCTATCTTGGGACACGTCATCTTCCACTGGCTATTGCCTGGTGTTTTGAGGAAAAACATTCATCAAAGGAAAAATACACACACGTGCATGACTGGAGTAGTGGATGGCAAGCTCTCTGCCTCACTAAAATATCTCTCCTTTCGAATCGCTTGAACTCGGGAGGCGGAGGTTGCGGTGAACCGAGATTGCACCACTGCACTCCAGCCGGGGCAGCAAAAACAGAGCTCAGTCAAAAAAAAAAAAAAAAAAAAAAAAAAATTCCTCCTTTCCTGAGGAGACAGAAGCAGTACCTGAGGGAAGCCATAAGTTTCAGGAAGCTTGTGGAAGTCACAAGTCAATTCCTTTTGCTCGTTTTAAAAAATGGTCTCTTGCTAATTCTATTGGCATTTCTGCTATTTCACATAGGTGAAAAAACAAAAAGCCAGCAGGGTGCGGTGGCTCACACCTGTAATGCCAGCACTCTGGAAGGTGGAGGCAGGAGGATCCCTTGAGCCCAGGAGGTCAAGGCTGTAGGCAGCTGCGGTGGCACCACTCCACTCCAGCCTGAGTGACTGACAAAGCAAAATCCTGTCTCGGAAAAAAAAAAAAATCCCTTTCAAAATATCTCTGTGAGTCCTTTCACCTCTTCACAGCCATTTCTGCAGCTTTGCTTCAGACTTCTGGGGCCTCAGCCCACACGGCCTCTGCTATTTCTAAATAAATTCCACATCTCCTTGCTCCCTGCTGTAATCCACATTCCAGGTGATCCCCAGAAGGCCTTATTCCCACACCTCCACTTTCAAAAAGGCTGTCACTGCTCAGGTGGAGGACAAAGGGCTTACGATTAGGCAACTAACACATTAAACAAAAATTTAATCGTGAGGCCACTAGGCTGAGATAGCTCTCCCACATTGGGTTCCTACAGAATCAGAGCAAATCCCAATGCAAATGGGAAAACAAAATTTAAGATCAACCCATCAGAAACCACCCACTAACCTCTAACTAGGGACTGGCCACTTCAGCTAGACAAATACATTTTCTTTGTGTTGCTATTTTGAACACCTTACAAAGGTAGTCCTCTCCCCTCCCCGTCCAGGGGGAGCACTGATACTTGCAGTTTGGAGCTGGCCAATGTGTTAATCACTGTCTGCTTAAATAAACTCTTTAGAAGTTTAATGTGCCTATGTTTATCTTTTAAGGACATGGTGGCCAAATGAGGTTGTATGTTTCTTGACGAAACACACTGGATTCAAGTGAGAAGACTGTCTCTTATATTTATCCTGGACCTACTATGCCTACGCCTACTCTGCACTGAGTTAATAATGATTTAGGAATGATTTAGTTATGATATTAGCAGCACAATTTTATTGCATTGCACTTTTTCTGTTACAAGCATTTGATTTATAAAAGGTAAATATTTAAACTGTAGCATGGTATTCATAACCCCATTTTTGCATTTCTCTCCATTTCTAATATCCTCATTTTTAAAATTAATTAATTTTTATTTTTATTTTATTTTTTTTTTTTTTGAGACAGGGTTTCTCTCTGCTGCCCAGGCTGAAGTACAGTGGCTCAATCTCAGCTTACTGCAAACTTCACCTCCCAGGTTCAAACGATTCTCATGCCTCAGCCTCCAGAGTAGCTGGGATTACAGCCACCCACCCAGCTACAAACAAACGCCCAGCTAATGTTTGTATTTTTAGTAGCGATGAGGTTTCACCAAGTTGGCCAGGCTGGTCTTGAACTCCTGGCCTCAAGTGATCTGTCTGCCTCAGCCTCCCAAAGTGCTGGATTACAGGTATGAGCCAGAATATACACCTGGCCAGAATATAACATTTTGTAATTGATCACTTACAGGTATATCTGTAGGCTAAAGTAGTAGAAATAGTATCAGAGTAAACATATCCGTAACTTTGATCAGTTTTGCTAAATTGCCCGGACGTATACAAGCTTCTCATAACTTCTAAGATACCCTGCCCAAAATGCTCAGAAGTGCACAGATTAAGGGGCCTGATTTGTAGTGGCACTTTATGCTATTTTGTCAAACCACCAAGGCTGAGAAATCCCCACTTGCCTCCCTGCTCCTCCCCAGGTCAGTGGGGAGCTGTGTAGGCCACAGACCTCTGGTCAGGAGCCTTGGCTCAGGGACGTTCTGGCCGGATCTGAGGCAGTCCTGGCTCTGAGGGCAGCTGGCGTTAATCTCGCTTGTTCTCTCCACCGTTGGTTCTCCTTCAGTTTCACTTTGGTATCACCCCTGGCAGTTTGCAAAGTGCTTGCAGAGCTCTCCTTCTTTTATTCTAGAAACAGCCCTGAAAAGGCTGGAACTGGCACTCAGAGAAGCTAACTGACTTACTCAGGCTCCCATAGGCAGTGAGCTGCAAGGCAGATTGGAATGAAGCATCCTAGCACCAAACTCAGTGCTCAGTTACTAACAACAAAGGCAATGATTTGTCCAGGAGAGTCATGTCTCTCCTAACAACGGGATACCGCCTGGGAAACGTGCTGCTTGGCAAAGAGCACTTACACAAGCCTACATGCTGCAGTGACCACACACCCAGGCGATAGCCTATCGCTCCCAGGCTGCAAACCTGCAACAGCATGTGATGTGGTGGAATACTGAACTGAATGCTGAATACTGTAGGCAATTGTAACATGGTGGTATTTGTGTATCTAAACATAGAAAGACACAGTAAGAATACGGTATTATAGGCCGGGCGTGGTGGCTCACACCTGTAATCCCAGCACTTTGGGAGTCCGAGGTGGGCGGATCATGAGGTCAAAAGATCGAGACCATCCTGGCCATGATGAAACCCCGACTCTACTAAAAATATAAAAATTAGCTGGGTGTGGTGGCACGCGCCTGTAGTCCCAGCTACTCGGGAGGCTGAGGCGGAAGAATCGCTTGAACCCACGAGGTGGAGGTTGCAGTGAGCCAAGATTGCGCCACTGCACTCCAGCCTGGTGACAGAGCAAGACTCAGTCAAAAAAAAAAAAAATACGGTATTATAATCTTATGGGACTAGCATATATGCGGTCTGTCAACCAAAATGTAGTTATACGGCGCAGGACTGCACTTAGGATGCGCCAATCACAGCTCTCAGCACTAACTCCTTTCATCTTCATATCAACCCCAAAAGGTAAGTTCTTAGGTTATCGTGGGTTCCCCGGAAAAGACCTGGAGCAAAGATTCAAGTGCAAGTTGCTCCTCTGGAAGACCGTCTTAGAAAGCAGCCTAGAGAGTGGGGAATTGGGTGAGGGAAGGGAGAGCTGACAGATGGAGCCAGTTAGCCCCACAGTCATCAGAGGCTACCTCTGCTGAGGAAACCCTAAAACTGTAGAACGCACGCTCAGATTTACTCACCAGCGGGGCTGGAGAGCCAGTGCTCTTACACACCAGTCCCATCCAGCCTTGTTTGTGGGGAGGCACTGTGGAGTTAGGTGGTGTAGTGAGGGCAGTTGGACAGCCGGCTTTCACACCCAGGAGAGCTTTGAACCCAGAAGTTGGGCAGAAGTGTGCAGAAGCAATAGGCTGTGATATATCAGGCTACAAACCTGTACAGCATGTGATGTGGTAGAATACTGAACTGGATACTGAAAACTGATTAAGGCACCAGATGCAGGTGGTTGCTGATTATATCCACTACAGTGTTACTATAAGAACTGTTAATATATTTAGAAATGAAGAAACAGAGACTAGACTGGTTATGCCTCTTGCCCAGTGTCACACACATAAGTGGCAGAGCTGATTTAAGCAGTCACATCCAGAGCCCGCGCTCCTGGCCGCCAGGCTGTACCACCCTGGCCCTCACATCTTGGCCCTGCCTCTTCTTTTGCCCCAGGCATCCCATGTGATTTTTGTTTCCCACCGTGAAGCTCCTCCCTGAGCCCACTCCTGTGGACTCGAATGCACCAAACTCCACATGGTCCTCAGTCTATCGGCACCCCCTCTTCCCACTACACAATTCCACTAAACCATTTTGCATGCATCAGAATCTCCTGTGGGGTGGAGGTGGGGTTGCTGCTCAATTAGACTGCTAGGTCCCTGTCAAAGTGTCTGTCTCACAAAACACAACACACCGGTTACCAGCCCCCAGGGAGAACTCCAAACAGTTATGTCCATTCACCTTGGCGTCAGAGTCACCAAGGAAAACAGTGCAGTCAAGCACCAAATGGGGCGAGGCTTTGCTTAGGTAGAGAAAACACAGAACAAGACCAGCTCCAATAGGGCGGTCAGCATAGACAGGACAATTTACCTATGCGCACTCCTCTTGCACCCAGAGGAAGAACCCAACACTTCCCTCTGGAGTCTGAAATACTGAAAGCTGGGGGGCGTCTGAGGGTCTTTGACACACACCCGTTGAGTCTGAAAGCTCTCCCCACACAATGCATGAGGTGATAGGCACAGCACAGGCTGTGTGGCTCTTTCTCTCGGTAAGGAAGTACCCAAGACCCCTTCTCATGCAGCCCCGGGTGGGTGGAAAGACCCTGCTGCTGAGACTGCCTTTTCCCCTTTCCCAACAGTTTATCTTTCCTTTCTCTTTCTTTCTTTTCTTTTCTTTTTTTTTTTTTTTTTAATTTTCTTAGAGATTGAGTCACGCTATGTTGTCTAGGATGGTCTCAAACTCCTGGGCTCAAGCAGTCCTCCTGCCTCAGCCTCCTGAGTAGCAGGGATCTGAGGGGTGTAATCCCTGAGCCAGTTAACAGTTTCTTATTCCATATGTCTAGTGAGAGGCAGAGAATCTGCATTTCTACAGGTCCCCAAGTGGTGCTGTGCAGGTGTTGGGGGGAGGTCCCATTGCCCCCAACTAAGGAGCATGACTGACAGACGTCTGACTCACACCAGGGTGTGGGGATCTCAGAAGCAGAGAGCCCTGGAGATGAAAGGACAGAGTCCTGGATTCAGATCTCGTTTTACAATAAAGACCTCAATGCAGAGAGTCACGTCTAAAATTTTGAGCTTCCTCTGCTGCCTGCTGGGACCTGCTCTGGACAGGGGAAGGGAGGAAAAGGACTAACCAGGGGAGCTGATGAAGTCACTCGTGAGGTAAGCACAACCCAGCCCTGCACACATTCCCACCTCCAGCCTGTGGGATGCCGCTGTGGTCTCAGCCAGGGCAAGGCTCACATTCCCTGGCCTTTAAGGGTACCCATAAGAAAGAGGGTGGGAGAACAAGAATGGGAGGCTTTCAGGAAAGCCGAGGTGAAACAGGCAATGTTTGGCCATTGTATTTATTGACATTTTTCCTATGTTTACATGATCTTCAAACAAAGAGCCAATTCATTTAGCTGAGTTTTTTTTTAAGGCAGTTAAAACAGCTAAACATTACTCAGTGCTGCATGAGCTAAACAGCCAGTTGACTAAATTTTCTCACTTTTTCATAAATCTTGATATTCAACATATCCGTTACAATGCAAAGATATTCATGAGCACCCACTCTGTGGCAGGCACAGATGTCAGGTGCTGAAGGAGCAGTCAGCAGTGAACCAAAGTCCCTGCCCATCCTGACCAATCTAAAAACCCAGTGTGTGCATGTGTTTGTGTGTGTATGTGCATGTGTTTGTGTGTGTGTATGTGCCTGTGTGTGTGTATGTGTGTGTGCATGTATATGTGTGTGTGCATGTGCCTATGTGTGTGTGTGTGCATGTGCCTGTGTGTGTGTGGATGTGCCTGTGTGTGTGTGTGCGTGTGCCTGTGTGTGTGCATGTGTGTGTGTGTGGATGTGCCTCTGTATGTGTGTGTGTGCATGGGTGTGTGTGGATGTGCATGGGTGTGTGTGCATGTGTATCTGTGTGGGTGTAGATGTGCATGCACACACTCTTTGTTATCCTGCAATGCACAACCTTCACCCATTTCCCCACTATCCCAATTCCCTTTACATCCTTGAACCTGTTTGCGTGATTGGACTCCTGAACACAAGAACCACGTGCATTTTGTGTGCAACATAACAATGCTGCCCAAATCGTCATCTTAAGGTGTTTTCTGGGCTTAAGTGGGACCTTGAATTACCCTATCCTGTTGCAAACATCTCTACCACTGCTGATCAAGAGGTTCAAAATTAAAAAGTCAACCTGGGATTCCTTAAACAACTGCATTTTTATAGACGGGGGTGGGAATGGGGAGAACTACCCAATGGGAAACTGGTTTAGCAGGATTTGGATGTAATTTTCATTGGACGACAGCGCCCTCTCTTGGTTCCTTTAAGGAAAACAGGCAGCATTTTCATTGAGAACAAGGTTCCAGTGGGAAAACACCAACAGTTTCTTTTCAGGGAGTTTCCAGGGTGCCCTTTTTTTTTTTTTTTTTTGAGACAGTTTCGCTCATGTTGTCCAGGCTGGTGTACAGTACAAGTGGCACGATCTTGGCTCACCACAACCTCCGCCTCCCAGGTTCAAGCAATTCTCCCACCTCAGCCACCAGGGTAGCTGGGATTACAGGCATGTGCCACCACGTCCTATTAATTTTGTATTTTTAGTAGAGATGGGATTTCTCCCTGTTGGTCAGGCTGGTCTCAAACTCCCGACCGCAGGAGATCCACCCTCCTTGGTCTCCCAAGGTGCTAGGATTACAGGTGTGAGCCCCCACGCCCAGCCTCGGGGTGCCTTCTTATTTATCCCAACACCTGTGACAGCCACTTTATCACTCAGAGCCTGCCGCCCGGCCTTCCCAACCCTGTGACTCTCAGCCTGCTCAGAACTCCCATCAGCCTGGGGCGTTCCCTCCCCACCTTCCCATCCAGGACTGCCTCCTGATGCTTCTCCCCTCCACCCATGTGATACCTAGCTTCCTACTGAAACCCACCTGACCCCACCTTCTGAAGACTTTGGTCCAAGGCCTTGAGCTTCTGTGAGGTCACTGAAAAAACTAATCTGTACAGGACTAATGGAAATAAATCAGACCAAACGGCCTTTCCCCCAACCCCATAATTCTTCAAAGACATTGTAGCAGGCCAGGCTTCCATTTGCAACCCCAACAGTTCATTTTCACTGACCTTTGGCCATAATTCTGCTGAATGTATCAGTTAAGAGTTAAAGAGCTGGTGAAACTGGTGCCTGACTGTAATGACTGGAATGCCCACATGAAGCCATTAAGACCCCGCCTGGGTTTTCTCAGACACTAAAGTCTCGTCAAATAATAAAAGCATTCTGACACACACACCTCATACCAGGGCCCACTTCAGATCAACTTTCCAGGACTCTAGAGAAGGCTTTCCAGACCCCAGACCCTAGATAAAGATTAGAGAGAGACTGAATTAAACACCTCTGCTTGTAGGTGCACTCCCACATACAGCACAGAGCTTAAATGTATATAAGCCCTAGAAAAAAACTTGGAATGCTGAGTTGGTCTGGTGAGTGACTCCGACCTTCTGCCTGTAACTGGTTGCAGAAATAAACTCCTTTCTTTCCCAGGCTGTCTGAATCTTGCTATTGGACCGTGAGAACAGGCAGCCAGACCTCATTCTGTCTGGAAGCAACATTAATCCATATCTTCTTAAGACGACCACCCAGCCTTTGCTTTCTGGCCAGAGACTCTGAATAAGAAAGGGATTGGGGGCCACAATGAAGGGAAGATGGTATCACACATCTCAGGCCAGAGGAAGAAACACTTGTAAAAGGTTTTCTCACGTTAAAACCAGCAGGTAGCTATGACTCTAGAGTGATGGGGCCTGAACACTTTCAGGAAAACATCATCATGGATCAGAGACTTGTCTTTCATCAAACTTTTGTGGTGCCATTTTTGGAGGGTTCACAGAGCTCTTTGATGCATCATGATGACATTATAGCATGCCTTCAGGAATTATATAAAAGCTAGACTTACCAAATTCCTTCTCTGAGTCATAGCTCAGCTAAACACCAGATGAAATGACTGAGTATCTTGCCTGAATTAGAGGATGAAGCTTTGGGCTGGGTGTGCTGGCTCACGCCTGTAATCCCAGCACTTTGGGAAGTCAAGGCAGGTGGCTCACCTGAGGTTAGGAGCTCCAGACCAGCCTGGCCAACATGGCAAAACCCTGTCTCTACTAAAAATACAAAAATTAGCCAGGCTTGGTGGCACATGCCTATAATCCCAGCTACTCAGGAGGCAGAGGCAGGAGAATCACTTGAACCTGGGAGGTGGAGGTTGCAATGAGCCAAGATCACACCATTGCACTCCAGCCTGGGTAACAGAGCAAGATTCTGTCTCAAAAATAATAATAATAATAATAATAAGTAAACTGACATTTTGAAAGAGTAAAGACTTATTTATAAAAATTTCCTTTTAACCTCAAGGTTCCTGAGGCCCTGCCCAGCTAGAGATTAACTTCTGACCATCAACAGAGGATGCTGGTGCAGATGGCTCTTTGCTGGGGCAGGACACAAGCCCCAGCCCTACTAAACACTGCAGAGACTCTGCTCCAGGCTACCTCCTGTGAGAATCCGCTTCACTCCGCAGATGAACCCAGTGTCTTCATTGAAGTCCATGAATGGACATCGTTTCCAGGATTTTTTGTGATCCAGGAAACCCAAACTCTCATCAAAAATGAATAAGTAAAAGAAGGGATGGGTAAGAAAATTCTAAAATCTTCTTTTTGAGTCATTAACATTCACTTGAAATTTGGCTCCACTGTTTCCTACTTCCCTAGCAAATTCCAACCTGAGTAGCATAGGTGATGGCACTAAGCCCTAGGATGGAAAAAGCGCAGTTGAGCTCTATGTTAGTCCGTTCTCTCACTGCTAATAAAGACATACACCTGATACTGAGTAATTTATAAACAGACTTAATTGACTCACAGTTCAGCAGGGCTGGGAGGTCTCAGGAAACTTGCAATCAATGGTGGAAGGGGCAGGGGAAGCAAGTCAACTTCTTCACAAGGCTGCAAGAAGCAGCACTGAGCAAAGCGGGGAAAGCCCTTTATGAACCCATCAGATCTCTTGAGAACTCTCTATCAGGAGGACAGCATGGAGATAACGACCTCCATGATTCAACTACCTCCCACCGTCTCCCTCCCATGACACATGGGGATTATGAGCACTACAATTCAAGATGAGATTTGGGTGGGGATACAGCCAAATTATATCAAGCTTGGTTCTGAATTGTGGTGAGTGTTGAGCCTGCTTAATAATCTCCCATTTTTGTCTACAGCTTTTCTGATTCTCCAAAGGCCTCGCCAATGTTTTCTCATTGGATATTAGCAAGTTCCCCAGACAGGAAGTGGATTTAATATTATTATTCTTCCCTATTCACAGTTGAGGGGAGGAAGAATCAGAGAGGTTAAAGGCTCTACTCAAAATTGGTAGACTGATGTGACAATAGAGGCGTTTCTTTTTCTTCCATTAAACAGTGCTGTCATTCTCAGTTTACAGATTAAGGCCAATCAGGGCAAAGCAATTTGTTTAAGAGTACTGAGTCAGAGTTCCATCTTCACTCCAGTAATTTTAGATGCCACCTTTATTAGTCACTACATTTTCATATGCATTTGGTTCTATTTCTGAACTTTCTATTCCATTTCATTAGTTTGTCTATCTATGTGCTATACCTTACTGTTTTAATTATAGAAGCTCTGTTAGATGTCTCAATGTCTAGTAGAACTCTCCACCACCACTATCTTTATTATTTTTTCTTTTAGCGTTCTCTAGCTATTCTTGCACATTTATTTTTCCACATAAAATTTAGTATCAAATTGCCAAGCTCTAAAACAAAAACCTGGCCAGGCACAGTGGCTCATGCCTGTAATCCCAGCATGTTGTTAGGCTGAGGTAGGCAGATCCCTGAGGTCAGGAGTTCGAGACCAGCCTGACCAACATGGAGAAATTCCATCTCTACTAAAAATACAAAATTAGCTGGGCGTAGTGGCACATGCCTGTAATTCCTGCTGAGGCACTTGAACTCGGGAGGCGGAGGTTGCAATGACCCAAGATCATACCACTGCACTCCAGCCTGGGCAACAAGAGCAAAACTTTGTCTCAAAGAAAAACAAAAACAAAAACTTAAAAGCCTTTTGGTATTTTTATTGGGATTCAGATAACTTCATATTTTTACTTATAGAGAAGCGTGCATGCCCTGAATACTTGAGCCATGTCTCAGTTAATTTAGAGAGTTTATTTTGCCAAGTTTGAGGATGCGCATCTGTGACACAGCCTCAGGAAGTCCTGATGATATGTGCCCAAGGTGGCAAGGTGGTTGGGGAACAGCTTTGTTTTATTCATTTTAGGGAGACATGAGACATCAATCAATATATGTAAGATATACATTGATTCCACCCAGAAAAGTTGGACAACTCGAGTAGGGAGGGGAGAGACAAGCTGTTGCATTCTTTTGAGTTTCTGATTAGTCTTTCCAAAGGAGGCAATCAGATATGCATTTATCTCAGTGAGCAGAGGGACGACTTTGAATAGAATGGTAGGCAGGTTTGCCCTAAGCAGTTTCCAGCCTGATTTTTTTCCTTCAGCTTAGGGATTTGGGGGGGTCCCAAGATTTATTTTCCTTTCACATTTCCCCCACTTTCTTTTTAAAAATCTTTTGAACACCACATGCTTTCACTTTTAAGTGGGAGCTAAACAATGAGAACACGTGGACACGGAGGAGAACAACACACACCTGGGGACTGTCGCAGGAGAACGGTGAAGGAGGACAGTATCAGAGAAAATAATTAATGCATGCTGAGCTTAATACCTAGGTGATGGGTTGATAGGTGCAGTAAACCACCGTGTACATGTTTACCTATGTGTCAAACCTGCATATCTTGCGCGTGTACCCTGGAACATATAAATAAATAAATAAATAAATAAATAAAATAAAATAAAATAAAATCTTTTGGAGAAAGCATTTTAGAAGAAAATGAGTCTCTGGTCTCAAGGTTTCATCTGATCTCTCATGGCTAGGATGGTTTTTTCCTAGACAGGTACATCACAAGTTATTAGGAAAGCTCATTTTTAGCAGGTTGATTAGTCTCGTGTCCTGTGAAAAAAAAATGAGAGGCTGGCCAGGCACAGTGGCTCACGCCTGTAATCCCAGCACTTTGGGAGGTCAAGGCAGGCAGATCACCTGAGGTCAGGAGTTCAAGATCAGCCTGGCCAACATGATAAAACCCCATCTCTACTAAAAATAAAAAAATTAGCCAAGAACTGTGGAGGGCCCCTGTAATCCCAGCTACTCAGGAGGCTGAGGCAGAATCACTTGAACCCAGGAGGTGGAGGTTGCAATGAGCTGAGATCAGAGCACTGCATTCCAGCCTGAGCAATAAGAGCAAAACTTCGTCTCAAAAAAAAAAAAACAAGAAAAGAAAGAAAGAAAAAGAAAAAGTAGGAGGAGAAAGGGAGAAAAAGAACAATAAACAAATGAAAAATCCTGGAAAATCAATATAGGCCACATTACTCTGAAGTCCACACATCAGTAGGCAGGCTGAACGTGGCTTATATTATGAATGTAGGTTGATTTTATTTTCTTCTGAAGTTTAAGTTTTCTAGATTCAGTTTGCAGGGCTTTAAGAAAGCACAGCTTAGTTTTCAGTGATTTCAAATTAGGAAAAATGGAAGAAAAAACTGAAAACATTATTTTGAAAATATTTTACCCAGGAAAAATTAGAATTCAGCCTAAACCATAGAAAATAATAAAAATTGAAAAACATTAGGCAAGACTAGGCTCTAACAGCCAGTGTACTATAGCTTTTGAAACATAATTTTTCTCTCTCCAGTTTCCCATTTTCACTAAAGACAAATCATGATAGGACCAATTTGCTTGATTATACTTGCCAGATTATTTGTATAAAGTGCAGCAAGAAAAATTATTTTTCACATAAAATTGGCTTTGACAGAACATTGTTCCGCAGAAGCAATCTCAGATAAAACTTTTTTTTTTTTTTTCTTTTTTTTGAGACGGAGTCTCACTCTGTCACCCAGGCTGGAGTGCAGTGGGATGATCTTGGTTCACTGCAACCTCCACCTCCCAGGTTTAAGCAACTCTCCTGCCTCAGTTTCCTGAGTAGCTGGGACTACAGACACGTGCCACCACATCCTGCCAACTTTTTTTAAAATTTTCAGTATTTCACTATGTTAGCCAGGACAGTCTCAATCTCCTGACTTTGTGATCTGCCTGCCTTGGCCTCCCATAGTGCTGGGATAACAGGCATGAGCCACCGCATGCAGCCAGATAAGATTTTTTTAAAGCCAAGCTCAGCCATGAATTTGTACCATCAAATACCTGCAGGTTGGGTGAATTATTCTACTCTTGAGATTGCATGATAACTTGGGGCTCCTGGACTTGTCAGAAAGTGACATTCTGTACATTTTATGACATTCTGATCCTGTACAGAAACTGTATAGACAAGGTATGAGGCCAGTTTTCCCAAGGGGCTTTTATTGGCTTTCTAAATCAATTTTCATTTCTTAGAGGAAAGCATACCATTTCAGTCAAAGCCTTGGTAAAATAACCAGTTTCTGCAATTGTCTCCTGTTGCAAATCAAAACAGATTCTTATTGCATTTATGCAAATAACTAAATCGCCATAAGTTAAGAATACTCACAAATAGTTTCCAAATTTCAGAGAAATCAGGTAGAGAGAAACAAATATGCTCCAAATTTTGTCCATAGGAGTATACTAAATTGTTGAAAGTTGTCAATAGCTCAAAAGAAAAGTTTCCTTCACTCTGAAAAACAAAGGATCAGCAACATTTTAAGCAAAAAGTCAAAAAGATTACTTCAGTTTTCTATTAGTTCAGTCCATGCAGATAATTCCTGTTCTACTTGATATTAATGAACATTTCAACTCTCCATGAGTCCTGAAAGTTTTTCATTGTTCTGATATCACAATCTCCAAAGTTATCTTAATCCTGCATTCAAGAGCACCTGTTAGAGTTTTATAGCTGATTATAAAACCACCTTCTAAAGAGGATGAAACAAAATAGTAATTGCCCATGGGTGACAAAAATTTTTAGGGCAGCCATAGGCAAAGACACAACTGACAAGAAAATTTGTTACCTATGTAGTATACAATAATTTAATGTAACAATTATAATTATTACTGATAACATTCACTAAGTCATATCAGAATTGTAGGCGTTTCCCATAATTTTGGAACACATACCAGTAATATATGTATAAAAATGCAGCCTAAAGAAGATCAAATACGACTTCATATTTGACAATGTTTGCTGTATAATTTTTATACAAAATAAGCCAAATGTATCATTTTTGGACTTCAGGGAACCTAATATCTTAAAGGATTAATTAGGTCAGAAAAATACATAATTTCTAATTTGATTTTGGAAAGTTTGTCAAATATCAAAGGTTTAAAACACTTGATATCAAAATATGATCACAGATCATTGTAAAATAAGTCATTTATTTAACCAAAATGATAAAACAAGGATTTCAAAAAAAGGTGAAACTCTTCATTCCTTGAGACAGGAGATTTAATTTTCCAACAATAATAAGCCCTAATAAAAATAGCATAAAGCCGATTAAATTTGTTTTCCAAAATTTTATAAACAATCTATAAAATTTTAACCTTGGCCATAAGATATAATTTCTATAAGCCTTTTATAATCTTTATTGAGGAGTCCATTAATGCTTCAAGAAAACCTTGTTAATCTGACACTGGGGCTCATACACTGGTCTTGCATGGCTGTGTCTTTGACATTAATGGTTAATTTATTTAAAAACTGAACTCATTTTATTTCTCAAAATCAGTTCTTAAAATCTCACATGCCCACTTCTTCCATGATAGTCCCTGTCACCTTGAGGAGTTGAATAGCTTTAATTTCTAGCTCTGTGTCTCAGAAGTGCAGTTTATTTTGATTGACATCTTCTGCCAGGCCTGAAGATGAGGCTTTAATTGCTGTCAGTGTTTAAGATTTAGCAGGTGTTCTTTTTAGATCCAGGAGTCAAAGTCCTGTAACTCAATGTCACAAGGACTTTAAAAGCACATACAGAACACAGATGTAATAACCTCAATTAAAAAAATTTAATCTCTTTTTTTCTAAGCAAACCAAAAGTTAATAATAATAGCATAAGAATTATTTCAATAAAATGTAAAATCTGTTAGGCCATTTAGTAAAAGGCAAATAAAAAGACCTCTGCAGTGCACAGAATATTATGTTGGAAGACGTTTTTAAGAAAATATTGTTAGCATTAAGCCACAATAGGCAGAGTTCTAGGGTGGAAAAAAACTTATATGAGCTGAAAATGAGTTGAAAGAGAGTGTTACTATTTCATGCCTTTTAAAAGGTGGAGAGAAAACTGGAAATGGCAAGATGCAATAGAAATTAAACTTTGGGTCAAAAAAATTTTAAATTTCTTTTAATTTATTAAGAGTAAATCAATCCCTTAAGAAGATTTCATTGTTTTAACCAATTCTTTAGTGTATAAGTAGTTTTTTTTTAACATTAAACCCAATCTCCAGAAAAGCCATTATAATTTCCCTTTAATAATAGACAATTTGATTGTATAAAAGTCTGTTTTTTATTAAATCCTCTTATTGTGACCTACATAGACCCTTCATGACATGCTTGGAATTTCTGTTTTGTCCTGCACATTTCTCTTTCTTAAACAACCAGGTATTTTATAGCTTGGTTTATAGTTTTGTAACCTCTATGCCAAATTTCAACACCTTATAGTATTTGAAAGGGTTAAGAATGAAATTGCTTGATCAATAAATGCAAAGAAAATTTATGCTGGCAATTCTGAAGACATTTCTAACATTATAATACTTTACCAATAATTTTAAAATTAGCTTATTTATTAAATATTTTACTTAAGTCACATAAATTTGAAAAAGCATTTGACTAGCCTTTCCTTTTCTCTTATAAGGTATTTAAGTGCTTTTGTTTTTCTTTTAGCCAGTTAATTAGGGCTTTTTTTAACATATCTTTAGTAGTGAAACATTGTATACACAACACATAAATACATAGCTGTATTAGACATACTAATAGAAGTACATCTTATAGATTCCTAAGGTCTCTTTCTTTTTTTCCTGTCTTATGCTTGAAAACTCTTTATAACCTGTTTTATTACCCTGGCAGTTGTCAACTAAATAATCCTAAATGTGCATATTGAAGGAAACAGCTCTTAGATGAAAAATCAGATAGCAAAATTTACATCTCAAGATACAGAGAGAAAAAGTCTGGTGGTGCTAGAGGGAGATTAAAGATGGATGCCAAATCAAACATAACATTATAGAAATTGGTTTTAGGATTGTATGAAAAGACTAATTTTATTTACATAGGGACTACTTATCATTTGCTGGATCTCTGAGCTCTGGGCAGAGCTCACACTGAATTCTGGGTCTCCAAAAGGGAAAACTATTGTGAGGCTAAACCATGTGATGCTTTTGCAGTGCACTTTTTTAAAAAATGTTTTTTAGCAAGATGACCAAATAGGAACAGCTCTGATCTGCAGCTCCCAGTGAGACCAACGCAGAAGGTGGGTGATTTCTGCATTTCCATCTGAGATACCCTGTTCATCTCATTGGGACTGGTTAGGTGGTTGGTGCAGCCCACAGATGGCAAGCAGAAGCAGGGTGGGGTGTTGTCTTACCCGAGAAGTGCAAGGAGTGGGGGGACTCCCTTTCCCAGCCAAGGGAAGCCATGAGGGACTGTGCTATCTGGCCCAGAAACTACACTTTTCCCATGGTTTTTGCAATCTGCAGACCAGGAGATCCCCTCGTGTGCCTATACCACTAGGAACCTGGGTTTCAAGCACAAAACTGGGCAGCTGTTCAGGCAGACACAGAGCTTGCTGCAGGAGTTTTGTTTTGTTTTTGTACCCCAGTGGTGCCTGAAACCCCAGGGAGACAGAACCATTCCCTCCCCTGGAAAGAGGGCTGAAGCCAGGGAGCCAAGTGGAGCCAGGGAGCTCAGTGCATCCCACTCCCACAGAGCCCAGCAAGCTAAGAACCACTGGCTTGAAATTCTCGCTGCCAGCACAGCAATCTGAATTCTACCTGGGACAATCAAGCTTGGTGGGGGGAGGGTTATCTGCCATTACTGAGGCTTGAGTAGGTGGTTTTCCTTTGTCCGTGCTAATGACTGGGCAGAACTCAACAGAGCATGACAAAGCAACTGTGGCCAGACTGCCTCTCTAGACTCCTCCTTACTGGGCAGGTCATCTCTCAAAGAAAGACAGCAGCCCTAGTCAGGCACTTATAGATAAAACTCCCATCTCCCTGAGACAGAGCACCTGGGGGAAGGGGTGACTGTGTGCACAGCTTCAGCAGACTTAAATATTCCTGCCTTCCAGCTCTGAAGAGAGAAGCATATCCTGACAACAAGGGTTCTCCCAGCACAGCACTCGAGCTCTGCTAAGGGACAGACTGCCTCCTCAAGTGGGTCCCTGACCCCCATGCCTTCTGACTGGGAGAGACCTCCCAACAGGGGTTGACAGACACCTCACACAGGAGAGCTCTGGCTGGCATGAGGTCAGTGCCACTCTAGGATAAAACTTCCAGGGGAAGTAACAGGCAGCAATCTTTGCTGTTTTGCAGCCTCCACTGATGATATACAGGCAAATAGGGTCTGGAGTGGACCTCCAGCATACTGTAGCAGACCTGCAGAAGAGGGGCCTGACTGTTAGAAGAAAAACTAACAAACAGCAGTAACATCAACATCAACAAAAAGGACTGCCACACAGAAATCCCATCCAAAGATCATCAGCGTCAATGATCAAAGATAGAGAAATCTGTGAAGATGAGGAAAAACCAGCACAAAAAGGCTGGAAATTCCAAAAAACAAAACGCTTCTTGTCCTCTCAATGATTGCAACTCCTCTCCAGCAAGAGCACAAAATGATGGAGAATGAGTTTGATGAGTTGACAGAAGTAGGCTTCAGAAGGTGGGTAATAACAAACTTCTCTAAGCTAAAGGAGCGTGTTCTAACCCAATGCAAGGAGGATAAGAAGCTTGACAAAAGGTTACAGGAACTGCTAACTAGAATAACCAGTTTAGAGAAGAATGTAAATTACCTGCTGAAGCTGAAAAACACAGTATAACTTCGTGAGGCATACACAATATCAATAACCAAATCAATCAAGCAGAAGAAAGGATATCAGAGATTGAAGATCAACTTATTGAAATAAGGCCTGAAGACAAGATTAGAGAAAAAAAGAATTAAGGAATGAACAAAGCCTCCAAGAAATAAAGAAATATGTGAAAAGACCAAACCTACAATTGATTGGGGTCCCGTAAAGTGACAGGGAAAATGGAACCAAGTTGGAAAACGCACTTCAGGATATTATCCCAGAGAATGCCCCAACCTAGCAAGACAGGCCAACATCCAAATTCAGGAAATACAGAGAATATCACTAAGATAGTCCTTGAGAATAGCAAGCCTAAAGCACATAATCATCAGATTCACCAGGGTTGAAATGAAGGAGAAAATGCTAAGGGCAGCCAGAGAGAAAGGTCAGGTTACCCACAAAGGGAAGCCCATCAGACTCACAGCAGATCTCTCAGCAGAAACCCTACAAGCCAAAAGAGAGCGGGGACCAATATTAAACATCCTTAAAGAAAAGAACTTTCAACCCAGAATCTCCTATCCAGCCAAACTAAGCTTCATAAGTGAAGGAAAAATAAAATCCTTTGTGAACATGCAAGTACTCAGAGATTTCATCACCACCAGACCTGCTTTACAAGAGCTCCTGAAAGAGGCTCTACATATAGAAAGGAACAACCAGTACCAGCCACTCCACAAGCATACCAAATGGTAAAGAGCATCAATACAATCAAGAATTTGCATCAACTAACGAACAAAACAGCCAGCTAGCATCAAAATGGCAGTATCAAATTCACACATAACAATATTACCCTAAATGTAAATGGACTAAATGCCCCAATCAAAAAACACAGACTGGCAAATTGGATAAAAAGCCAAAACCCATCAGTGTGCTGTATCCAGGAAACCCATCTCACAGGCAAGGATACACAAAGGCTCAAAATAAAGGGATGGAGAAAGATTTACCAAGCAAATGGAGAGCAAAAAAAAAAAGCAGGAGTTGTGATTCTCATCTCTGATAAAATAGACTTTAAAGCAACAAAGATCAAAAGAGACAAAGAAGGATATTACATAATGGTAAAAGGATCAATGCAACAAGAAGAGCTAACGATCCTAAATATATACGCACCCAATACAGGAGCACCCAGATACATAAGGCAAGTTCTTAATGACTTACAAAGAGACTTAGACTCCCACACAATAATAGTGGGAGACTTTAGCACCCCATTGTCAATATTAGACAAATCAACCAGACAGAAAATTAACAAGGATATCCAGGACCTGAACTCTGACCTGGAACAAGCAAACCTAATAGACATTTACAGAACTCTCCACCCCAAATCCACAGAATATACATTCTTCTCAGCACCACATCACACCTACTCTAAAATTGACCACATAATTGGAAATAAATCACTCCTCAGCAAATGCAAACGAACGGAAATCATAACAAACAGTCTCTCAGACCACAGTGCAATCAAGTTAGAACTCAGAATGCAGAAACTAACTCAGAACTAACATGGAAACTGAACAACTTGCTCTTGAATGTTGACTGGATAAACAATGAAATGAAGGCAGAAATAAAGATGTTCTTCGAAACCAACAAGAATGAAGACACAACATACTAGAATGTCTGGGACACATTTAAAGCAGTCTCTAGAGGAAAATATAAGCGCCCACATGCGAAGCAAGGAGATACCTGAAATTGAAACCCTAGCATCAAAACTGAAAGAGCTAGAGGAGCAAGATCAAAAAAACTCAAAACCTAGCAGAAGACAAGAAATAACTAAGACCAGAGCAGAACTGAAGGAGATAGAGACACAAAAAACCCTTCAAAAAATCAATAAATCCAGGAGCTGGTTTTTAGAAAAGATCAACAAAATAGACCACTAGCCAGATTAATATAAAAGAAAAGAGATAATAACCAAATTTATGCAATAAAAAACGATAAAGGGGATATCACCACAGATTCCACAGAAATTCAAACCATCATCAGAGATTATTACAAACAACTCTATGCACATAAACTAGTAAACCTGGAAGAAATGGATAAATTCCTGGACACTTGCCTCCTCCCAAGCCTAAACCAGGAAGAAGTTGAAACCCTGAATAGACCAATAACAAGGTCTGAAGTTGAGGCAGCTCTTAAGAGCCTACCACCCAAAAAAAAGCCCAGGTCCAGATGGGTTCACAGCCGAATTCTACCAGACATACAAAGAGGAGCTGGTACCATTCCTTCTGAAATTATTTCAAATAATCCAAAAGGAGGAAATCCTTCCCAAATCATTTTATGAGACAAACATCATCCTGATACCAAAACCCAGCAGAGGCTCAACAAGAAAAGAAAACTTCATGCCAATATCCATGATGAACATAGATGCAAAAATCTTAAATAAAATACTGGCAAGCTGACTGCAACAGCACATCAAAAAGCTTATCCACCATGATCAAGTAGGCTTCATCCCGGGGATGCAAGGCTGGTTCAACATACGCAAGTCTATAAACATAATTCATCACGTAAACAGAACCAAAGACAAAACCACATGATTATCTCAACTGATGCAGAGAAGGCCTTTGACAAAATTCAACAGCCCTTTATGCTAAAAACCCTCAATAAACTAGGTATTGATGGAATGTATCTCAAAATAATAAAAGCTATTTACAAAAAACCAACAGCCAATATCATACTGAATGGGCAAAAACTGGAAGCATTCCCTTTGAAATCTGGCACTAGACAAGGATGCCCTCTCTCACCACTGCTATTCAATATAGTACTGTAAATTCGAGCCAGAGCAATCAGGACTTCAAACTGTACTACAAGGCTACAGTAATCAAAACAACATGGTACTGGTACCAAAACAGAGATATAGACCAATGGAACAGAACAGAGGCCTCGGAGGCAACACAACATATCTACAACCATCCGATCTTTGACAAACCTGACAAAAACAAGCAATGGGGAAAGGATTCCCTGTTTAATAAATGGTGTTGGGAAAATTGGCTAGCCATGTGCAGAAAGCAGAAACTGGACCCCTTCCTGACACCTTACATGAAAATTAACTCCAGATGGATTAAAGACTTAAATATAAGACCTAACACCATAAAAACCCTAGAAGAAAATCCAGGCAAAACCATTCAGGACATAGGCGTAGGCAAGGACTTCATGACCAAAACACCAAAAGCATTGGCAACAAAAGCCAAAATAGACAAATGGGACCTAATCAAACTCCACAGCTTCTGCACAGCAAAAGAAACAGTAATTAGAGCGAATTGGCAACCAACAGAATGGGAAAAAATTTTTGCAGTCTACCCACCTGACAAAGGGCTGATATCCAGAATTTACAAAGAACTAAAATAGATCTACAAGAAAAAAACAAACAAGCCCATTCAAAAGTGGGAGAAGGATATGAACAGACACTTTACAAAAGAAGACATACATGAGGGAAACAAACATATGAAAAAATGCTCATCATCACTGGTCATTAGAGAAATGCAAATCAAAACTACATTGAGATACCATCTCACGCCAGTTAGAATGGCGATCATTAAAAATCTGGAGACAACAGATGCTGGAAAGGATGTGGAGAAATAGGAACACTTTTACACTGTTGGTGGGAGTGTAAATTAGTTCAACCATTGTGGAAGACAGTGTGGTGATTTCTTAAGGACCTAGAAATAGAAATTCCATTTGACCCAGCAGTCCCATTACTGGGTATATATCCAAAGGATTATAAATTGTTCTACTATAAGGACACATACACACGAATGTTCATTGCAGCACTGTTTACAATAGCAAAGACCTGGAACCAACCCAAATACCCATCGATGATAGACTGGACAGGGAAAGTGTGTTACATATACACCATGGAATATTACGCAGCCATCAAAAATGATGAGTTCGTGTCCTTTGTGGGGACATGGATGAACCCGGAAACCATCATTCTCAGCAAACTGACACAAGAGCAGGAAATCAAACACCACATGTTCTCACTCATAGGTGGGTGCTGAACAATGAGAACACATGGACACAGGGAGGGGAGCACTACACACTGGGGTCTGTTGGGGGGAAATGGAGGAGGGGCAGAGGGGTGGGGAGTTGGGGAGAGATAGCATGGGGAGAAATGCCAGATATAGGTGAAGAGGAGGAAGGCAGCAAATCACGCTGCCACGTGTGTACCTATGCAACAATCTTGCATGTTCTTCACATGTACCCCAAAACCTAAAATGCAATTAAAAAAAAAAAAGAAGACAAAGAAAGGCATTACATAATAATAGAGAGATCAATGCAATAAGAAGAGCTAACTATCCTAAATACATATGCACCCAATACAGGAGCACCCAGGGTCATGATACAAGTTCTCAGAGACCTACAAAGAGATTTAGATTCTGACACAATACTAGTGAGAGACTTTAACACCCCACTGTTAATATTAGATAGATCAACAAGACAGAAAATTAACAAGAATAGTCAGAACTTGAATTCAGCTCTCTGAGCCAAGTGGACCTAATAGATATGTACCCCAAATCAACAGAGTATACATTATTTTTAGCACCATATTGCACTTATTTTAAAAGTGACCACATAATTGGAAGTAAAACACTTCTCAGCAAATGCAAAAGAACAGACATCATAACAAACAGTCTCTCAGACCACTATGCAATCAAATTAGAACTCAGAGGCTAAAGCAGTGTTTAGAGGGAAATTTATAGTACTAAATGCCCACATCAGAAAGTGGGAAAGATCTAAAATTGACACACTAACATCACAATGAAAAGAACTAGAGAAGCAAGAGCAAACAAATTCAAAACCTAGCAGGAGACAAGAAATAACCAAGATCAGAGCAGAACTGAAGGAATTAGAGACACAAAAAAGCCCTTCAAAAAATCAATGAATCCAGGAGCTGGTTGTTTGAAAAGATTAACAAAATAGATTTATCACTATCCAGAATAATAAAGAAGAAAAGGGGGAAGAATTAAATAGACACAATAAAAAATGATAAAGGGGATATCACCACTGATCCCGCAGAAATACTATAAACACCTCTACACAAATAAACTAGGAAATCTAGAAGAAATGAATAAATTCCTGGACACATACACCCTCCCAAGACTAAACTAGGAAGAAGTTGAATTCCTGAATAGACCAATAACAAGTTCTGAAATTGAGGCAGTAATTAATAGCCTACCAACCAAAAAAAGCCCAGGACCAGATGGATTCACAGCCGAATTCTACCAGAGGTACAAAGAGGAGCTGGTACCATTCCTCCTGAAACGATTCCAAACAACAGAAAAAGAGGAACTCCTCCCTAACTTATTTTATAAGGCCAGCATTATCCTGATTCCAAAACCTGGCAGAGGCACAACAGAAAGAGAAAATTTCAGGCCAATAGCCCTGATGAACACTGATGTGAAAATCCTCAACAAAATACTGGCAAACCAAATCCAGCAGCACATCAAAATGGTTACCCGCCATGATCAAGTTGGCTTCATCCCTGGGATGAAGGCTGGTTCAACATACACAAATCAGTAAACATAATCCATCACATAAATAGAACCAATGATAAAAACCACAATTATCTCAATAGATACAGAAAAGGCCTCCAGTAAAATTCAACACCACTTCATGCAAAAAAAAACCCTCAGTAAACTCGGTATTGATGGAACATATCTCAAAATAATAAAAGCTATTTATGACAAATTCATAGCCAATATCACACTGAATGGGCAAAAGCTGGAAGCATTCCCTTTGAAAACCAGCACAAGACAAGGATGCCCTCTGTCATCACTCCTATTCAACATAGTATTGGAAGTTCTGACCAGAGCAATCAGTCAAGAGAAAGAAATAAAGAGTATTCAAATGGGAAGAGAGGAAGTCAAATTGTCTCTGTTTGCAGATGACATGATTGTATAGTTAGAAAACCCCATCATCTCACCCCAAAAACTCCTTAAGCTGATAAACAACTTCAGCAAAGCCTCAGGATACAAAATCAATGTGCAAAAATCACAAGCATTTTTATACACCAATAATAAACAAGCAGAGAGTCAAATCACGAATGAACTCCCAGTCACAATTGCTAACAACAAAAAAATAAACTACCTAGGAAAACAACTTACAAGGGATGTGAAGGACCTCTTCAAGGATAACTACAAACCTCTGCTCAAGGAAATAAGGGAGGACATAAACAAATGGAAAAAAGTTCCACGTTCACGGATAGGAAGAATAAATATCGTGAAAATGGCCATACTACCCAAAGTAATTTATAGATTCAATGCTATTCCCATCAAGCTAACATTGACTTTCTTCACATAACTAGATAAAACTACTTTAAATTTCATGTGGAACAAAAAAAAAAAAAAAAAAAAAGGGCCTGTGTAGCCAAGACAATCCTAGGCAAAAAGAACAAAGCAGGAGGCATCATGCTACCTGACTTCAAGCTACACTACAAGGCTACAGTAGCCAAAACAGCACGGTACTGGTACCAAAACAGATATATAGACTAATGGAACAGAATAGAGACCTCAGAAATAACACCACACACCTGGAACCACCTGATCTTTGACAAACCTGACAAAAACAAGTAACGGGGAAAGGATTCCCTATTTAATAAATGGTGCTGAGAAAACTAGCTAGCCATGTGCAGAAAACTGAAACTTGACCCCTTCCTTACATCTTATACCAAAATTAACTCATGATGGGTTAAAGACTTAAACGTAAGACCTAAAACCATAAAACCCTAGAAGAAAACCTAGACAATACCATTCAGGACATAGACATAGGCAAGGACTTCATGACTAAAACACCAAAAGCAATAGCATCAAAAGACAAAATGGACAAATGGGATCTAATTAAACTAAAGAGCTTCTGCACAGCAAAAGAAACAATCATCCGAGTGAAAAGGCAACCTACAGAAAGGGAGAAATTTTCTGCAATCTATCCATCTGATAGATGTAATCCCAGCTACTCAGGAGGCTAAGACAGGGAAAATTGCTTTAACCTGGGAGGCAGAGGCTGCAGCAAGCTGAGACTGCATCACAGCACTCCAATCTGGGCAACAGAGCAAGACTCCATACCCGCCCCCCCAAAAAACAAACTTTATTAAAAAGAATAAATAGCCTTCACATACACAAATAATAACCACTTAGAAGAGAACCCTATGAACAAAAGCTACAAAAAAATTAAAAATTTAGAATAAAGTTAGTCAAGAAGAAACAGAGTCTGTATTAATAAAACAGTAAGACCCGTCTGAAAGATACAAAATTAACCTTAATGGAATTAAGACAAAAAACAATGAGAGGCATAAGAATTGGAAAAGAAGCAGTAAAACTATCCATTTTTGTAGATGGCATGATAACTGGATAATATTAATGCAAACAACACAAGAATTTTCAGCAATTAGGACATCAAATTAACATGCAAGTCACTCCATGAAGGGCATGTCACCTGTCACCTCTGTGATATTCCTTCCTGAAACCTACAACCCCAGGGTAAACATGAGAGAAATATCAAGCAAACACAAATTGAGGGACATTCTAGTTATTAGTCCTCAAAACTGGCTAAATGCCTGGCTAAACTCCTCAAAACTGCCATCATGAAAATCTCTCAGAGAGTGGA
Source organism: Sapajus apella (assembly GCF_009761245.1). Taxonomy (NCBI): domain Eukaryota; kingdom Metazoa; phylum Chordata; class Mammalia; order Primates; family Cebidae; genus Sapajus; species Sapajus apella. The sequence continues at coordinate 8,325,787 of NW_022436951.1, read as the reverse complement.
GGAGACTGAAGAAACACGAGGACTTAAGGAGATGTGCTGTCCTGAGTGGGATCCTAGAACAGAAAAAGGACATTAGTCGAAAAACTAGTGATATTCAAATACAGTCTGGATTTGGATAATAATGTGGAAATGTTAGTCTCTTAGTTTTGACAAACATATCATGGCAATGTGACATTTTAACCTAGGGGAACCTGGGTGAGGTGCATATGGGAACTCTGTATCACTTTACAACTTGGTTTATTCATTATTTATTAATTATGATTATTATTTTGAGACAGAGTCTCACTCTGTTGCCCAGGCTGAAGTGGAGTGGCACAATCTCAGCTCACTGCAACTTCTGTTTCCCATGTTGCAGCAATTCTCATGCCTCAGCCTCCCCAGTAGCTGGGATTACAGGCATGGGCTCCCATGCCTGGTTAATTTTTTGTATTTTTAGTGGAGACGGGGTTTCTTCATGTTGGTCTGGCTAGAACTCCTCACCTCAGGTGATCTGCCCACCTCGGCCTCCCAAAGTGCTGGGATTACAGGCATGAGCCACCGTGCCTGGCCACTTTACAACTTTATGTAAATCTAAAATTATTCTGAAATTTAATAAAATTACAATGCTACCCTGTTGCTTCACCTCCCAAATTCTAGCCCATTTTAGAAACCCTGCAGTAGACTTTAGAGTCTCTTGGATCTGCATTACCTTATGTACTATATTTCTGCTGTATTGAATTTCTCCGGAGAAGAGCAAAATACAGAAGAATATAGAACCTCTCAGAGCTGTGTGCAAGTGCTGTTACATAGTATGACCACTAGATGGAGATCGTGTCCAGGTTGCTAACACTTCTGCTCCCTTGACCAAGCAGTGTCTTGGAGCAAAGTTCACGACCAAATCTCTTTTCTGAAATAATACAATAGGCATAAACCTCAGTCTCCAGACTCGAGGATGTAAGAAATACTAACGGTCTTTGTTTTCTATAATCAGCTTACGCACTACTTCAGGAGCCAAAGAAAATGAAACTTTATTCCTTCTTGGGGCAATTCTCTCATGCACTCAACCCCAGGGAAATGAAAGGTGCCAATGTTGAGGGCTTTTACCAGTGAACGAGGAGCCCCTGATGCCACTGATTACCTGTCCTCACTGAGGACCACTGAGATGTTGATACAGGAGACAGAAAGAAATCATTTAGGCCGATAGTGAGGGTTAAAGAGTCCTCAGCAACGCTTCCCTTCTAACAAAAAGCAGCCCAAGAAATTATTTTTCTAACCAAGAGCAGCCTGAAAAATCAAGCTGTAAACATAGATAAGCAAGCTGGAAGCTTTCAGGGGTGAATGCCAGCAGCTGTGCCAATAGAAAAGGGCTACCTGGGGGCCAGGTATGTTCAACATGGAGGCTCCATCTTCCCTTTTCTTTGTCATCACACATACAGTAAAGAAATAGGCAACGTGGCAGGGCCAGGTAGAGAATTCATCTGAATAATAAAAGGTTAGGGTGGAGTCAGCAAGCTTTTTGCACCCTATGCAAATGGCATACCTAGCCCTAACCAGTTATTCCCACCTTATGCAAATGACACACTTGGTCTGACCAATCTTCCATGCCCTATGTAAATCAGACACTGTCTCCTCAAGCTCATCTATAAAACCCCCTGCATTTCACCGCAGAACCGGAAAAACCCATTCAGGACCTCTGTCTTCGCAGAAGAGAGAACTATTCTCTTTCTTTCACCTACTAAACTTCCGTTCTTAAGCTCACTCTTTGTGTGTCCACATCCTGGTTTTCTGTTGCCATGAGACAACAAATCTCAGGTATTTGCCCCAGAAAATAATGCTGCTTCAGTGGTTTTTACTCCTGCTCCCATGGCCTCATCTGACCTACAGCTGTCTTGCATTAGTACCAGGTTTGGAATCTGGGCACCTTCAGCATGATTAGGAACCAAGGAGCCTAGGCTGGGTCTCTCTGCTGTCCTTCAGGGTCCTTTCACATCCTCAGGGCACTCTCGGGAAGCGGGGCACAGATGCCTTCTCCTCACCGCACCCCAGGATTGTTCTTTTGTCTACACAGGGCTCCATCCCTCTTTCCCTCTTCAGGCTGCCCTCAAAGGCCATCTCTTTCACTCACCTCTGTCCATCTAAAGGAAGAAATAGAGGCAAAATAAACATAAGTAGAGAGTTTGTTTGGGCCAAGTTTGAGCACTGCAACCTGAGGGCAGAGATTCAAGTTGCTCTGAACCTAAGCTTCCGTTAACAGCAGTTACAGCGGGTTTTTAGAGAAAAAGAGGCGGTTCCTAAGTTGCTTACCAAGAATTTATATGAGAATAATGTAAGCTATTGATAGGCTATAGAATGTTCTTTGTGTCACAAATTTCAGGACCCTAAAGATAATGGATGAGGCAGCTCTTTGCTAGTTTTCTTTTCTGACCTCAAACTCTATTCTCAATGGATTTAAGCATCCATAAAGGTTAAGAGAAGATCCTTTGAAAGCAATACCTGCCTTTAACCTGCTATAAACCTTCCCTAAAGCAAGGAAGTACCACCTGCTATTTTCCACAAAAGAAATAAAACATAAACTCAAAATTCTTCGGTAAGTATCCTGCCACACCAAGGAAGCATGCCTCTGTGACCAGCTCTTAATGGATGCCACTATACCACAGTTTCCCATGCAGTGTCAAAATAAGAAATGCTGCTATTTGCTTGTGCCTGGAAGGTGGAGATTGCGGTGAGCCAAGACCACGCCATTGCACTCCAGCGTGGGCAACAAGAACAAAACTCAGTCTCAAAAAAAAAAAAAAAGTTGCTACTTCCTAGAAAATGCCTTCCTTTGTTACCTTCTCTCTGGATCCCAACCCTGGGATAGACTTTAGCAAGGATGAGGAGTGTCAACTCCCACAGAACGGACTTGTGGGGAGTAACTGATCCCTGGATCACTGCCTACAGTGTCCCTGGTTATGCAGACAGGTGGCAAAGTGAACCTTCCACAACGCTTGCTTCAGTTCATCTTAGTAAATAACCAATGAGCTTTTCCACAGGTGGAACAAACAAACAAATGGCCCCTGTGATCACTGCCTAAGATTTACCCCCTGACCATAAGAAGCGTATGCTTTCAAAGGGGAGGACCATCCCTAATTGTGAGAAGGATCCTGGTGTGGGTTCTCCAGCTCCACAATGACGGCTTATGTTACAGGAAGGGAAAGGTGAGGGGGACGGTTGTCTCGAGTATTTCTATCCTTCTCCAAAGGAAAACACAAATCAACAAGTTCTCTTCCACCCTCTTCTAGATCAAGGCTGAGAACAATTAAGCAGGACTAGCCCAAAAGGTAACCCCAAACTGGTTTTGCCAGCTGCTGTGAAGTGTACCCCCACCCCTCGATTCAGACTTGGAAGCTGTAACCCTCACTGTGACTGTATTTTAAGATGAGATCTTTAAGACGTAATTAAAGTTAAGTAAGGTCATAAGGCCGGGCCTCGGTCTGATAGGATTAAGTCAAAGACGGGAGAGCTCATGCACGTGGCTCTCCAGCCCCTCAGAAGAAAGGCCACCTGAGGATAAGGGAGGAAAACAGCTCTCCCTGGGACCGAGGCTGACACCTCGAGCCCGGACTTCCCAGAACTGTGAGAAAGCACTGTTCTGTAATGTATGCCACCCCGCCTGGGGTATTTGTGATGCCAGCCGGGCTGATACCACACCACATTGCTTCATCACTCACTTGAAGCATGCAAAGGGGTTGAGGCGGAAGAGTTCTAGGGGCACATTGATGTGGAGGATTAAGGGGGAAAGTCACAAGAGAACCAGCCCTGACTTATGTCCCAGGGGCTTAGAGGACATAGGGATCAGTGCCGCGCCTTCCTGCAACATCTCTCTTTAGGGTCTGGTTGGAGCAGGCATGAGAGAGGCCTCAGGGGCGGCGCTGGAGTGAACTCCAGCCCCCAGGGTCGGGCAAGTGTGCGTGCTTGCTGGGGCCAGGCATGGTGCTGTGACACAGCCCCTCTGAGAAGCCTGTGTGGGGACGAAGAGGGGGCCCTGACCTTGGCCAGGCAACCAAAGCCCAGGGCCTGAGCAGGGAGTCTGAAGAAGCCGGCCGGGGAGAGGTGTGGCTGCGTCAGCTGACCTACAGCGGCAGGTCCCATGCGGGTCTGCCAGGGTCTCACATTAGCTGCCTGATATGGTTTGATTTGTCCCCTCCAAATCTGATGTTGAAATGGGATCCCCAGTGCCGGAGGTGGAGCCTGATGGGAGGTGTTTGGGTCATAAGGGTGGATCCCTCATGAATGACTTGGTGATCTCCTTGCAATAATGAGTGAGTTCTGGCTCTGTTCGTGCAGGCAACAGCTGATTGTTTAAAGGGCCTGGCACCTCCTCTTCTCTCTTGCTCCCTCTCTCATCAGTGTGACACACCTGCTCCCTCTTCACCTTCTGTGATGAGTAAAACTTCCCAAGACCTCAGCAGAACCAGAGGCTGGCACGATGCTGCCTGTACCGCCTGCAGAACTGTACAGGGAATCAATCATGTCCCGGACTCTCTTGGTAAATCTACATCTTACATCAGTTAAGGCAAACACGTGAAAAAGAGGGAGTGGGACACGTCAATGATGCATTCATCTTGGGGTGGGGGCGAAGGATGATTTCTGGTGGTGTCCTGGTCCTCCGCCTGTGAAGATATGTTTGCAAGTGACATTGTCAGGGTGAGAGTCAACAGAAATGTTTCGGGCAGTTAATCCAGCAGCCAATCCAGACAGGCAGGTCTGCAGCAACCTCACTTCTTACCTCCCCAGAACAAAGACTGTGACTGCGGAGCGTAAGGCAGGAGAGACCGTGCCAAGTGTTAGAGCAGGAGTGAGAGTTTGTTTAAAAAAAAAGCTTTAGAGCAGGAATCAAAGGAAGAAAAGTGCACATAGAAGAGGGCCAAGAGGGCAGTTTGAGAGCTCAAGAGCCCCACTGGACCTTTTGACTTCGGGCTTTATACATCGGCACACTTCCCGGGTCTTGTGTTATTTCTAACTTGATTCTTCCCTTGGGGTGGGCTGTCCATAGGTGCTCACTTGAGCCCACTCGCCCAACTCCTGAGGTCTTATCAGGAAGCTGCTGATCACCAGTTTGAGGTGTTTTTTATCTGTTGGGAGCCCGTCTTTCCCTGGCACCACCTGCAACCAATTATTACCTTACCAAGACAGTTAACAAACACCTGACCATCACCTGACGGTCGCCTGACGTTGCTGGTGGTGGGGGCAGGGAGCCCTCTCCGGCCCTGCTCATGCCTGACTAGCTACCAACTGTAATACTTATAAGAAGAGCAAGAGATACCAGGCAGGCATGCACACAGAGGAAAGACCATGTGAGGACATGGTGAGAAGGCAGCGTCGGCAAGCCAAGGACAGAGAAACCAAACCTTCCAACTCCTTGATCGTAGACTTCCAGCCTCCGGAACTGGGTGAAGATCACTTTCCGTTGTTTAAGCCATCTAAACCATGGTGCTTTGTTATGGAAGCCCAGGCAGACTGATCACACAGCCCCTGCACACAGTTCTGGTGGGATGAGCCGCAGCTAAGCCAGAGAGCCCGGCATGCCCCACACCTTTGCAGATTGCTCAGTTAGAGCAAGGGGAGCCTTCATGCTGGTGAGCATCTAGGATTTTGGTGATTACACAAACTGTGTAAGAGTTCCATCATCATGACCAGGTGTGGTGGCTCATGCCTGTAATCCCAGCATTTTGGGAGGCCAAGGCTGGCTTATCACACAGTCAGGAAATTGAGACCATCCTGGCTAACACGGTGAAACTCCGTCTCTTCCAAACATACAAAAAATTATCCAGGCGTAGTGGCATGTGCCTGTAGTCCCAGCTACTTGGGAGACTGAGGCAGGAGAATTGCTTGAACCCAGGAGGTGGAGGTTGCAGTGAGCTGAGATTGCACCTGAGTGCCACAGCGAGACTCCACCTCCTAAAAAAAAAAAAAAAAAAAAAAAAAAAGAGTTCCATCGTCATTAGACTAAACTGGACGTTCTGTGATTTAAAAGTAGGCGGAACTATTATGGGACCTGCCTGGACATTCATCCGAGGGACTGGGAAGCCCGAGTTTGCAGAGTGGTTTTGTGGGAGAGACAAAGAACACAGGTGTTCTCTTCTTGTGCCCTAACCATTCCAGCCTATTTAAGGAAACAGCTAAACTAATATTTACTGAGCACTTCCTAATCACCAGGCACTTTTCTAAGCCCTTGCTGTGGATTAATTCCTCAGTCCGCACACATGAGACTCCTCCTCATTTCTCATCCGAAGAAACTGACCTGCAGGAAGGTCAGGCGTGTTGCCAGGTTCGGGGCATCAGCCCTGCCTCACAGTCCTGCCCACCAGGGAGGGAGGGGAGGCTGGCTCTTTGGGGTTAGGTTTGGCTGGGCCTGGAAGCACGGGAAGGACTCTGACAAGCAGGGATGGGGAAGAAATGCCTCGGAAGCTGCACAGGGTGAGGCACAGACACGATGGTGGGAAGAGCAAGGTTTGTCCTAGGAATTGGTGAGGGGCGTAGAAGTGAGGAACCTGGGGACGCAGACTACTGGAAAGAGCGGGTTAAGTGATGGAGCATTCCACCCCACTGGCTAGGAGTCCCTGGACACCGGTTTTCACTCCTCTGCACACCTGCATGTTTGCTCTTTTTTTTCATCCTCACAGGGACCCAGTGGGCTTGAAAGTGCCTTTGTGAAATTATCTAACTTAACCAACTCCATCTTGCATCTAATCCCCAAGCTGTCCTTGTTTATTACTAGGATAGGCAGAACTAACTTTGGGAGACACTTAGTTTATAGTTTAAGACAGGCAATAACAGCCCTTTCCCAAAACAGACCTCCTTCTTGCCTGAGGACTAGACTGCCTTTGTAGGACCAACATTAGCCACAGGATTAGAAATTGCGGTTTAGGAGTCATGCAGCTGGAGGCTACGAGATTCTGACCCTTCCTAAACTGCTCCTAAGATCAGTGCTTGAGACATTTTGCAGACTCTGCACTTGATGGATCAGCTGGCAGCACCCAGATCAATAAACTGGTTCATCTGATCTTGTGGCCCCCCACCCAGGAACTGAGTCCATGCAAGAAGAGAGCTTTGACTCCCTATGATTTTATCTCTGACCAATCAGCACTCCTGGCTCACCGGTTTTCCCCCACCCACCAAGTTGTCCTTAAAAACTCTGCTCCCTGAATGCTCATTTGGGGAGACAAATTTGAGTAAATAATAAAACTCCGGTCTCCCACACAATTGGCTCTGCATGAACTACTCTTTCTCTATTGCAATTCTCCTGTCTTGAGAAGTTGGCTCTGTCTAGGCAATGGGCAAGGTGAGACCACTGGGTTGTTATAGCCCTTTTCTGCCTGTGGTCAGGTCCCCTCACAATAACAATGCCAGATCTTAGTGACACACAGATTGGACCTGAGACTGTGGAAGAAAGTAGAATCTTGGGACCCCAATCTCACTATGCCAAAGGGAACGCTGAGCTTGGGAACTGAGTCAGACAACACTGTCTTTTTCTTATTCCCAAACAGATAGCTGTTATTTCACAGCCCATGTCATAGCCTCATCAAGAAGCCAGGTTCCTGCAACAATAGAAGGCCACATACCTCCCTAGTGTGCTCCCTCACAAATTGCTCACAAGGACATTTTTTGTGAGCCCCTAAATCTTTAAGATACATATCCCCCTTGCAAACAGGGCCTAAATCTGAGTTCTGTGGTTCTCACTCTGACAATGTCACTTGCCAGCCTATTTTCACAGGTAGAGGACAAGGACAACACCAGAAATCATCCTCATCCCACCCTGAGATGAATGCATCATTGACGTGTCCCACTGCCCCGTTTTACATGTTTACTTTATCTTATGTAAGATGTAGATTTGCCAAGAGAGACCTTTTCCTTTACTCCCTCTTTTCATGTGTAAAATGTAGATTTACTGAGCACTAATCAGAGCCTCACAGGAACATGACCATCTGCCTCACTGTCCACCCTTCCTCCCTTTCCCCTTCCTGCTTGCTCTTTCCCTGTAAATGCTGAAGTTCCCAAAACTTTATTTGGAAAAAGTGCAAGTCACAGAGTCTCCTGAGACTTATGTTTTCCTGAGCAGGTCCTCAAATTTTGGCTAAAATCCTCTCTCAATGGAAACATTTGCTCAGTCACTTTTTGGTTAACAAGACTGATATGGTCAGGAGGCAGGGAAACACTGGGGAGAATAGGGCAGTTCCCTGGCAAAAGCCTCACCCTGATGCCTGAAAACCCATGGCCCTAAATGGGAACAGGCATTTCTGTTTTTGTGCCCTAATGTTGCCTTTTGGCCTGCCACACCCTACTATCCTGTACCCATATAAATCCCAAACCTCAGGCTCTGTGAGCAGAAGAGCACAGAGTGGCAGAGTGGTGCAGCAAAGAAGCGGAGAAGAGAATGAGCATCTGAACATCAAAAGGAGTTTGACTGGGGACAGTCAGAGAGGAGATTGGCTGTGGGATGGCTGAACTCCAGGGGAAGATCATCTTCCCACTCCATCCCCTTTCCAGCTCCCCATTCATCCTGCTAAGAGCCACCTCCATCACTCAATAAAATCCCCACATACACCATTCTTCAAGTCCATGTGACCTGATTCCTCCTGGACACTAGACAAAGACCCAGGTACCAAGAGGGTAGGGTGAAAAGCCTGTCACCCTGACCCTCCACTGAGCTAGTTTAACATTTAGCCATCTGTGGAAGGCAACTGGTAAAACAGCATTAATTGTAACATAGCCCTATATGCTACCATGGGGCCGGAGCCCAAAAAGGTTTGCCCCAACTCCTGCACCTGCCCATCTGCATGCTCCCCATCCCATAAGGGGTTTGAGCTTGCAGTGGCCAAGCAAATGAGCCGCACACCCCTGTCACAAGTTCTGCAAGGGGGTCAGGGAACTCTCCTCTTTCAAGACCAGTCAGGGGACAGCACAGACAGTTGTGTAAGAACAGCAGCACTGAGCCCTATGGGAGTAAAGGAAAAGAGAGTAAGGGCCAGGTCTGGGAGGACTGGGACAGTGACAGCAGTGGGCTTATGAGGTAAAGGAGGGTTAAGAAGAAAGGGGAAGGGGTGGCCCCATGACTCAGTCCATTGGCTACAACACAGCACCACAGACTCGGGGCCTACAAATAACAGAAATTTACTCCTCACAGTTCTGGAAATTGGAAGTGTAAAGTCAGGGTGTCAGCCAGCTTGGGCCCTGGTGAAGACCCTCTTCTGGATTGCAGATGTCTTCTTCTTGTGTCCCCACATGCTGGAAAGAGAGCTTGCTGAAGTTCCTTTTATTTATTGGGTCACTAATCCCATCATGAGGGCCCCACCCACGAGACCTAATTATTTCCCAGAGGCCCTGCCTCCTTATGCCATCACACTGGGGGTTAGGACTTCAACATGTGAATTTCAAGGAGATGCAAACATTCAGTCTGTAGCACCCAGCCACAGTGACAACACGTGACATACACAGGGGTAGAACGCAAAGGGAATTCCAACTTGCTGCACCTTCCAATTAGAAACACACATTCTGTCCCTGCAGAAACTCTGCTGTCACAACCCATTTAGGGGCTAACAGGACTCACACAGGCTTTCTGAAATCAACTTACAGTTTCTGCAAAGCCATGCTAGATCATTTGTTTCAGGCCCCACTTGATGACAGAAAGGCCGCTGGAAAAGTCCAGATTTCTACACCTCCACCTTGTCTTGCCTACTCACTGCCCGAATTGGGAGGTCAGGGTGCAATTTTTGGCAGGGGAGGGATAGGAACATGATTTTGCAGTGTCTTTCAAAATCACATAACCAGAAAACAGAAACACAAACTACCATGATTCAACTCAGAAAGCACAAAAGGGCTTTCAGCTCAACAGCTGGTGGAGAGCTTCTCTCTGCAGGGTCTCAGAAGAGAGACAATAGACCTATGATTTTGCTGCAGCTGTAAACTCTTTCCCAGCTATGCAATGAGTCAGTGGTTTTGTATTCATAATCATCATCCTTTAAGATGCAACAGGTTAACACAAAAAGGCATTTAATGTTACATGAAGGCTGTTTGCTAACATTTTTCATTCCCCCAAACTAAATGAAATTCACATTAGAGAACTGAATTCATTTGCCAACAGGAGGTCTTATCCAAAACTAAACTATATGTAATAACAACAACAAAAATTTGGACAATTTGCATGGAGAAAGAACTAAAACTTAGGTTCAAGTTCTGGGCTTTGCTAGTAATCCACCCTGAGAGGTCAAGGGAGTTCCTCATGGCTCCTCGATTTAGTTTCTCTTCTGCAAAATGAGGAGTTTGAAAGGGGTGGCTTTATAGTTATCTGTTAGCAACACCCAATTTTTCCCCAGAACTTTAATATTAAAAAGCAGATGTAAATATAAAACATATGTTCATATATCTAAACAACCTCAAATGCATATTTGATTATAGAATAATGAAACCAGGCTGCTTGTGTATCTTATTTTAGTTGCCATATATCACAAAATATCCTGATTGATCCAAAAGGGTATTTGCAAAGTCTTTCTTCCTCTTTCTCTCTCTCTCCCTCTCCCTCTGTTTCTTTCTTTGTCTCTCTCTCTGTATTTTTTCAGTGACTACCTTGCCAACTAAGGGCACTCATTAACTAGAGCAGAATTGGTTTGAATCTGAGGCCATCAAAGCCAAAATGAATTAAAAAAAGAAAAAAACTAGCTAATCAGGCAGCATACAGTAATGCATTTGGGTGTGTCAGTAAATTTGAATATGCATTTTAATAGCACTTTTTATCACAGGCTAAAATATATTTTTTAATGAAGTTGGAATAAAACATTTGAACAGCCATCCAAGCCCCTGTTTGGAGCCCTAGGGTTCACAGAACACTTGCTGAAATCCAGTGGGCTGCATGTTCTCTAAGGCAAGGGTCTCCAACCCCTGGGCCATGGACCAATACTGGTCCCTTGCCTACTAGGAATCAGCAGCACAGCAGGAGGTGAACGGCGGGCAGGTGACCTTGCTGCCTGAGCTCTGCCTCCTGTCAGATCAGCGGCAGCATCAGATTCTCAAAGAAGCACAAACTCTATTGTGACCTGCGCATGTGAGGGATCTAGGTTGCGCGCTCCTTATGAGACTCTAATGCCTGATAATCTGTCACTGTCTCCCATCACCCCCAGATAGGAGCATCTAGTTGCATGAAAAACCAAGCTCAGTTCCCACTGATTCTAAATGTAATGTGCTTGAATCAACCTGAAACCATTCCTCCTCCCCAACCTCCCCAACCTCAACAACTTCTGAGGAAAAATTGTCTTCCACAAAACTAGTCCCTAGTGTTAAAAAGGTTGGGGACTGCTGCTCTAAGGTGTCTTGTGGTCTGACTGTCTGTGATCACTGCCTCTCCCTGCAACCTCTCCCACACCCCCACCCCCTCATTCACTCTACAAATATTTATTGAGTTCTCCTGTGAATCAGGCACAGTTTAGGCCCTTGAGACACTTCAGTGAAGCTACCCAAATATGTACACAAGCCCTTCACAGGAAATTTACACTCGCACTTGCAGCTGTTTCGCTTACAGCTTTGAAGACAATTTTAGTTGATACTGTATCAGTTCTTTTCTGAGTGACTGAGTTTTCCACTCAGTTACCAGTTCCTGGACATTAGCAGAAGATGGCAGACAATTCATCAACCGCTGACAGGCAGCTGCTGAAGACAAGAGGTCTGTTTGTACACTTTTGTCTCTCACTTGCTGGCTAAACTGAAAGAACAGCTAAGCAAGCCAGGTTCCCTAGCCACGCAAGGTTTCCACCAGATCCAAACTCTTGTTTGAGTTTTGGGAAGGCTTATGGGTTCAATTAAGCCATTAACATTTGGTCCGTTTTGTATCTGTATTTTGTATTTCTTCAAGACGCTTTAAATAAGGTTGTAGATTTTTAGAAAATATGGTTCCTTATTCAGAAAAACTCAGCGTCCTTCCAAAATGCTCTCAAAGCCTGACCAACTGGCTAGTAGCCTTTATAAACCTGGAGAATGATGAACGGATTGTTGGAGAAGCCTATTTTACTAAAAATCTGTTTCCCTTTAGAAGCAACCTCAGAAGCCCCATCCAGCTAATGGTGGGATATTTAATTCCTCCAAATTCTTCCAGAATGTCACTGGGGATTCAGATTATGTCACTTGGGTTCCGTGAAGAGACTTCTCTAACGAGGGTTATCTCCCAAAAACAGTACTCAGAATAAAAAGCTCGAGAGTCTGTGCCCAGTAGGTGGCGCTGCTCTTCCTTCCGTTGAGATTCGATTCTGTTGAGGCCTGCTGGGAACGAAGTCACCTGTTGGAAAGGGTATGCAGTAGGTTGGGGTAGGCACACCTACGGGAGGGAGAAAGACAAACAATTTTATCCTCTCTTCTGACAACGCAGAAGAGAATCAAAGCAGGCAAAGCAAACCACCCCAAAATTGACAGACCATTTGGCTTACATCTTTGAAGTAGAAAAGCATCCTGTACTGCATTTAATTTAATCAATAATGATAGCATGTTTAGAACAATGTAATCAATTGTTTGCTATTTTCCTGAAGTCTCCAGTGAGAGGGACTTCCAAGAGTACAGATGTTCCTTGACTTCTGGGGCTACGTCCAGATCAACCCATCGTAAGCTGAAATTATCATAAGCAGAAAATACATTTAATACACCTAACCTACTGAACAGCATAGCTTAGTCTAGCCTACCTTAAACATGCTAAGAACTCTTGCGTTAGCCTGCAGTTGGGTGAAATCATGTAACACAAGCCTATTTTATCACGAAGTGTTGACTATCTCATGTAATTTATTGAATACAGTACCCTGTGGAGCACAGTATCAGTTGTGTGTGCTCATGACTCTGTGGCTGACTGGAGCTGCTACTCACTACCCCTGCCTGGCAATATGAGAGAGATCGTACTATATCGCCAGCCCAGGAAATGGTCAAAGTTCAAATTCTGAAGTACAATTTCTACTGAACACATATTGTTTCTGCATCATCGTAAATCTTAGGTTGAACCATGGTAAGCTGGGGACCTTCTGTATGTGTCTTTGACCTCATCCCCCAGAGGCACCCAAATCCCAGGAATGGCCTTTCAAGGGTGGCTTAAATAGGAAGTAAAGGGATAAACTGGGTAACAACTAGGGTAGTTACCCAGACCAGAGGAGCACTTTGAAAGTAGTAACATTTAAGACTCGAACCCCTCTACAAGAGTCGTCATGGGGTTGCAGAAAATCATGTGGACATTTGCACTGAGAACTCACTCTTTCCCAAGGCAACTCCTCCCATATTCGAGAAAATCCAATGGACCCTGCACCTTTCTAGTTCTACCATTTGAGAACTTGTGGAACAAGCCTGACTCGGCTTTTCAGTGACGAGTCCTTCAAATATTTGCCCACAGCTCTCATGTTTCCCTCTGAGTCTTTTTTCCTCCAAAATAAACACCACGGTTGTTTCAACATTTCCATAGTGTACTCACACAGTTCTATTAATATTTCAGTTGCAAGTTACAGAAACAGGCTCTGGTGAGCTTTACCTGAGATGTCTCATAGAATCAAGAGACTAATTAAACATCTCTAACCTGAGAACCAAGTTGCTAGGATTCTGAGCAGGAGTCAGCGTCCTCTTAACTGCAGTCCTGCCATGCACATAACTCATTGGTGACTTTCATGTCAATTTCAACTTCCCCTGGAGATTCCGAAGACCTACCTGGGATTCCCCAACCCTGGGCAGGGGCCTGCATCACCTAACATAGACATGGCTACTGAGTCCCAATACAGAAAAGTGAGAACACACAGGTTATTTCTTGTTATTCTGATCTCTCCTCTGAACATGGGCTATTTGTTAGTGTTTCCTTTACTGTGTGGGGCCAGGTGCTGGGGGCGAGTCTAACCACACAGAGCAGAGCAGGACCATCATCCTCCTGTTCTAGACTCTATACTTTTATTATTATGGCCAAAGATAGCTTTTTTTTTTTTTTTGATTCACATGACTCCTCTTGCCTGTTGTTAGGTCACCTCTCTTTCACCTTGTACTTCACTCATTCGGTCTGGTGACTCTAAATGCCAAATCATATCCCTGAGATTTTGCATTTGTAACATCTGAGATGCTGTTCCAGCCTGCCAAAAGCTTTCAGATCTTCGTTCTATCACCCACTATAGGATAAACGTATGTAAATACTACTTTTCTCTCTTAATTTAGCAAAGTTTCATTGTATTTTGTTTTGTAAGAAACTGAGTTTTGCAGGAGAGTCACTGAGCTATGCAGAGAAGTCATAGAAAATGTATAAGGGATCTAGTCATTCCACTTCTAGGAATTTATCATCAGAAATGATCAGGGACATAAACACTGTTTTGAATGCTTAGAATTTGTCTCATTGTTATTTATAATAGCAAAAAAAATAGGGCCGGGTGCGGTGGCTCACGCCTGTAATCCCAGCACTTTGGGAGGCCGAGGCGGGTGGATCACGAGATCAAGAGATCGAGACCATCCTGGTCAACATGGTGAAACCCCGTCTCTACTAAAAATACAAAAAAATTAGCTGGGCATGGTGGCGCGTGCCTGTAATCCCAGCTACTCAGGAGGCTGAGGCAGGAGAATTGCCTGAACCCAGGAGGCGGAGGTTGCGGTGAGCCGAGATCGCGCCATTGCACTCCAGCCTGGGTAACATGAGTGAAACTCCGTTTCAGAAAAAAAAAAAAAAAATGAAACCCATTTACTGCTAAACAGTAAGGGAATGCTTACATAAATTTTGATATAGTCATTCAGTAAAAGATATTGCTACCAATAAAAATGTTGTTTACACATACATCCTCAAGATATGAGAAAATATTATAAAATATGTATGTGATTTATTTAAGTTTAGAAGAAACTAAAATGCTCTAAATAATATTTTGATTTTTGTCTTTTTATTTTTAATTTTTTATTTGCCCCACCTTTTGAGAAAGTAATGCCTTTTTATTTTTAATAAAAAAATAAACTGAAGCAAATATACCAAAATGTTAGCTGTGGCTTATCTCTGAATGATGGAGTTTTGGTGATGTCATTGTCATCTTTATAATTTTCTAACCTAAAGCCTGCAAACCAGACTGAGGACAAGGGGCAGGTCGATGAGAACACACAAACAAAACAGACCAATTGATCATCTGTTTGGATGCTCAGCCTCCTCACAGGTACCAGGCACCAGCAGGAGTCACCGTCTGTAGCCTAGGGAACTCCCCATTCGGTGAGACTGAGTGGCTTGCTCCTCCTGACACAGTTAGTGAGAGGCAAAGCTGAATTGAAGGGCAGCCATCAAAGCCCATTTCTCTGTGTCCCTGTTGTAAGCACCGGGCTCATGGGATTTGACAACCATCAGCCTGGGGTCTGATTTCAAATGGGGAAAAGTCTCAGCAAGTTAGTGGAGTTGGCGACAAAAGCAGCAGCAAGGACACAGCGGCTGGGGTGGGTTGGCCCCTGCTGGGCTTATGCTGGGCTTTCCGGAGGAGCTCCACAGAGCCTGGGCCGATTTTCCCATAGGAGAGGCCACTTCGGTGTTCTTAGACACAAACTGTTTTAACTCTGTTTGTCCCTTTCTGGTGGGCCATTGATTAGAGGGGCAGCCAGAAGGCCCACCCACCCAGCGAGAGCAGGGTTTGTTTTTCTCTGCGTGTGCGTGTGCGTGTGTGTGTGTGTGTGTGTGTTGTGGGGTGGGGTTTCAATCACACACAGGATAGAAGGGAGCTCCCCAGGGCTCCCACAAAACTGCACAACCTTCACCGTACCAGTCCTCAGCAGCACGGGCTGTTCTATCAGCCCCTCCTAGACCTTCTCCTTAGGTTTCTGAATGACTCCTCATTCATTTTCCCTGAAAAGAAGAAAAAAAGTATCCTCAATTACACTCATATTAGTGTCTGCCCTCTGGGAGTTCAGCTTTTTCTAAGCTGACTGCATGCAGCAGACATGCACAATAGGCTGTTGGTGAGCCAGACGCTGGGGTATGGCAGGGACAGTGGGAGCAGGCAGCCTCCGTCTCAAAATGTGGCCCTAGGGAGACTTCAGCGAGTCCTGCAGTGACCTGTTCGTTTATTATCCCACAAACATTTACTCCAGAGCCACTAAGTGCTCAAGAGGGATGTGACACCATCTGCACAGCTTTCTGGTGACTGAACCCAGAGGTTAAGCTTTGAAAATCTGCGGCCTGTGCTGCTAATCTTAGCTCATGTGTCCCAGAAACCACAGTCTGCAGACAGGGCCAGGCAGCGACGGGTAAATGGGGAACAAATAAAGACGGCGGAGAGCTAGAGACTTTAGTTCTACAGCAAAATCCTTTCTTGAACTTCAAAATGCCCTCAAACTCTGTTGCTGCCTCACATAAATAAACAACAGAGCTTGTCCAGAGCGCTTACAGGGCCTAAAGTCAGAAATGGTTTGAGCCAGAGGAGATTATTAACATTGATAACTATTTTATCAAAAAGGGCGGAACCTGATGCAGCATCAAAATCATCGCTACCTTAAGATGATTTAAAAATGACTTTATGTAGGAAAGGAGAGAGGTTTCTTCCTATACGTGAAAATTAATGTTCCTTTACAGTCTGTAGTCTCATTTTCAAGCCAGACTAGTCAAAGAGAAATTGTGTAAAACCTTGTTTGTTTGTTTGTTTTGGGACAGGGTCTTGCTCTATCACCCAGGCTGGAGTGCAATGGTGTGATCACAGCTCGCTGCAGCCTCGAACTCCTGGGCTAAAGCAATCCTCCCGCCTCAGCCTCTTGAGTAGCTGGGACTACAGACACACACCACTGTGTCTGGCTCTATTTATTTTATTTTATTTTAGACATGGGGTCTTCTTTTCTTTGTTGCCCAGGCTAGTCTCAATCCTTTAGGCTAAAGGAATCTTCCCATCTCTTCTTCCCAAAGTGCTGGGATTACAGGTGTGAGCCACTGCACCCAGCCAAATCTGATTTTAAATTGCAAGTTTTCTGCATCTCCAACCATTAATATTTCCCATAAACACAAATATCTTAATTCTCTCTTTAGAAGGATTATCCTTTTTTCTGACTTGTAAGATATTATAATGGCTTTCTTTTTTGAAAGAGTGGTGATGATAAAGAATAGCTACTCTTTTTTTTTGTGCTTTAAGTTCTGAGATACACACGCAGAACGTGCAGGCTTGTTACATATGTATACACACACCATGGTGGTTTGATGTACCCATCAATCTGTCACCTACATTAGGTGTTTCTCCTAATGCTATCCCTTCCCTAGCCCCTCACCGCAGGACAGCCCCATGTGTGATGTTCCCCTCCCTGTGTCTATGTGTTCTCATTGTTCAGCTCCCACTTATGAGTGAGAACACGCAATGTTTGGTTTTCTGTTCCTGTGTCAGTTTGCTGGGAATGATGGTTTCCAGCTTCATCCATGACCCTGCAAAGGACATGAACTCATCCTTTTTATGGCTGTATAGTATTCCATGGTGTATATGTGCCACATTTTTTTAATACAGTCTATCATTGACGGGATTTGGGTTGGTTCCAAGTATTTGCTATTGTGAATAGTGCATCAATAAACATGCATGTGTATGTGTCTTTATAGTAGAATGATTTATAATTATTTGGGTATATACCCAGTAATGGCATTGCTGAGTCAAATGGTGTTTCTGGTTCTAGATTTGAGGAATCTAGAACCTTGAGGAATCACCACAGTCTTCCACAATGGTTGAACTAATTTACACTCCCACCAACAGTGTAAAAGTGTCCCTATTTCTCCACATCCTCTCCAGCATCTGTTGTTTCCTGACTTTTCAATGATCGCCATTCTAACCAGCATGAGATTATATCTCACTGTGGTTTTGATTTGCATTTCTCTAATGGCCAGTGATGATGAGCCTTTTTTCATATATTTGTTGTCCGTGGTTGCTCTTTTTAAATCTTCCTATATGGCAAAATAAAAAGTTGACGATCTTATGTTGGCTGCTGCTATGGTTCAAACATTTATGTCTCCCCAAAATTCATATGTTGAAATCTAATCACCACTATGGCAGTTAAAAGAATTGGGGCCTTTGGGAGGTGATTAAGTCATAAGGATGGATCCCTCACAAATGGGATTAGTGCCCGTATAAAAGAGGTCCAAAGGAGCTTGTTCAGCCCTTCCACAGCATGAGGACACAGTGAAAGATTCATCTCTGAACCAGAAAGCTAGTGTTCACCAGACATGGATCTTGCCGGAACCTTGATCTTGAACTTCTCAGTATCCAGAACCATGAGAACTAAATTTCTGTTGTTTACAAGCCACCTAGGTATTTTGTTACAGCAGCCTGAACAGATTAACATTTTTAAAATTTTTTATTCTAATTTTTTTTTATGTCACAGCAAATCTGGAAGTGCCTCTTTCTCACACCCTCCTATCCCCCCAAAAATCAAAAATGCTATATATAGACTACATATAGTATTTGCAACCCCAACTGCAGTGTCTGATGAAAAACTGCCAAACCCACTGCAAGTCAAACAGGAATGCAGGCAGGAGCTGAGAGAGGTGGTGGGCACCAGAGGGTAGGGAGCCAAGTCTGGCCCCCATGAGAAGTTGAGAAAGTGATGCTAAGAGAGGATTCACTCCGTTCGGATTCACATATGTGCAGAAAGTGGTCTATCTGGGAGACAGGAGGAAACAAGCATTTCCACACTGCATTATGAGTAACCCTGCAGCTGCCATCAATTGGCTGGAGAGAAACAGGCTAAACCATCCACCCACCCAAACAACCCCAGGTGGTGAGAAACTGCACTGTGATCCAGGGAGAATTCCTACTAGTTCTGTGTACCAGTTATCAACTGCTGTGTAACAAAGCATCCCCACAACATAGTGGCTTAAAGCAACCATTTTACAGGCTAAAGACCCCATGGGTAAGCACTTTGGGCTGTGTTCAGTCAGACAGTTCTTTGGGTGGTCTCACCCAGGGTCACTCATGAGGCGGTAGTCCTCTTGTTCTTTGAGGTCTCTGGATGTGACCTCCCTTACGTGTCCTGACTTTTTTTAATGATCGGCATTCTAACGGGCATAAGATTGTATCTTATTGTGGTTTTGATTTTCATTTCAAAATTTGCATTTTATTTGCATTTTCAAAAAGAATGCAGTCTTTGCTCTCTTGTCAGGACCTCTGAAATGTTTTTATTGGGAGCCGGAGGGTGTTTTCAAGATGTGTGTGGGTGGGTGAAAGGGGGTGGGTGAAAGGGGATGGATAGCCACATACCATACTGGAGTTGGAGCTGGAAAAAGACATTTAGCTGGCCTCAGACTTTCTCCATAAAGACCTACAAGGCCCTCCAAGTAACACTTACCTTGGGTGAGCCCATTGAGTTCTCCATTAGTTATACTTTACCCCATGGAAACAAGTGACTTTCAAAGTGGGCTCTAGAGAATATTAGGCATTTGGCATGAGACCCTCAGGAACTACCAAGAGGATGAGGGAGCGAGTCTGTGGGGCCTGGACCCTTCCTCACTTCACGAGCACCCCCCTCCCCGGGCTTCTCAGTAAGATTTCATTGGAGGGCAGGTTACTGTGGCCTAAGAAAGCCTGAAGAACACTTGCAAACTGGGTCATTTCTGAGTTCTCTTCCTAGTCAAAAGCCATCAGCATTTTAAGTTTCGTTTCATCCCTTTCACCGTGAGAAAATGCAAGGTGTGTTGAGTAGTCATCCGGGGTTTGCCTGAAAGTCGAGGTGTCAGCGTGTGCGTTGCTACCCAAGCCCCACCATGGGGACGGACGCCTGACTCCCTCTCGTTCAGGATGAAGCCTCCCGTGGGAAGTGGATGCTCCTGCCGAGGACTGAGGGGTGATTGAGGGAAGAAGCTGTGTAGGGAGAGAACCTCGGGAGCTGGCTGCCAGGCTCTGGAATGCCCTCGGAGGAAGAGCTCAGAGTGCCCACCGGCACTAGTGGGCAGAAACAGGTTCCAATGGGGACACTGGTGCTGAAGCAGATCTTCAGCTTCGGTCCCTTCCCCACCTCCCCAGCTCACGGCTTGGTTCTCACAACCAAACCTCAGCGGGGCTGGGAATTCTCACTCACGAGCCAACAAACAGCAAATAATGGCTTCTAAAAAGCTAGCCTAGTATTTCTCCTCAAACTATCCTCGAAGAGCCCTCCTAGAAGGTGACATCCCCCACATACTCGGTGCCATTGTGAGCTACACTCAGGATTAGAACTCGGTCTTTGCTCTCTTGTCAGGACCTCTGAAATGTCTTTATCGGGAGCTAGAGGGTGTTTTCAAGGTGTGTGGGGGTGGGTGAAAGGGGATGGGTAGCCACATACCACAGGAATCGCCGCTCGGAATTGTCTGAGGAGAGCCTGACAGAAGGTTCCTCTGGGACTCAAACAGTTGTTTCTTTTCCAGGAAATTTCAGGCAAGTTCATAGACCACCATGAGGCTGCAAATAAACTGTTAATAAAGAGACTTCCAGATGGGCTGGAGCAGGAAAAGGGAAACCCTGAGGCCACTCAGCAACCAAAACAGAAAAACAAGGTGGGATCCAGAGACAGGGAGGCTGAATGCTAACCTGGCGGGGGAGACCAGAGGCCACAGGAAATTGTCCTTGCTGGTTCTGCAGAGGCTCCAGAGGCCGGGGACCATCAAGCTCTGGCAGCCAGCCAGGGTGATCGAGGTCTATTTCACTGGGCTTCTAATGGCTCCTTGGGGACCTAGAGTTGGACAAGAATTGAGTAAAGCAGCCAGTTGCCTCATACGAGTCCCCACAGCACAACTTGGATGTGCTTTTCATGTGATTTAAAAGCCCTTGTTGCCTCTCAAAGGGAACACAGTGCAGCTGGTCCATAAAGCTGTCATTGTTTGGGGTTTTGGAAAATTCTCTTCTGAGAGGGTCAGAACAACCCTGCGTCATGACCAGGGCCAGAGCTCAAGCTACACAGGGTAACCGCTGTCCGAAAGGTGGAGAGGTCAGCCAGCCAAACACCTAATCAGGTCTGCAGCTTTCCACATGGGTGGGAGCCTACGCCTTGGTCTCACGGGGTCTCAATTCCACTTCCTAGGTGGTCTGAGACCTAGCAGTTCTCCAAGAGGAAACACTTAACTGTAGGTGGGGAAGCAAGGGAAAGGATGATTCTACTGATGGTCTACACCAGTCCCACACTTTGTCATCGAGGATTCATTTCTATCAAACCCCACAGGCAGGAATTCAGCTCTCAATAGAGCTAGAGCCGCCTTCTTCTCCTCCTTCTCCTTCTCCTTCTTTTTTTGAGATGGAATTTTGCTCTTGTTGCCCAGGCTGGAGTGCAATGAGGTGATCTTGGCTCACCGCAACCTCCGCCTCCCAGGTTCAAGTGATTCTCCTGCCTCAGTCTCCCAAGTAGCTGGGATTACAGGCATGTGCCACCACACCCGGCTAATTTTGGCATTTTTAGTAGAAACGAGATTTCTCCATGTTGGTCAGGCTGGTCTTGAACTCCCGGCCTCAGGTGATCCACCCGCCTTGGCCTCCCAACGTGCTGGGATTACAGGCGTGAGCCACCACACTAGGCCTTCTACTTCTTAAATAATTTTTTTCTGAAGGCCTGAGATGTTTCAATGTCATTCTACTCTCACTCCCATTTAGAACATCACTCAGTTATTAATTTATTTATTCACTTATTCTGCAAATATTTAATACTCACTGGATGTAAAACAACAGAAGCAACAACAACATGCCCTGGCCCTGTGCCAACTACCGCAGTGAAAGAACAGATACAGTTCTCTTCTTTAGAGACCATGCAGTATCATGGAGGAGACAGATGTTCTTTTTTTTTATTTATTTAATACCCGCATAATCCTTGCTATGCATAGGGCACTGCTGTAAGCGCCTTACAAAGATAAACATTAATCCTTTCCACAACCCCATGAATTAGGTGATGTTAGTATCTCTTTTGACAGATAAGGAAACTGAGACACCAAGACATTAAAATAACTTTCCCAGGATTACACAGCTGGGAAGGGCTTAAATCCAGGTGATCCAGTTCCAGAACTCAGACCCTCAAATGTTACAGTAGGCTGCCTTTTAAGCAGATAAATGCTATTGACCAGGCACGGTGGCTCATGCCTGTAATCCCAGCACGTTGGTAGGCTGAAGCTGGTGTGTCATGAGGTCAAGAGATCGAGATGATCCTGGCCAACATAGTGAAATCCTGTCTCTACTAAAAATACAAAAATTAGCTGGGTGTGGTGGCACATGCCTGTAGTCCCAGCTACTTGGGAGGCTGAGGTAGAAGAATCCCTTGAACCCAGGAGGTGGAGGTTGCAGTGAGCCAAGATTGCGCCACTGCACTCCAGCCTGGGTGACAGAGCAAGACTCCGTCTCAAAAAAAAAAAAAAAAGAAAAAAAAGAGAGAGAGAGAGAGAAAGAGCAGAGGAGAGTAAGCAGATAAATACTAATCAATAAACTACTCAGAAATGAAGACTGTGCTCAGCACTCTAAAAGAGAACCAGGAAAGAGCAAGGGGATTTTTCACACTGGTCGAGAGTCAGGGTAGACTTCTTTGCAGAAGGAACAGAAAGGAGGAAGATTACTCCAAGCAGGGAAAATTGCAAAAGCAAAGGCCCTTGGGTAAAAAAATCTTAGTGAATTCAAGGACCCTGGAAAGAGGTTAGAGACATCAGAAGGCAAAGGGCACATGGAGAGATAAGCTTGCAAAGGAAAAGGTTAGGCAGTGTCAAGCCAGACCCAGCTTTGTTTGGTGGTTCTCAAAGTAAAGTGGAAAAAAGGGTCCATCTTTAGGAAAACAGCCATAGGAAACAGAATGATCAAGTAGGGGAGCTTCATCTTTTCATTTTGAGAAGGGCCCCTGATATGCTTTGGCTCTGTTTCCCCACCAAAATCTCATCTCGAATTGTAATCCCATGTCAAGAGAGGGAGCTGGTGGGAGGTGATTGAATCATGGGAGTGGATTTCCCCAGGCTGGTCTGGTAATAGTGAGTGAGTTCTCACCAGAGCTGATGGTTTTAGTACCACGCTTTAGGGTGGTACTTCCTCCCTTGCTCACTGTCCCTCCTGCTGCCTTGTGAAGTTACTTGCTTCCCCTTCGCCTTCCACCATGATTGTAAGTTTCCTGAAACCTCCCCAGCCAGGCAGAACTGTGAGTCAATTAATCCTCTTTTGTTTATAAATGAACCAGTCTCAGGCAGCTCTTTATAGCAGTGTGAGAATGGACAAATACAGCCCCATAGCACATTTCACAGATACTTGATCCTCACGACCAACCTAGAAGGAAACAGATCAGATAGATTTAACCCCTTTGCGATGTCCCACTCACCTCCCTAATGCCCATCCCCTCTCCTGTGTTTCTGCTGGTAGAATCTCAGTTTTGTTCTGGGAAGCCTGTGTCTAACCCTACACCAACACCCCCGTCCTAGCCTGCCTTGTAACCAGGGGTGGCCTTGTACACTCCCTTGGCAGAAGAGACATCAGTGCAAATCTGCTAGGAGTCTGCGGAGACCTTCCCTTTTCCCAATAATAGGCATCAACCTGGGTCCATGGGTTCATCACCACCTCCCCTTTTTTCCTACCTGGAAGACAGGCTGTCCACAGCTGCAGAAGCCATCATGCAACTGTGGTGGGAAAAGTGTAGGAGAAAGGCCAGGAGATGCTCTGAGAAGTTGACCTTTGACCAACGCTGGCTGCCCCCCACAGCTAGACTTCTTACTTTGAGGAGAGAAAACAAACCCTTCTTCGTTTCAGCCATTTTAAGTTTTAAGACGTATTCTCTACCTAAATGAAACACCTATTTCTCTACAAGCAAACTAAGGATGAGGACATAACAGACTTACAAAAACATCAGAGAGGGGATTTCAAACCAGGTACACCTGACTCCACATCCAGTGCTCTATCTACTATGTTACAAATGAATTATTATTTTGCCTTTAGAGTTTTATATGCGCGTTCAAACTTGCTGGGCATTACATTCACCAATCCCAGAATCTGTGTTGCGCAGAGCCCCTTCTGGGCAGCTATGATTTGGGTCATTGACCCCATCGTCCTCTGGTTACCAGAGCCAATAGGGTCAATGCCCCGTCTAGCTGAAAACCAGTGATATTGTCTGCTCCAAAAGAAGACGAGCTAGCCAAATAAAAGTCTCTCTTGCAGGGATTTGAATTACATCATTCTGGGAGATTAAGCAAGGAGACAATGGGACCCAAAGCAGGGAGGTCAGGACTGGTGAGAACGGCTCTCAAGATCTTGTGGGAGGTGAAGTTGTGAGCAAGCAGGAACTTGAGAAAGCAGAAGTGATGACAGAGAACACCTGAAAGATGGGCTAGATGAAGCAGTGGGCCACGGGCAGGCAGTGGAGCAGTCCACCCCAGTGGATCCAGGAGACTTTAAAAGCAATAATGAAACCGACACCAAATTCATCTGCTTTTATTCACACCATGCACTGGCAAATCTAAATAATGTCAGTAAAGCAACCCTTTGTTGGTCTAAGTTTCAAACTATCGTGGTAGTTAACGTTGAATTTTAATGTCATATATGTAAGCTTTAAATAGCCTGCCTTTTGTATCTTATACTTTAAGAAACACTGTATGCCACGCGGAAATTAATTCAGAGAACATCCAGTTAGCATTAGTTCAAACACAGCTGTACACAGACTCAGCTACACGTATTTGTTTCAAGTATAAGTCTTCAACAGCTTCGAACTGCTGAAGCTCTCTTGGGATATAGCTCATTTCTCCAAAACCCCATGGTACAGCACATGTGTACATTTAAACAATAAACTCAAAATAGAGTATGACAGTTTGTAAAGAAGAAGAAACATACCTTGAGTTGCTTCAATTCTGTCACTGCACATGCCCAGTGGAATTTTTAACTTGTGTTAAGTCTAGAGCTGTGATGTGTAATATTCTTCTTTAATAAGTGCAAAATTTATTTTATTCATGTTATATTTCACTGAATTAGAATAATGTTTTTACACTGAAACTCATTCTTTCTAACTTGTGAATTGGTTTAAAACTTAAGGATTAAATCAAGGCCAAAATAATTATTTCTGAATATTATTGAAAATAAGTTTTTTGCATAAAGTAGGGTGGCTGTATATTATCTGACTTGTGCGACAAATGCCCCTGGGGTGCCAATCGCTGGAACTTTTCTGCTTACCCTCCAGTTTTGCTTTCCAGCCTTCTTCAACCTCCTGTCTGACCAAGGTGATTGTTCTCTGAGGACAAATTACCAGAAGCCTCAATGCTGGCTTCTCACTGGGTTTGACCAGTGGAGAGCTGTCAGAGGAAGTCAGGAATTGGAAGAGGGAGGAAAGATACGGTTAATTATTTCCACCTTCTGCCTGCCCCATCTGCCTCCCCACTGAGTCACCCAATTGACCAGTCCCTCTACAGAAGGCACTGCTCCATTAGGTGGCTGCCTCCCCTTTGGCTGTCTCCTCTCTGGTTCCCCATAATTGTGTCCACTTCTTTTCATCTCAAGCTTAGACTATCAGTCAGGGTCCCAGAAAAACAGTGGCACTCAAAAATTAGGACAATGTGAGGAGACTCTAATAAAGAAATGAATTACAGAGATGGGAACTGGCTGTTGGAAACCCACTGAAAATGGTTCCATGTGCTGGGGCTGTAAGCAGCAAAGCCATGTTGCCAACCTGTGGTCTTAAGGGCAGGAAAGAGGAGCTCTGAGGAAAGACACAGCAGACTCATAGCCGGGAGTCCAGTGAGTGTGTGTCCCATCTCACTCCCCTCCTTCTCTCCAACTCTTAGCCCTGCTCACAGCCAGAAGCTAGACGGCCAGGCAGCCTGTTGTGCATCACACAGGCAACAGCTGGGCACACCACGAAGGTGGGAAGGGTGGCGAGTACATCCAAAGAGGCAAACGGAAGGAATCCAGCATAGGTGATTAAGGCCACCCACCGCCCCTAACCCAAGGACACATCACAGTGCCAGTGACTGAGCTACTGCTTCTCACCTTCACATCCACTCAACTATTCTTGCTGTATAACGCTGGGCCTGGCTTCTGCTTTGTGAGCTGGCTTCCTCTTGGCTTCTGCTAACAGCGGTTCTAGAAGAAAACCGGAAGTGTGGGAAGGAAGGAGAGACTTGCTCCTTCCCGCTTGCTTTTTGTGGGTTTCCATTTGCCTCCAGGTCACCTTAACTCTGCTTCTTGCCCCAGAAGAGGCAGTTCATTCCAGTAGCAGCAGTTGGATCCCGTGTGCGGTTTTCCCAGCATGCACAAAACTAGCTTCATTGTGCCTTCCTGGAGACACCAGCAGCAGCTGGCCGGCATCCCCTCCTCCGGGAGTCGCAGCCCCATGAGCCCTCCTCCAAGCTTGGGGACAGCAGCAGCAGCTGAACGGCAGCCTCCTTCTCAGATGTCTGCATCTCTGTTCTGTGAGAGCCCTCACAAGTTTTAATAATGTCAACCTCTTCTCTTTGTTTCTGCAAACCCAGGAAATATAGGTTCTTTCTGCGGTGGCATTGCTGTGATTACTTGGTGTTCTCTTTTGGTCACAAAGTGAAAGATTCCTGTGTCCCTGAATCATGATATAGAGGAAAGCTATCCACTAACCCAGGACACATTCACCAAACTGTTATGTGACCAAGAAAGACAGTTTCATTGTGTAAAGTCACCAAAATATGGATCCTACCTTTTACAACAATGAACTGCACCTATTATGCCTGAAGAGCATTTTAAAACTCATTTCTAGAATCCATCCAAAACCAGAGTCTTCCAGCACTGTCTGATAATCTATCATTTTAAAATGTGATTCTTCCTGGTCTGGAAACCACAGCCTAAATTGCCTCAAGCATATAGTTATTAACATTCACCAGGTAGCAACTACCCAAAGCACCATTGTGATACTTAGAAGGAATTCTTCCATAGCTTAAGAATTAACCCCGTACTTTTTAACTGCTCTTTTTAATAGAAATGTCACAAAAAGACTCAGTTCAGAGAAGATCAGCATGACGTGAGCTGTGGAAGTTTTGCTATTCCCGAAAGAAAAGGGCTTTCAGATATCCTGATTGCCTGCCAGAGTTGACTGCCTCTGAAAAGTCAGTGTCTTTGCCAGACACTGGACAAATTTACAGGATGAGAGATAATTTCTGGGGCTCCTTCCTATTCTGTTAAAAAGCCCTGACCCAGAGAACTCGGGACCTTCTGGCACAAGATGGTCTGATACAGATTTTCCTGCCGTCTCAGATTCACACACTTGCTTTGGTTCCTATGGCTGTTTTCAGGTGACAGCAGTAATTAAGGCATGTACTTGGTGATGGGCATCTTCTCCCAGGGGTCACCCCACAGGGTTTGATTCCCAGGCCAACTGGCAAGGTTTCTGAAAGCAAGTGACAGCTTGGAAGAGGGGTGAAGGAAAAGTCAGAGCTGGCCGGGTGGCTGCGTCCTATGACAAAGGATTACAGTTAATGGTGCTGAGGTCTGGTAAGCACCACAGCCCTGCCTGGCTCCCAAGCTGCTCTGCCTAATGATCATTGTTAATTATGTGTCTATACCTAGGACAGAGAGTGGGCCAGCATGACAGAAAGCAGCTCCTGGACAGGCTCCAGAAAATTTCCTTCATAAGGGCTTTATCTTTAACAGAGAACTCGAGAGGTCAAAATTGAGAGGTCAAAAATGTTATATTAACACTTTGTCTTCAGACAGCCTGCCCACATAAACAATCCGTGCTGCTAGACAAAATGAGTCTTAGGAAGCTTAAGGGCATGTTTCCACAGCAGCCTGGTATTCCTAAATTAGTGGTAATTATGTCTAAAGAGAGAAGCATAGTTTAAAAGAATTATGGGTATGACTTTTGGCACATGGAATGGAATGGAATCAAATCTTTTATTTTTCTTTTCTTTATCTTTCTTTCTTTCCTTCTTTCTTTTTCTTTCTTCCTTTCTTTCTTCTTCCTTCCTTCTCTCCCTTCCTTTCTTTCTTTCTTTCTCAAGACAGTGTCTTGCTGTGTTGCCCGGGCTGGTCTTGAACTGCTGGCATCAAACAATCTTACTGCCTGGGCCTCACAAAGTGCTGGGATTGCAGACATGAACTACCACACCCAGCCGATCTTAGAGTCAAATCTGAAAATCTTTGGGTATTTCAAAGCACAAAAAGCTTTCTAGTTTATTGACAGAAGTTCTTAGAGCCAGGACTAAAAGAGATGGAGAGTGTCTGAAATGTAAAAATAAATATTATTTAGTTCATAAATCTTTTGAGGAAGGAAACAGGAGGTGGATGCGACTCAGCCACCAAAAATGGCCTGTTTTACAATGCCCCTGTGGAAACAAGCAAGGGAGACAATGAGAACAAACGGATCTCCCCAAAAGCAGAATCAAGAGCTGTGGGGAAAAATAGAGTAGAGAACTATTTCCCAGGGAGCAGAACAGGACTGAATCAAGAAATGCTACCTATTTCTAGAGCAGGGAAGCTTGATGACATTGGCCTAGGAGGTTTCAGAATTGCTATGGACCACTAAATGCTTTGCACCTCACATCTTTCCCCTGTTGAAGGGGAGTATTTATCCTGTCTCTGGTTTACCTTGAATTTTTGGTGTATGTGGGGTAATTAATTCGCCTTTTTAGTTCATAGATCTTTTTGTCCTACTATTTGAGATACTCCCTGTGGTTAGCAGAATTTTAAAGATGTCCTCCCAAAACCCCTGTCCCCTGGTTATTCAATCAATTGCTAATCTAAGTACTGTCATCAAGTGACTTTACAGATGTAATTAAGAGTACAGCTCACCTTAACACAAGGAGATTACCTTGCATTACATGGGGTTCACCCAGTCTAAATCACATGAACCCTTAAAAGCAGAGAATTTTCTCTACCTGAAAGCAGAAATGAGGCAGAAGGAGAGGTGAGAGAGGTTTAAAATATGAGATGCTGGCCGTGAAGATGAAGTGGGCCAAGGAATGCAGGCAGCTTTTACAAACTGAGAACAGGGAGCTCTTGAGCCAGGTGCGTTGGCACACATTTTAGTCCCAGCTACTCAGAAGCCTGAGATAGGAGGACCACTAGAGCCCAGGGGTCTGAATCCAGCCTGGGCAACCTAGTGAGACCCTGTCTCTATTTTAGTAAAACAAACAAAGAAACAAACAAGAAAACCCAGGGAGCTCAGTTCTATAACTGCACAGAACTGAATTCTGCCAACAATGGAATGAGCTTGGAAGTGGATTGAGCCTCCAGGAAGTTGTGCATCCCTGCCAACACATTGATTTCAGCTTTATGAGACTCTAAACAGATGGTCCATCTGAGCCATGCTGTGTCTAGACTTGTAACATACAGTACTGTAAGATAAGAAATTGATATTATTTTAGGTAACTAAATTTGTGATTATCTGTTATGGCAGCAATGGAAAACTAATACACTCCCTCTCCCATAAATAAGCTTCAAGAAAGAAGCTCTAGGTCTAGTGGGTTCACTTAAAACTCAACAGAGCTGCAAATTTAGTTTAAGAAAGATGGGTTTACAACCCTATCCCTAAAAAAAAAAAAAAAAAAAAACCCTATCCCTAAATACAGATACTAGCACAAGAGAGATCCAAGAAGAACAGTGACTAAGTCACGATTCTGGTCTCAGCCACCAAAATAAAGCCTTCCACTGTTGTTATTAATATATGAGAACTGTAGTCTTGAAATTTGGGGAAATGACATAAAGGTAAAATATGTTGGCAGATAAGATTGTGTACAACTGTCAGATCTATATGTTTATGCGGAACTGAAGAGCAGAGTTTGAAACAGATTGCTTGAGTTACATGAAGCCCACCGCGGTGGAAAAAGTACCATGTAAATATCTCGAAGCTTCATTTTTTCTTCCCTTTTTAGCAGAGATAAAAGTAACTCCATCACAGACTACATGTCTTTCTGTGTAAGGTGAACCTAACCATGTTTATCCAACTTGAGTCATCCAATGACCACTTTTGCAATGTTTACCATAGCTTCATGCTACCTATTCTATTTAACACAACTTGTATTCTTTTTACTTTTTTTTTTTTTTTGAGACAGAGTATCACTCTGTTGCCTAAGCTGAAGTGCAGTGGCATGATCTTGGCTCACTGCAACCTCTGCCTCCTGGGTTCAAGCAATTCTCGTGCCTCACCCTCCTGAGTAGCTGGAATTATAGGCATACGCTACCATGCCTGGTTAATTTTTGTATTTTTAGTTGAGACAGGGGTTTCACCATGTTGGCCAGGCTGGTCTCAAATTCCTGGCCTCAAGTGATTCGCCCATCTCAACCTCAAAAATGCTGGGATTATAGGCATGAGCCAATGGGGAAAAATAGATTAGAGAACTATTCTCAGGGAGCAGAACCGGGCTGAATCAAGAAATGTTACCTATTTCCAGAGCTCGGAAACTTAGTGACATTGGACTAGGAGGCCTCTTTGTGCTTTTTAATGCGCAAATAAAATAATCACATAGCCATTAAAATGTAAAATCTTCATCTATGCAATTCCTAAAATCATTTCCCATACTATTCTTTGAGAAACCGTAAACTAAGATGATCATAATGCAGTAAACAATAGACAATCTTATACAAATGAAAATGTTGAGTTATATATTTTCAAGCACTATTCAGGAAGTTCATTTGGGGATAGCAATTTAAAAACAAGACAAAACCTTCCAGGTCCAGATATATATGTTCATAGTTTCCCAATCAACTAAGGTTGGTACATGCATTTGTTAAACAGATACCTCATGAATATAGAATATCTGTTAAACACTACACAGCTCTTGAAACACAAAGATGAACAAAATAGATCTGCAAATCCTGCTGTCCTCTGCAAATCACAGCCCAGTGGAATAACAGAAATTCAGTAAGAAATTACAAGAACAGTTATTTAATTATAATTGTTTCATGAGCAGCAAAAAAACTTGCATTTCTATATATTTGGAACCATCTCCCCAGTTATATTAAAGGTACAGTAACATTAACATTTTGTGGTAGTTCAAACCATGACTGCACATTTTTTTTGGCACTCATTCTACTGACTAGTTACATCAGTGGCTCCTCTTGAATCTGAGCTGGCCTTAGAAATTCACTCTTAGCCAAGAGAATGCAGCCAATGATGCTATATGACTTCTTGAGTCTAGGTGTATCATTCACCTCTTGTTCCATAACAAATTGCCCCAAAACTTATTGGCTTAAAGTAACCAATATTTATTATTTACAGTCTTTATGGGTCAAGATTTGGGATGGCTTAGCTGGCAATTCTGTCTCAGAGCCTCTTATGAGATATCAGTCAAGATATCAGCCTGGGCTGCAGTCATCTGAAGACTTGATTGAGGCTGGAGGATGGGCTTCCAAGATGGCTGGCTCACATGGTTTCTGGCAGAAGTCTTCAGGGCATTTCTGACTAATGACAGGGGGCTCAGTTCCTTGCCCTGGAGTCTTCTTCATAGAGTTGCTTGAATACCACAGGAGCTGGCTTTTTCCCAGAGCAAGTGACTCAAGACAGAGCAAGAAGGAAACCAAAATGCCTTTATGTCCTAATCTGGGAAATCAAATATCATCACTTCTGCATTATTCTTCTTGTTAGAAATGAGTCACTAAGTACAGTTCACCTCTGAGGAAGGAGAGTTAGGCTACACCTTTCGAAGGAAGAATATCAAGGTATTTGTGGATCTATTTTAATGTCACCATACTAATCATAAAAAGTTATGCAGCTTCCTGGTTAGGAAGATGTAGCAACCTAATGTTGCTGGTTAGGCAGATGTTGCATAAAACACCTTCTCCCTAAATTGCCATGTAAAATGTCCAAAAATTCTAAGGCTGCCATGCTATGAGGAAGCCCAGCCCACATGGAGAGACAACATGTGGGTACACTGGTCAACAGCCCCACTGAGGACTCAGCCAATAGTCAACATCAACCACAAGAAATGAGAGTACTATTGACTGGATATATTCCTTCCAAATTCATATGGTGAAACCTAATCAATCTTCAATGTGGTAGTATTTGGAGGAGGGACTTTTGCGAGGTCATGATAGCAGAGCCCTCAAGAACTGAATTAGTGTCTTTACAAGAAGAGGCCACAGAGAGATCCTTCGCCCTTTCTGCCACATGAGGTTACAGTGAAAAAATGGCTATCTATGAGGAAGTGGCACCTCACCAAACACTGAACCTACCAATGCCTTGATCTTGGACTTCCCAGCCTCTGGAACTGTAAAAAATACATTTCTGATGTTTATAAGCCATCCAGTTTATGGTATTTTGTTGTAACTGCCCAAATGGACTAAGACATTGGGCGAAGATGCCTCCAGATGATTCTAGCCCCAGCTGTTCATCCAGCCTCTGCCCAAGCCATTGAATCTTCCAAGCTTCCCAGATACAAGTCATGACTAATTCTAGGATCAGATTCCTCTTCTTAACATAGCTTCAAAGGGGAAACAACATAGCACAGTGATTATGTGCAGAAGCTATGGATTTTCAGGGTCAGTGTCAGCTCTCTGTTCTGCTGCTAAGAGCAACATGACCTTGGGCAACTTGCTTTACTTCTCTAAACCTCAGGCTCTTCACCTTTTAGTTATGAAAACAAAAGTGATTGTTATTTCCATGACAGAATGGAATAATGCATTCAAAGTTCTCAGCAGATAATTTATGCTACATATTGATATTATTTTCATCATTATTACTTTTATTCTCATTAAATCTGTTCCTCTTCCAGGATTTCCCATATTGTTGGTTCATGTCATGAAAATCCTAAATCACCCTCAGGCTCAAAATTAAAACAACAACAACAAACAATTTTCCACTCTTCCTTCTGTTTCACCAAGTATTTATAATAAATTGTCAAGTTCTGTTGATTCTACCTTTATAGTTTCTGTTATCCTTCCACCCTCAAAGCCAATTAAGGGATAGGCCAGGAAGAGTGGCCCTGGGATGCTGGCTGAAATGGAAAGTAAACAGCTCCAGGAACACTCACACAATATGGAGGAGCAGGTATTTACCAGAAGCAGAGTATGAACATAGTTGGAAGGAATGCTTGGTTAAGTCAGGAGAGGTGAAGTCATGTGAAAAGTTGTAATCAAAAGAAAAGACTGTGCATGGAAATGTTTTGTGCAATTTGCATCTCACCTGCTTAAAGAAAAGGACTTGCCTGGACTTATTCCCTTGTCTCCTACCTGTAACCTGGAACATGAATATGCCTGGGCCTGACTTTGACCATGGAGAAGAAGAAATACTTTAATGGATGGTGGAGTAATAAGATAAAAGGCACCTGGTTCTCAGAACAAATTCATGAAGCAGTTTGCCCATCAGTTCAGGCAGAGCAGATGATAACATGGGAGAGACATCAACTTCTCTCTGGTTGGGAGTTTCTTTGTTATACCAGGTTAGTCATTCTGCTAAGTAATACAAGGGTCTCCTGTCTTGCTCCTCTCATTGGTTGAGGGAGGGTGGGCTAGGGGGTGGCATAGGGGGAAAACAAACCAGTTTCTCAGATAAAGTGTTGGTGGGCTTTAGGATCCTAGTGAAGAAAGTGTGCACACATCTAGATGGACAGCCTGAAACAGCCCCATATGGCACCCTCACCCGGGTAACGAGCAGGAGCATTACAACCATTCCATGTCCCCCATGGGGGCGTGGGAGTAGCCTAGAGAACAGGAAGGAGCCTGGCTGCTGGAATCTGTGTGGGTGGTCACCCAAGACCAGACAGAAATAAGACGGTTCAAGCAGATACAGCGTGGAACATGAGAAGCCTCCTGAAACTTAGAATTCATTTCAGGGTAGGAAATCTGAAATGACAGACATCAAGTTTCTGTTACCCCCAAAAATAAGGACTTAAAAAAATAAGATCAGGTATAGAAACATAAAGAAAGTTGAATTTCTTGTACACCAGAAGTTGACAACTGAGATTTGTATCCACCAATAATCATAAGAGTCCAGCCGTCATTTATTGAGAGCTGACCATGTGCCAGACCCGGTGCTAAGCACCTCACAAGGGCTGCTTTGCTTGGTCCTTTCAACGCCTCAATTCGGTTGCTATTATTATCTGCCCATTTTATGGATGAGAAAACAAAACCTTAGAGTTGTGATCTCTCAGCAAGTGACGAGGTCAAGATTCCAACCCAAGCCATTCACTTCAAAACGCACCCTCTTAGTTAATTAATTTTCAAGAGTAAACACAACTAGAGGTTATTAGCTCCAGAGATGCTATAATCTGAAGCTAGATTACTCTCAAGGATTGCTAGTGTGTAAACACTTTTAATGTCTAATATACACACAGAAAAGTACACGAGTTTACACCTCCACAAATTTTCAAAAACTGAACATACTCATATAATCAGCACTGCAAATAAGAAACAACATGACCAGAACCCCAGAAGTCCCCCAATGTCATCCCTTAGTCCGTATTCACACCCGGAGGGTAATCATTATCCCAGAGACCACTATTCTGTACACCACAGAATCAGAGGCCGATTCTGGCTGACTTTTCATTTATGGATGTAGCTCATGAAAACAGTCGTTCACATTTCTTTTTTTACAACTGTTTCACCGCAGAGATGAAAGCAGAGCCTCACATGCTCAACTTTCCAGTTTTCCTCTTTCTTCAGGGGCTTTTCAGGTCAATTCAACTTAACAAATATTTTTTCAACTATAAGCTGGACACTTAATGTTGAAAAATGGTTTAGATAAACAAATTAGACCATCTTATCTCTACCTCCTAAAATGGCAAGGGAATACAATTGGGCACCCGTGCCCTGTTAAACTCTTTTGGAAATTGTAAGGTGCTAAATAAAAGCAAGGTGTCCTTATGGATTTTATCTGGCTGATATTGCAGCTGCCTAATAAGGTACTATTAGCATCTTAAGGTGTCTGGGCTGAATGGTTTTACATGGATCCCCAGATCACCTGAGTGACACTGGATTAGAGAAAGGTTCAGAGATAGTTTGTATTATAACTTTATTGGACATATTTTTCAAGACAGTTGATAAATTGTTAATGTAAAAATTGTCCTTTGTGTTTTCCAAAAGTTCTTGGCTTATCATGAAAAGAATTAGGGGAAGGAACTGGGACTAGGCATAGCCACCCATTGTCTGACAGTGAGATTCCTGAGTATATCAATCACTGTTCCATTAATTCTGTAGGTAAGGGAATTTATATGGACTAGCCATATGTGTGTGATATGTGTGTCTGGGTTTGTATGGGTGTGTCTGCAGAAAAATGGAGACTTTATAGACAAACACACACTTTTCACTTTAATTTTCATATTTAAGAAGATTCTTTTCCTCTGTTTTCAGTTTTTAAAAGTCCTGCTTCGGGAGCCATTACTTCCCAGAAGACAGAGCCCACATTATTTCTATTCTTTGTTCTGGAAAGCAGTTGACCTGTTGATCTGGTTGTTCACCAAACCCACTCTCCACCCTGTTCCACCCTTCTATGTGTCCCAAGAGGTCAGCTCTGTCAACAGGCCCTCTTGCTTTCTGGCTTTGCAGTTGGCTTCAGACCATGGGAAGCAATGCCCAGAGATCAGAAACAGGGAGGAGAGAAGGAGGAGGTATCTGTTCCTTGGCTCCCAGCTCCCTCCCTGCACCACCCACAGCCCTGGCTCCTGTCAAGCTGATCTCTCCAGGGGACAGCTCAAGTTCTCTTTCTCTCTCACGTCTCAGTTTGGTAACTGCTCCCTTCTCTCTTCCCTTCAGGCTTAGAGATGGTAAGATGACCCATCACTCTACTCTGTTGTCCCTCTATAAAACTTTCCTTCAATTACCCACTCTGAATATGCCAGCTATTTCCAGCTAGGGTGTTAACTGATACAGCAACCAAATCCAGGACTGATAGTATATCCAGCCTGGATGCAAAACATGGCCCTGGAACATCACCATTCGCATTTATGGCTGGTCCCTTTATCCCAGTCTTGTTTATAATGATGGTATCAAGTTTCTTTAGGAATTATTTTGGGGACTTTTTGGTCCTCGTTAGAGTCCAGGCAAATGATGATATCTTTCTTCTCCATTTTGCTGAATTTATTTTTTCATGGATGGGGTAAATTATGTTTCACCTTTAAGAAGAAAGCCATACACCAAAACTAGCTTTCATAAAATTTTGTGAAATTTTGAAACTTAAAAAAAAATACAGAGAAAGCAGACAGGAGCCTGAAGGATCACTGTAACTATTAAAACTTACTAACGCTTTAGGGCTTGAATTTTTGTACATCTTGTAGTCTCTGCAGTGGCCACTTTCCTGCTGTTTTGGCCTAGCCATGTTAGCATAGCTCCCTCTCATGTGTGCTGTGGGCTCCTCTTTCAGGGTCACATGCATGACACCACCATGAAGAGGGGCTCAGCAACAGTGTTACCAGTCCAGAAAACTGCGACCCCAAACTACAGGAATTTTCAGCTAGTAAGTAGACAGTGAGAGGTTATAAGTCCTGGAACTCAGGGGGATCTCAGTTAATATCATAAAGGACTATAATATAAATCTACTGGGATTAGTAGATTTCTGGAATATTCTGACTGGGTGCGATGGCTCACACCTATAATCCCAGCACTTTGGCAGGCTGAGGTGGGCAGATCACTTGAGTCAGGAGTTCAAGACCAGCTTGTTCAATAAGGTAAAACCCTGTCTCTACTAAAAATACAAAAATTAGGCTGGCGTGGTGGCACGCACCTGTAATCCCAACTACTCGGGAGGCTGAGGCACGAGAATCGCTTGATCCCGGGAAGTGGAAGTTGCAGTGAACTGAGATCATGCCACTGCACTCCAGCCTGAGTGACAGAGTGAAACTCTGTCTCAAAAATAAATAAATAAATAAATAAATAAATAAATCCCGGAATATTCTTTTTTTATCACTAAATCTTTCTCAGAAATTATTCCAAAGTATCATTGTCCATCTGAATTGTGCCAGGATTTCAGGGTTTTTGAAATGTAAATTCATACTTGAATTGGGTAATTATTAGGTTGCATACTATTGAGGCTCCATTCAGATCTATAGATTTATTAATATTTGTATACAATGATAGGCTTTTAAAAAGCTCTGCTAGTTTGCAATTTGTCTTTATTTAAGAAACTAATCTATGATAGCAGTATATTTATTTATTTATTATTCTCATGAGCTGTTCTAGAAGGAGGAAGGAGGAAAAGAACATACTTACTTAAAAGAAATAGTAAAGAACAAAGCAGAGGAAATGCCCCCAAAGTCCCCCTGCCCCAGTAAAACCACTCAACATTTTGCTATATTGTATTGAGATTTTTCTAACTATAGTTGTATGTGTTTCACACACATACTATAAACTGTATATGCTGCCCTGTTTCCAACATTTCCCACTTCATTCAACATTTGCCTTTTATAACATACTCATTATTTAGATTTTCATAATTTTAATATGTTATATTTAGATATTGTAATCCTATTATAATTTTTTCGATTATAGATACTCTTTCCATGAACG
Source organism: Sapajus apella (assembly GCF_009761245.1). NCBI lineage: Eukaryota > Metazoa > Chordata > Mammalia > Primates > Cebidae > Sapajus > Sapajus apella. Next base: position 8,288,483 of record NW_022436951.1, on the reverse strand, counting down.
CATGCAAAAGAAAAAAAAACACACATTTTTGTTTTCTTTCTTTATGTTTCTTTTCTTAGGAATCATCCTTTCCCTTACCCACCCCTCCCAAAAAGATTAGGTCCAAATACTATGTTCTTACAGTTCCTTTCACATCAAAATATTAAATGATACATTTAAACTATTACTAGATGAATATCTGTTGTATCTCCTACACTATAGCCTCCTGACGGTGGCACTATCTGTTTTGCTGATCCTTTTATTTCCCAGTGCCTCACAGAGCACCTAAAGCATAGCAGGTGCACAATAGATATATGATATTGGGACAAGGAATCGGCAGATGGATCAACGACGCAAAATAGCCCAGAAAACAAACTTTGGTGTGCACAGACACCTAAATAGATATTTTGGTAATGTTAATGTGACAACTAGGTGGCTATTTTTTTAAGACATTAACTTACAATAAACTTTTCTATTATAAAGGATTAAACTATCAGATATTTATTAAAATAAAGCTAAGCAAATCAATCAAAACTAAGGAAATCAAGAAATGACATCCTGTCATTAATAATATCTTATATTATGAAATGGCTAGCTTGGAGAGAAGCAAAATTGTTTATTCCACTTCACAGTTAAGGCAATTGCATTTTGTAGAACAGAAACGAGATTAGGCACCAGAAGAACTGGATTTGGAAACCAGCACTGCTTTCTGCCAGCTGTTTGTGGGGCTGGGATTCATCTCTAGAGGATGCAGCGCTGTCTGGATGTCTTCCTAGGATAGCATCTGTTGGAAAGCACAGCCTCAGGGTCAACCCACTTTTAGATATTTGTTTCCTGTGTAACTTTGAGTAAGTTACACACCTATATAAACCTCAGTTTGTTCTTCTGTAAAATGTAGATTAAAAAAAATCTATTGAACATGGATATTGTAAAGCTTATAGAGATAGCATACAAGTAACATGCTTAGTATAACACTTAGACAGAAGTATCAGGATTATTATGACCACTGCTGCTTCGGTGCCTTCCTCATAAAACATTGCTGGGGAGAACCAAGCCTCTTCTCCTCTCTCTCTTGTTGCAAGAGTGACCCAAGCCTCTTCTCTCTTTCTCTTTTTTCGCTAGGAAGAACCAAGCCTCTTCTCCCACCCCCCAACCTCCTCTCTCTTTTTCTAGGCAGCTATTTTAAAACAAAATATTTTAATTAGATCCTTACTCATTGCCATATGTCATAATAAACCAGAGATAGATTAGAGAGTTATATTTTTAAAAATTCAAGCCACATACACACAAATAAGATATGAGTGAATGCTTGTCTTTGTCTAAATTACCTAATGATGGAAAAATCTCAATAGGCAAATCTTCCAGACCATGTGAAAATGTAGAACTTCTATGTGTCAAAAATATCACAGACAGAATTAAAGAATAAATATGATTCCTAGAATAATATTTGCTCAAGTATGGAACACGTGGATTAATATCCTTCCTCTAGCTGCTGTCTGCACACATCTATCCAAAAGAAAGATGTCTGCACACATCTATCCAAAAGAAAGATGTCTGCACACATCTGCACACAACTGATGAGCGAAAGAAGGACAAGGCTTAATTTCAAAAGATAAATTACATGTGGAACATTAACAAAAATAAAAAATTTTACCTTCAGTAATAATGGAATAAATGCTGGCTAATCAGAGTCACCATTTCTCACACATTAAGGCTAAAAAAATTTGCATTAATTATCAATGTTAATGAAAGTATATTACGAGAGACAGTTACATAACTTGCTATAAGGAGTGGACGTAGATATAATCTTTCAAAATCTTCTAAGTTGACTATATCTTATTGTGATGGTCAAGATAAAATAGGAAATATAACTGACTGAGGCTCAGAATGATTCTCTTTTTGTTTCTTTCTTCCTAAAACACACCCAAGGATTGTCCTGCAGCACAAAACCCAGGCATGTCATCTTTGTTTTCATCTATGTCCCCAAATAGATGGCCAGCTTCTTTGAAGGCAGGGACATTGCCTTACTAATTTTTTAAATCACACAAGGTCTGCAGGCCGGGCATGGTGCCTCATACCTGTAATCCCAGCACTCAGGATCACCTGAGGTCAGGAGTTTCAGATCAGCCTGATCAATATGGTGAACCCCCATCTCTATTAAAAATACAAAAAAAAATTAGGTGGGCATGGTGGTACACACCTGTAATCCCAGCTACTCACGGGGCTGAGGCAGCTTGAACCCAGGAGGCAGAGGTTTCAGTGAGCCAAGATTGCACCATTGCACTCCAGCCTGGGCAACAAGAGCAAAACTCCATCTCAAGAAAAAAAATAGTTTGCAAATACTAGGTGCTCAAGCAATGTTCATCAGAACGGAATTTAAATTTGACAGATACGGAGTAAATAAATAAGGACATCGGGCTGGGCATGGTGGCTCATATGTGTAATTCCAGCACTTTGGGAGGCTGAGGTGGGCAGATCACCTGAGGTTGTAAGTTTGTGACCAGACTGGCCAAGATGGTGAAACATCGCCTCTAGTAAAAATACAAAAATTAGCCAGGCATGGTGGTGCACACCTATATGAACGAATGAATGAAAGATCTCCTGGATAAACATCAATACCAATTTCAATTCACTCTCTAATCATGCTTTGAAACTTACAGGTTGTCTTGTAATTCAAAATCTCAAGAAAAAAATTTTTGGATGCATGCACACAACCATTACCATCCCAGAGCACACATCTGAAGTCAAGTTCAAGATGGAAAGCATTGCAAGAGGAAGGAGTGCTTTGCCATAATGTCAGTGTTGCTGTTTAAAGGGCTGCCCTTTTCATGACAGTGAATATAGAGTAACAGCATGTGTGTGGGCATTTCATTTAAGCATCATCCAACAATTCTTGGTCTTATTTGACCAATTCTTGGTCTTATTTGACTGGTCAGGAAAATAAGCACAGACCAATGGAGTGGTCTGCCCATCATCAGGCAAATCATTTGGATGAGCTGAAAATAGAAGCTAAACCTCCAAACTTACCTAGAGATTAGCTTCTGAATGTATCCGGAAACTGACCAAGTCACCACCCCTGCCATTCTCCCACTGTCCAGCCCCCCGCCATAGCCTGCCTGGATTTTTGCAGTGGACTGTCTACTTGGTCCCCTTCTTTGATTCTAGACTTGTACATCCATTCTCCACTTAGCAGCCAGAATCATTTCTGTAGAACACAAATCACTCTCCTACTCAAAACCTTCCATCTCATCCAAATTATAAACCAAAGCTCCTAAAAGGCCCTACAAGGCCTTAGAGGATCTGACCGCAGTGGCCTCTAGGGACACATACCACCAGCTTCCCTCGTCCTTGGTTACCCTTTTCCAGCCATGTGACCTCTTAGGCTGGCCTTTGAACAAGCCAGGCCTGCTCCACTGCTCAGGGCCCTTGTGCTCCACCCACATGCCTTGCTGTCTCATTTCCTTCAGATAACGCTTATCAAAGAGGCTTTCTCTGATCACCCTCCAGGAAATATCAGGTCTCATGCTCATTCTGCCTCCTTTTTACACTACATGATTTCTTCATCGTCCTTACCACAGCCTGGCATACATCTGTTTACTTGCTATTGTCTGTCTCCTCTGCTGAAATGTAAGCTCCAGGTGTGTTGAAACTCTCATTCAGTTTTAACCAGTCACTAGGTTACACACACACACACACACACACACACACACACACATACATTATGTATACACACACATATATAGTTATGCTCCCTTCTCAGCCTCCTGAATAGCTGAAATTACAAGCATGAGCCAGCATGCCCAGCTTATTTATTTATATTTGATTACTGATTCTGCTCTTCCTCTTGAGTGTCATCATCATCCTACCCCTTTTTTCTGTTTCCAAGGCCACACATCAGCGCAGGTGATCACCTTGCCTGCATTACTGCAGCAGACTTCTGACTTTTTCTTCTTTTTTTTTGAGATGGAGTTTTGCACTTGTCACCCAGGCTGGAAGGTAGTGGTGCGATCTTGACTTACTGCAACCTCTGCCTCTTGGGTTCAAGCGATTGTCCTGCCTCAGCCTCTCAAGTAGCTGGAATTACAGGCACCCACCACCATGCCCGGCTAATTTTTTATATTTTTAGTAAAGATGGGATTTTATCACATTGGCCAGGCTTGTCTCAAACTCCTGACCTCAGGTGATCCACACACCTTGGTCTCCCAAAGTGCAGGGATTTACAGGCGTAAGCCACCACACTCAGCCAGCAGGCTTCTTAAGAGCACCCCCTATGGTCCTGCAGTCTAAAATCATCTATCTCCATACACTCTTTGTCAAGTCCCCTTACTGATCAGGAACCTACTATGTGAGTGTAAATTGATACTAACTCTGTGGAGGGCAACTTGTCATTATCTTTCAAAATGACATGTCTCTACCATTTGACCCATTTGATCCATTTCTAGAAATTCATCTACAGATAAGTGGGAAACAGCATATATACATATAACTATTGCAGCATATTTAATAGTAGTAAAATATTAGAAACAATCTAAAAGTTTCTCGATAAAGGTCAAGTCAAATAAATTTGGTACATCCATAAAATGGAGTTGCATGCAGCCATCAAAAATGAGCCAGCCCAAATATATAAGGACGTATTAAGTAAAAAAATAATAATAACTAAATAAAGGGCAAACTAGTGGAAAGGGATGCTGCAATTTGTGAATAAAATGTTTTTGGATATCCAAATGTAAAAGAAGGCAGTTGGACACCTAACTCACATCGTGAACAAAAATAATATCAAAATAGATTATAGGACCAAATGTAAGAGATAAAACTGTTAAACTCTTAGAAGAAAATATAGGAGAAAATATTTGCGATCTTGGGCTAGGCAAAGGTTTCTTTCATAGAACACCAAGAGCATGAGAACAAAAGAACTAGATAAATGGGACTTCATAAAAATTTAAAACTTTCATGCTTCAAAGGACATTATGAAGAAAGTGAAAAGGCAACACAGAATGGGTGAAAACATTTGCAAATCATCTATCTGATAAGATACTTGTATCCAGAACATATAAACAGCTCTTACTACCTAATAACAAAAAAGACAATTCGATTTTTCAAACTAGGCAAGGGATGTGAATAAACATTTCTCCAAAGAAAATATACAAATGACCAATAAGCATACAAAAGCATGCTTAACATCATTAGTCACTGGGCAAATGCAAATCAAAATCATACCCACTAAGACGCAAAAATCAAAAATGACAGACAATAACTAACAAGTGTGGGCAAGAATTAGAGAAATTAGAGCCCTCATTCATTGCTGATGAGATTTTCAAAATGGTGCAGACATTTTGAAAAACAGTTTGGAAGTTTTTCAAAGGGTTAAATATAAGGCTACCATGTGACCCAGCAACGTTACTCCTAGAAATATACCCAAGAAAATTGTAACATTTGTGTTTTTCATTTCTTTTTATTTTATTTATTTATTTATTTCGAGACGGAGTCTCACTCTGCTGCGCAGGCTTGAGTGCAGTGGTGCTATCATGGCTCACTGCAGCCTTGACCTCCCAGACTCAAGCGATCCTTCCAACTCAATTTCCTAAGTAGCTGGGACCACAGGCGTGCACCACAACACCCAGCTAATTTTTGGATTCTTTTGTAGAGATAGGGTTCTCACTATTTGCCCAGGCTGAGCTCAAACTCCTGGTCCCAAGCAATCTGCCTGCCTTGGCCTCTAGGATTATAGCATGAGCCATTGTGCCTAGCCCAAACTTTTGTATTTACAAAAACTTGTATATAAAAGTTCATGCAGAATTATTCATAATAGCCAAAAAGTAAAAGCAACTCAAATGTTTACCAGCTTATAACAGACAAACAAAATCTGTAATATCCATACAATGCTATATTATTGTGCCATAATACTGATACACGCTACATCACTGAAGAACCTTGAAAACATTATGCTAAATGAAAGAAATCAGTCACAAGAGGACACATATTATATCATTTCATTTATATGAAATGTCCAGAAGAGGCAATTCATAGAGAGAGAAGAGATTGACTTCCAGAGATTGGAGGGAATCATTAATGGGAAATGATGGCTAATGGGTACAGGGTTTCTTCTGGAGTAATGAAAATTTCAACATTCCAAATTCAATATAGTGGTGATGATTGCATATGTCTGTGACCATCCTAAAATCCAATGAATTTATACATTTAAAATGGTTAATTTTATGGTACATAAATTATATTTCAATAAAGCTATTATAAAAAAATTATATGTTTATATATACATAAACTGCCTCTGAAAACAGTGAAAATAGCGGATACCTCCTAGGCAAAGCAACTAGGTAGCAGGAAGGGAAAGAATAAAGAAAATCTTAGTTTTCACTGTACCTCCTTTAATACCTTGTGGATTTTGTACCTTGTGCAGGAATTTACTATCTTTTTAAATGAATGATATTAATGCATATCAATATACAAGAATTTTGTACCTGTGCAGGTATTAGCTATTTGTTGCCTCCAGACTATTGCTCAAGTCATTTTGCTCACCTGAGAATTGCCCACTTTCTTTTCCTGTTTTCACTTCTTTCTTCAACATCTAGTCCGGAACTCATCTTCAAGACCATTATTATACTCACTTTCTGTCTCAAAGCATTTATAGATGATATTTTTATCATCATCATCATTACCATTTTAATTCATACCTACTGACCTCATTCACCACCTTCAATGCACCTGCACAGCAATGGTCTCCTCTCAAGGTGAATTCCTCCAGCTTTTCCACCTGGCAGTAAAGAGGGGGCTCTTCTTTGCTAACAACATGGTATCTTTATGATAGGAAGGAAGCGGGTGATAGTCTCAAGGAGACCTGTCACTTGTCCCTCCAGGAGGCACTTTGGCCATAATGGGTCCCAGCATCCTCCAGCCACATCTGCACTCGTGACAGACATATGTCTTAGATATTGTTCTCAGTTTCCTAACACACTATCTGAAAAGTGTCTTACTCATTAACACTGCCTGTTGGTTCTATTTGTCATCTCCTCAAACAGGCTTACATTGCTCAAAATAGCAGCGTAGTGGTGTTATACTGCATCAACTTAGCCAAGCTGACACTGTTTCCCAGGTTTCTCTTCTATGTATGATTTTAAGTTTAGCATCAACCGCTGGAAAAATTCTCACAAGATTTAATGAAGACAGAACATCCTCATACATTCCAGTTGACCTCACTGGCCCTCGTTTGTCCTTGGAGTTCTCATTGGTCCTTACTCACCTCCACCAACTCCCACAGTTGTGTCATGGTTATCCCATTCATAAATCCCTTGTTCTGAACAAGTGTTAGCGAGGGTGCAGAGAAAAGAGAATATTTGTACACTGTTGGTGGGAATGTAGAATGGTGAAGTCAAGATGGAAAATATTATGAAGGTTCCTAAAGAAGTTAAAAATAGAACTACCATATATGACTTAGCTATCCCTCTTCTGGGCACATACCCACAGGAAATGAAATCACCAACTCATAAAGATATTTGCACTCTCAGCATTTACAGCATTATTCACAATAGCCAAGATATGGAAACAGCAAGTGTCCATTGATAGATTAATGGAAAAAGAAATTGTGAGATATGCAGCCACGTACACACAAACACACTCTCTCTCTCTCTCTCTCTCTCTCTCTCTCTCAATCAAATATTATTTAGCCATTAAAAAGAACCAGATCTTGCCATTTGCCACAACATGGATGAAACTGGAGGACACTGCACTAAGTAAAATAAGGCAAACAGGGAAAGAAAAAACTGCGCAATCTCACTTGGATGTGGAATTTTTTAAAAAATCAAATACGTAGAAAGAGAGCAGAAAGGTGGTAATCAGTAGTAAGGGGTTGAGGGGAATAGGAAAACAGAGGTCAAAGAATACAAAGTTGCAGTTAGGCAAAATGAGTAAGTCTAGAGATCTAATACATAACATGAAGACTATAGTTAATAATATTATATACTGGCAATTTGCTAAAAGAGTAGATTTTAGGTACTCTTACCACCCAAAAAAGGACAAGATGATAGGTATGTTAATCTGCTTAACTGTGGTAATCACTTCTCTTCAATCTGCACAGTCACGTACTGCTAACAATGTCTCAGTCAACAGGGGACCGCATACATGACAGTGGCTCCATAAAATTATAATAGAGCAGAAAATGTTCTAACACCTCATAGCAGTCTCAACATTGTAACAACACATTACTCATGTGTTTGTAGTGATGCTGGTGTACACAAACCTACTGCTCTGCCAGGTATCAGAGTCTAGTACATACCGTTATGTGCAGTACATAGTACTTGATAATAATAACAAAACAACTATGTTACCAGTTTATATATTTGCTATACTATACTATATGATACACTATACTAATACTAATACTATGCTATACTAATACTATACTAATACTTCACTGTACTGGACTGAACTATACTACACTATACTATACTAATACTAATACTATACTATACCTATACTATACTGTACTATGCTGTAGCTATACTATACTGTACTATACTATATCTATACTCCACTAATACTATACCTATATTATACTATACTATACTGTACTACACTATACTATACTAATTACTATACTATAGCATACTATACTATACTACCATACTTTGTATTGTTGTTTTAGAGTAGGAGTCCTTAACCCCAGGCCACAGTCCATTATCAGTCCCTGGCATATTAGGAACCAGGCTGCACAATAGGAGATGAGCAGCCAATGAGCATTACTGCCTGAGCTCCACCTCCTGTCAGATCAGTGGCATTAGATTCTCATAGGAATGAAAACCCTACTGTGAACTGCACATGCGAGGGTTCTAGGGATATGCGCTCCTTATGAGAATGTAATGCCTGATGATCTCAGGCGGAACAGTTTCATACCCCCGCTCCCACCCACCCTACCTCTATCTGTGGAAAATTTGTTTTCCATGAAACTGGTCCCTGGTGCCAAAAAGGTTGGGGACCACTGTTTTAGGGTATACTCCAACTTAGTGAAAAAACAGTGAATCATAAAGCAGCCCTAGGTGGTCCTTCAGGACATATTTCAGAAGAAGGCATTGCTGTCACAGAAGATGACAGCTCCATGCATTGTATGACCTCTGAAGACCTTCCAGTGGGATAAGATGTGGAGGTTGAAGACAATAATACTAATGATCCTGACACTGATACAATAACACTGATGAGCCTGTGTAGGCCTAGGCTCATGTGTGTTTGTGTCTTGGTTTTTAACCAAAAAAAGCCTGAAAGTTTAAAAAAACTAAACATAGAAAAAAGCTTATAAAATAAGGATATAAAGAAAATATTTCTGTATAATAGTACAATGTGCTTGTGTTTTAAGGTAAATCTTATTTAAAAAGAGTCAAAAGTTGAAAAAAATTTAAAAGCTTATAAAGCAAAAAGGCAGACACAGTGGCTCACACCTGTAGTCCCAGCTACTTGGGGAGCTGAGGCAGGAGGATCAGTTGAGCCCAGGAGGCTGATATGGCAGTGAGTTGTGACCGCACCACTGCACTGCACTCCATCCCGGGTGAGGCCCTGTCTCAAAAATTACATAGATAGATAGACAGACAGATAGATAGATAGATAGATAGATAGATAGATAGATAGATAGATTGATTGATAGATAGATATGGTTTGGCTCCCCCGATACGGTTTGGCTGTATCCCCACCTAAATCTCACCTTGAATTGTAATAATCCCCATGTATGACGGGCAGGACCAGGTGGAGGTAATTGAATCATGGGGCAGTTTCCTCCATGCTGTTCTCCTGATAATGAGTGAGTCTCAGGAGATGTGAGGGTTTTATAAGCCTCTGGCATTTCTCCTGTTGACACTCATTCTCTCTCCTGCTGTGCTATGAAAAGGTGCCTTCCGCCACAATTGTAAGTTTCCTGAGGCCTCCCCAGCCATGAAGAACTATGAGTCAATTACACCTCTTTTCTTTATAAAGTACCCAGTGTCAGCTGGGCACAGTGGCTTATGCCTATAGTCCTAACACTTTGGGAGGCTGAGGCAGGTGGATAGGTGGATTGCCTCAGGTCAGGAGTTCGAGACCAGCCTGACCAATACAGTGAAACTCCATCTCTACTAAAAATATAAAAATTAGCAGGGCATGATGGTGGGTACCTGTAATCCTAGCTTCTCAGGAGATTGAGGCAGGAGAATTGCTTGAACCCGGGAGGAAAAGGTTGCATTGCACTAAGATCATGCCACTGTACTCCAGCCTGGCCAACAGAGTGAGATTCTGTCTAAAAAAACAAAAAAGATAAGTTACCCAGTCTCGAGTATTTCTTTATGGCAGTTTGAGGAGAGAGTAATACATATGTGTGTGTGTGCATGTGTGTATATATATATATGTTTGCATCATTATAAACACAGCATCACTATAAACACATCACACCAGAATCACTATAAACACATGAATAATGTGTTGCTACAATGTTAAGATGGCTATGAGGCATTAGAAAATTTTCTGCTCCATTATAATCCTACGGGGCCACTGTCATGTATGCTGTCCCTCGTTGACTGAGACATTGTTACTATTAAAATGCACGCTCTGAATGAAGAGACCTCCCCCACAAACAGGCTTTGTTTGAGCAACATGGCTGTTTATTCACCTGGGTGCGGGCAGGTTGAGTCTGAAAAGAGAGTCAGTGAAGGGTGGTGGGATAGGAGTTGGTTTTATAAGTTTGGGGTGGGCAATGGAAAGTTACAAAAGTTACAATTTAGGGCAGTTTTTTGCAAGCTGGGAGGGGGTCGTAGGTTTGGAAGCTGGGAGGGGGTCATAGGGTGTGGAGCCATGAGGCTGATCAAGGTCAGTTACAAAGTCCAATGGCCTTATCAATTGGGGTGAGAATAAGGAGCAATAGAGAATGTCTCAAGTTAAGTAGGTGCCACAGGGCTTGATCATTTCTTCCTCTTTTCATAGTCTTGCAGGTACTTCAGATTTTCCAGGAACTCATCTGGAGTGTCCCTGCAGGTCACAGAGTTTAACATGGCGTCCACGGCACCGTCAGTCAGCCTAAAGGACTTTACATTCCTGTCTTTTTATATTAGAAATATAAAGGAAAAAGAAATGAAGAGTGGAGGGCAGTGAAATATTAGGAAGGCTGGCACAGACGAGTGATGGGGCGATGTTTCTCAGGCTTCTTCAAGTGGAACTGGGGGGTGGCATGGAAACCTAAAAATGGGAAAGAATTTAGACTGCTGGGAGATCTCGGGGCAAGAGGTGATATTGTGGAGCTGTTAGAAGGAGAATTTGTTGTATTGACTGATTGGTTATTGCTTGTATATGATTTTGTAGAAATTGAGATATTAATCAGAAAACACAAGATCCAAATAAGAGGAGAAATATAGGTATCAGAGGACTAAGGATTAAAAGAAGCCATGATTCCCATTTAGAGTGTCCAGCCAGCGCAGCCAGGTCCGGAATAACCATCTGCCTGATCAGCGAGCTTTTGGGCTCTGTCTTTTAATCTACTGATGGCATCATATACAAGGCCAGACTGGTTTACATAAAAACAACATTCTTCATTTAGGAATGGGCAAAGACCTCCCTTTTCAGCAGTCAGTAAATCAAGACCTCTGCAGTTTCGGAGGACAACTTCAGCTAGGGAATTTTCTTGAGCTTGAAGAAGGGATCGTGATTGAGTTAATTCTGCAATGCTCTCAGAGAAATCATTAGAGAGGCCACGGAAGGTGGTGACTGAGGTGCTAGGTCTGCTGTGCCTGTGCCGAGTGCGGCAGTAATTCCTAACCCTGCAAGTAAGGGGATCAGTGGAATGACCTGCTTGTGTCGTGTCGGGACCACAAGAGGAACAGGGAGGCTTTCATCTCCGTTGGTAAACTGAATTTTGGGAGTAAGGAAAACTAGGGTACAAGTGCCTGTCCAGTCGGTAGGAAGGCAGAGGAAAAAAGGTCCTTGGCTTAGACAGAACTGGAAGTGTAAGCTGAAAAGGTGGGAAAGTGTTCTGAGGGCTTTGGACCCAAATGCCAAGGGAACCAGCAAGGACTGCGGCGGTTAAAGGTTGCAGCGGGGTTTGGTAGGGTAACTGTGTGGAGGGACAGCTTTTGTTCGCGTGGGGTGTGAGGAAGCACGTGGTTATAAGTCACCACTCACCTTCATTAACAAGACTGGGCACGAGCAGACAGGAAGAGGGGCCTGGAGGAGAGTCTGGGGAGCACGGGGCGGGCAGCCCAGGATGCGGTGAGAGGGTGATGCCGACCGAGGCAAAACTTGATGTTTATTTGCCAGTCTTGTGTGGGGAGAATTTACGGGCCTGATGTGTAGGAAAAAGGGGGGGTCTCAGAAAGCCCTGAGTAGTAGAGTGGCAGATAGAACACGGAGATGTGATTGTTTTGAGGTGGACTTCCATGATGGAAAAGAAATAAGGGGTTTAAAAAATGAGCCAGGGGCTTGTATTCTACATGGAAGCGGTCATGAAAGGATGAGAGGATCGAGTGAGCTTGCGGGGCAGGGAGGAGGAGCTTCCCATGGTCTAAGAACCATCTGCCTTGTGTAGGAAGCGGCTGGTACAGCGAGTTTCCGGAGGGAAATAGGTTGGGGAGATAGATGAGAAGCAAAAATACTGGCCCTGTGGGGGAGATACTGGGCGTTCGCTGTGTTTGGCTGTTTTGTCGGCTAAGGCATCTCCTTGGGCAATAGGATCTGACGGTTTCTGGTGTTCTCTGCAGTGGATAACTCCGGCCGTGGCTGGGAGGAGAGCGGCCTTAAGGAGGGCCTTTATTAAGAGGGCATTGATAATGCAGGATACCTGTGTGGTGAGAAAACCTCTTTCTGCCCACATGGCTGCATAGTGGTGTAGGATGTGGAAGGGTATTTAGATTCAGTATAGATAGTAACATGCAGTCCTTTAGCAAGAGTAAGTGCACAGGTTAAGGCAATCAGTTTAGCTTGCTGAGAAGTGGTGGAAGATGGGGGTGTAGCAGCCTTGATAATAATGAGTGGGATACAACAGCATAGCCAGCTTTGGCCAGTGCCAATTGACTGGGCTTGGAGGAACTGCCATCAATTAACCATGTGTGGTCTGAGTCTGGAGTGGGAAAAAGAGAAATATGGGGTTGCTGTATGGATTAGAGAGACAGTTATGGGGCTCTGGGTTTGTGTTGGGTATTAAGTGAGAGGCTGGGTTGAAGTCAGGTTCAAGAGCAATAGTTACTGTGGGGGTTTCAATAAACAGTGCATAAAGCTGGAGAAGACGAGGGGCTGAAAGTGTGTGAGTGTGAAGAGGAAACTAAATTTTGGAGGTTGTGAGAGTTATGGAGAGTAAGCGGAGCATTGCCTGTAATTTTAAGGGATTCTAAGAGGATCAGGGCGACAGCTCCGGCCATGCACAGGCATGAGGGCCAGCCCAGGACTGTGAGGTTAAGTTGTTTGGATAAAAAGGCTGCAGGCGGTGGGCCTGGCTCCTGTGTAAGAATTCTGATGGCACAAGCTTTTATTTCTGCTGTGTAGAGAGAGAAGGTTGAGAGGTGTTGGGGAGTGCTAGTGTAGGAGCTGTTTCTAAGGCTTTCTTTAGAGAATGAAAGGAAGAATGGGGAAGGATTTGGGGTTTATGGGGTTAGCTAAGCTTCCTTTTGTCAGTTTATAAAGTGGTTTGGTTAGGAGGGCAAAACCTGGTATCCAGAAGCGAAAGTATCTCACAATGCCTAAGAAAAAGAGAAACTGTTATTTAGTGGATGGAACTGGGTTTGGGAAATTAACTGGATACGGCTGGCAAGGAGAGCATGTGTATGCTGGCAAAGGATTACAACAGATGGGGAAGAAATTTGGGGCTTTAGAAAAAAGTGTTTTTGAGGTCAAGAACAGAATAGTGAGTTGTGGAAGGGGGTACGGAAGACAGGAGGGTATAGGGGTTTGGTACAACCAGGTGGATGGGAAGTACAATCTGATTGATGAGGCGGAGGTCTTGGACTAGTCTGTAGGATTTGTCTGGTTTTTGGACAGATTGGATAGAGTTTGTAGGAATTAAAAGGCCATGTTGCAATATGTGAGTAATACCAGGCTTTAGGCCTTTTAAGGCTTGTGCTGGGATGGGGTATTGGGGCTGAGAGGGGTAAGGGTGGTTAGGTTTTAAGGGAATGATGGGGGTGATCGACTTGTAGCGAGGGATGGGGAGGTGGTGGACGTAAGGGCAGCTACTGAGGGAAGCATGGGTTCAGGGAGGAGGGTGGCAATGAGGTGTAGCTGTAGCCCAGGAATAGTGAAGGAGGCAGGCAATTTTACTAGGATATCTCAGTCTAACAGGGGAACTGGACAAGTGGGGATCATTAGGAAAGAATGTGGAAAGGAGTGTTGGCCCAATTGACACCAGACTTGGGGAGTTTTGAGAGGCCTGGAGGCCTTGCCATTAATTCCCACAACAGTTACGGAGGCCAGGGAGAAAGGCCCTTGAAAAGAAGGCAGCGTGGGGTGGGTGGCCTCCGTGTTGGTTAAGAAGGAGATGGACTTGCCTCCACCGTAAGAGCTACCCGAAGTTCGGCATCTGTGATGGTCCAGGAGGCCTCCAAGATGTCCGGGCAGCATCGGTCTTCAGCCCCAAGCCAAGGAGATCTGGTAAGGATTCAGTCTGGGAGCTTTGGGTTCGAGCTCTAGGAGCTGTGGAAGCAGTGATGTGAGTTAGACAGTCTGACATTCGTGGGGGCCCTGCACAGATCCGGGAAGGCTTAGGAGGAATCTCAGCAGAAGAAATCATTCAACTCAAGTGGCTTAGATGAAGACAGTTTAATCACAGAGGTGCAGAGGGTGAAAAAAGTAACCGGATGTTAAAGACCCAGAGGGGAGCAATGGCAGGAAGCTATTACCACCCCTAAATCAGAAAAAAAGGCGGAGGAAATGGAGTCCAGTGAGGCCTGGAGCCATGGAGAGGTCTCTACCAGAAGCGGGAGACACAGAGTCACTGCCAGAAGCAAGGCTGAAAGCTGGAAGTGAGCATGGGGGACAGGACACCCTGGCGTCCTCTGCCCTCCACCCGAATTCTCTCTCCTCCTGCCCTCTGCTCTCCTGATGGAGTCTGGCACTGATTCTACCTAACAAGAAACCAAGGCAAGGAGCCAAGGTGATGGGATCCAAGGTTCAGATCAGGGCAGAGTGGAGGTTAGAGCAGGTCCAGGTGTGGTAGAGGAAGCACATGGCAAATAGTTTAATTTTTGTGCTTTGTCAGTGTAAAGACTAAGCTAGGGCCGGGTATGGCGGCTCACGCCTGTAATCCCAGCACTTTGGGAGGCTGAGGCAGGTGGATCACCTGAGGTCAGGAGCTCAGACCAGCCTGGCCAACATGGCGAAACTCCATCTCTACTAAAAATGCAAAACTTAGCCAGGCATGGCAGCACACACTTGTAATCCCAGCTATTTAGGAGGCTGAGGCAGGAGAATCACTTGAACCCAGGAGGCAGAGGTTCAAGCAACTGCTTGAACCTGGGAGGTGGGAGGCAGTGAGCTGAGATTGAGCCACTGCACTCCAGCCTGGGCAACAGAACAAGACTCAGTCTAAAAAAAAAAAAAAAAAAAAAACACTAAATTTGACAAACACCATTTCTTCTTTTCACCACCTGCCTTGTCATTTTGTGTCTCAACTCTTTGTGGGCTTATTTGTTTTCCCCAAAGCATAAGGATTACATATATCCGTCCTTATCTTGAAAAATGAAAATATATATAGTATATATGAGGTTTTTTCCACATATTTTCACCACAAACAGCTGTATTATCAGCATTACTGTTTTTGAACTTTGTCAGTCTTGGTAACATAGAAATGTTTATGAATAATTCCTTGGTGAAGTAACAGGAGTGTTTTTGTTACCAGAAAGGGATTCAGATCCACACCCTGAGACAGCGTTCTTGAACCTTGCTCAAAGAAAGAATTCAGGGCGAATCTGTAAAGTGAAAGTTTATTAGAAAAGTGAAGGAATAAAAGAAGGGCTACTCTGTAGGCAGAGCAGCCCCGAGGGCTGCTGGTTGCCAGTTTTTATGGTTATTTCTTGATGATATGCTAAACAAGGGGCGGATTATTCATGTGACCCCTTTTTAGACCATATAGGGTAACTTCCTGTCATTGTCATGGCATTTATAAACTGTCATGGCGCTGGTGGGAGTGTTAGCAGTGAGGATGACCAGAGGTCACTCTGGTCACCATCTTGGCTTTGGTAGGTTTTAGCCAGCATCTTTACTGCAACCTGTTTTATCAGCAAGGTCTTTATAACCTGTATCTTGTGCCGACCTCCTATCTTATCCTGTGACTTAAGATGCCTAACCATCTGGGAATGTAGCCCGGTAGGTCTCAGCCTTATTTCACCCAGCCGCTCTTCAAGATGGAGTTGCTCTGGTTCAAAAGCCTCTGACACTGTTGTTCTCGGCTTTTCAGTTGTTTTTACCAAGCTTTCTTTCAGAGGCTTCTTTCTCAAGGAACCCTTGTACCTTGTGATGTGAAATTGAAGGAGAGAAAGTGGAAGCAGCCGGGTGGACGAAATGAAGGCAGGAGCCCTTCTTCTTGTTGACTGAACAACTGTGATTTAGAAAAAAAAAAAAAAAGGAAATAGAATGAGAACTATGGAAGGAATTTTGCAGATAGGTTCTTGGGCTCTCTGGGACTAATGATTTGGAGTTAAGGAAAATGTTTGGTATTGGGGATGGTAAATGGGTGACTTACACAGAACAAAGAGATACAATAAGAAAGGAAATGTTAAAGCATTTGAATTAATACTAACGAACTGGTGCTGTTGTCCTTAGGTATTGGGCGAGGTGGGCTGCAGAACTGCTCAACCTTCTAGGTGAAAATGTTGGCCACTAGGTGGCAATCACATGTCTTGAATAACCGAAGACATTGCAGAACTGAGTAACCTGCCTTCCTGGTGAGTTTCATTAGTCCACCCACTGTTAGAGAAATTCTAGTTTCAAAGTCTGCTTGAATGCGTTTTAATATTAAATCAATTTGTGAGTGCTCATTATGATTCGTCAAAATCATGGCTCCAAGAAGCCACTGTTTTCAAAACAACCGATGTGTGGTTTTCCTTCCACTGTTTGGGCATTTACACTTAGAGCTTCCTCCTAGTTCCTCTCCTTGGGACCCCAACACTATTTTTGCCATAGAAATGATGTTCCAGGAAAATATTTCCTACAAAAAGAATAAGTAAAACAGGCCTTGGGTCTGAAACAATTGACCAGCTGGAATTTTGTTTTGTATTCATTTGGTTTTCCTGCTTGGTAGATTTAAGCAAAGCTTACCAACATTTTACTTTCAAAGCAAGATTCACACTGAAAAAAAACATGTTAGAGTACAATGTTATAGACGCTCATCTGTTTTGCTAGATGCCTCTTTTATAGATCTTCTTCACTTGATTTAATATACATTTAAAGCTGAGTTTGTCTGCCCAGTGAGAGATAAAAGAAATAATATAATCACTTTACAAAATGCCTAAGATTGGGAACACTCTGCATGTAGTGTTTACGTACATGCATACAAGAAGAAATAATCCAATATGGTGGTGCCAGCATTGATTGTAGATTTCCATAGCCACATGTTTCTTGGGTAGTTTATGCTAGCAAAGGAGACCCAGACACTCAGATGCACTCAAGCTTTTAGAATGAGGTGGTACAGAGTCTTCAATCCCCTGGTGATCTCCTGTGATTTTCTACAGGATCTGCTACCATGCTAGAGGGTGGGTTGCAAAGTTCTGAATAGCTTTGCTTACATAGGATGCTGTGTGATTTTAGGTTTATTTTTGAAGAGAAAGGAGAGAAGTCTTTCTGAAACATAGCAGGTTGTATGTGGCTGAGCCTGCAGCAAGGCCACTGAAAGTGATTAACGGTCACCCATAGCCTAGGAGTGTGTCTCAACAGATGTTTCTGATCTGGCCTCAGGCCACCATCAGACTATGTTGCCTTAAGTTGTCATACCTGGCAACTGCAAAAACAAATCATTTTAGCTGTCATATAAGAATATTTTCATATAAGTATCGGCCTTTTCAAATGAATAATCATCTCAAGACCTTCAAACAAGAAGTGGTTCTGAGGTTGCACATAAGCCTTATATATTGATGAAAACATCAATTGCAGGCATATTACAGCTGAGTACCAAGTGCTACTGGAGTCACAGCAACATCAATTCTGGATTATCAATGCTTATATCCAAAGGGGAGGCCAATTGTTGACAGGGTAGTAGTCAGGGTAAGTCAATATCTCAGTGGGAAAGCATTAGGGATAGATCTTTTCAGCTTTACCCACTTACCCACTAAACACTCATTTTTTAATGAGGAACAGATTCATTGTGAAGGACAGGTTCAGTCATCATTGTGGTGGGACATTGTTCTCATGTCCTTCACTGCTCACACTCTTTTTATTTTTTTAAGACAGGATCTCACTGTGTTGCCCAGGCTGGAGGACAGTGGTGTAGTCATGGCTCACTGCAGCTTCGACCTCCCCAGGCTCAGGTGATCCTCCCATCTCAGTCTCCAAAGCAGCTGGGACTACAGGTTCATACTACCACAAGCAGCTAATTTTTCTATTTTTATGTAGAGACAGTTTTGCCTTGTTGCCCAGGCTGGTCTCAAACTCCTGGGCTCAAGTGATCTGCCTGCTTCAGTCTCCCAAAGTGCTGGGACTACAGACATAAGCAACCACGCTCAGCCATTGCCTACACTCTTTATCCAGAGTTAATTTGGTGCTTTTCACCCTATTTTTGTGCTCAATCTTAAGATCTGATTAATGCCAAAAAGAAATCATCTAATTTCAAAATAACTCAAGTTCATATTATATACAGACATGTTTGTACACATATGTATATAATGATCTTCACATATGCAAGTACTCATACATTTATATTTTTATCACTCATATATACATGCATGTGTATAAGAGGACTTGGCATTTCTTATTTAAAACTAATAATATATAATATATATAAGAAGAATAGAGAATGGAAGGCCATACACCTCCATGTTAGCAGTAGTTACCTCACAAGGGTAGAATTATTTCCTTTGCTGATTTCTCTTCCATTCTCTTTTGTCTGTGTTTTTCATGTTTTCTGCAATAATCAAATATTACTTTTACAAATAGAAAAAGCCATAATGTATTGATTTTGGAAACGTGTATTTGACTTTAGTAACAAAGTACTATGTTCTAACAAAAAGTCAAGGTAAAATTGGTCTTAGAGCCTGACAGCTCAGGTGACCCTCACTTCACTGCTTGGCTTGGCCAATATCACTTCAGTGTTTTCTCATCTGAAGCAGAGAAGATGACATTTGCTAAACCCTATTCAGGGCTGTGGAGGAATCAAATGAGGTTATCTGAAAGTGCTTTGTGCTTAGACTGCATATATAAAAATGTGCTGACTTCACTGTTTCAGTTGCATTTTCCATGAACTGGCTGTGCCCCTCCTGTTATAGGGAGTTCCCAGGAGCCGGGGTCATGCATGAGCCTTCCGGTGGAACTCCCCGAAGACGCTGGTCCCAAAGATTGGGAACAGCAACAAGAAGACCTGCCAATGTCAGAACTGGAAGAGTCCCAGATTTAGTTTCAACAGTCAAGAGTCAAGGTTTGTTTTATCGGATATCCTGACCATGGAATTCCACAGGAACTAGGGCTGTTAAATCAACAATAGGAAACTCAGGTACACTTGAATTTCAGAGACAGGTACATAACACATAATTTGGTGTGAGTACATCCGAAATATTGCACAGAATTCACTTACATCAAAAACATTTGTTGTTTATCTGAAATTCAAATTTAACTGAGTTTCCTGTCTACATTTTGTTTGTTAAATCTGGTCATCCTAGTGGAAACCTTCACCCTCTCTCACTAGTTTGCTTGGTTGGTTGGTTGGTTTTTACTTATCAGCTTTAGCTGCTTCTTCTTCTTTTTTTTTTTTTTTAAAGAGAGAGTTTTGTTCTGTCGCCAGGCTGGAGTGTAGTGGTGCAATCTCGGCTCACTGCAACTTCCACCTCCTGGGTTCAAGCAATTCTTCCACATCAGCCTCCCGAGTAGCTGGGAACAGAGGCACGTGCCACCACACTTGGCTAATTTTTGTATTTTTATTAGAGACGGGGTTTCGCCATGTTGGCCGGGATGGTCTCGATCTCTTGGCCTCGTGATCCACCCACCTCGGCCTACCAAAGTGCTGGGATTACAGGCGTGAGCCACCATGCCCAGCCTAGCTTCAGCTTCTTAATGAGAGTTTAGGTTTTATGTATACAATCATTCCTTGGTGTACATGGGAGATTGGTTCTAGGACCTCCCTCAGACACGAAAATCCACAGATGCTCAAGTCCCTGATAAGAAAATGATGTAGTATTTGCATATAACCTAGGCACATCTTCCCGTGTACTTTGTCATCTCTCGATTGCTTAGAATCTCCAGATTGCTGATATAATGTAAATACTATGTAAATACTTGTTATACTGTGTTATTTAGAAAATAATGACAAGGAAAAAAGTCTGTACATGTTCAGTACAGTTGCAATTTATTTTCAAATATTTTTTATCCAGGGCTAGTTGAACCCAGTCATAGAATTCACAGATAACTGAGGGCCAACTGTACATGCTCAGGGCCTTTCAGATAAGGCACGAACTGTAAGTGCACGTGACATGCGCTAAACAACGAGAGGCCAATGCAACAGCATCAGTAGAGCTGGCAGGGTCCTAGAGAAGCACGGGCGGCTGTTGAGGCACCCACCAGCATTCTGTCAGAACAATGTAAATTGTGGAGAGCATCAAGGTGACTGTCTGGGCCACATCTTGCCCTTTAATTGACCTGGCCATTGTGCAAAGGAAGCACCTGCAACCATCAACATGTTCACCCACCAGTAGACTGGAGCCATTGTTCAGCCTTGGATGTGAAATTGGCCAGGGGCAATTAAGAATTGGGAAACTAGAAAAGGCAGTCCAGTGTCAAGGAGGTCAAGATTGGGCCACAGCCTTGCTTCCCACAAGGTCTGTCTTGTCTCTGGATGGTGGGAGAGTTGAGGCAAGGGAATCTGAAATTATCATAAAAGTCAGCGTTCCTGGAAGCAAGCAGCCAGCCAGGCAGCACAGCTTCCAAGATGACAGTCTCAAGGGCCTGAGCCAGTGCCCCTTCCCAACCAGTCAGATATCCCAAATCTCCACCACTGGCCTCACACTCTAGAGACACCTAAGCATTTCAACTGGACTACAGTATTCTCCCTTCTCTGATAAATTCGTTACCAAAAGAAGACACACTCAAGGATAAAAGAAGAGCCACGGGCCGGGTGCAGTGGCTCACACCTATAATCCCAGCACTTTGGGAGGCCAAGGTGGGTGGATTGCGAGGTCAGGAGTTCAAGACCAGGCTGGCCAACATGGTGAAACCCCATGTCTACTGAAAATACAAAAATTAGCCAGGCATGGTGGCGGGTGCCTGTAATTCCAGCTACTCAGGAGGCTGAGGCAGGAGAATCACTTGAACCCAAGAAGTGGAGGTTGCAGTGAGCTGAGAGTTTACCACTGCAATTTAGCCTGGGTGACAGAGTGAGACTCTATTCATTACTAATTCAATTAACATTTATTGAGCATCTACTCCATGTCAGGACTGTTCTAAGCTCTGAAGATGCTGCACTGGAAGCCTTTCCCCTTCCACCAGCAGAATATGAGGCAATAATCTGCAAAGTGTAACTGCTTCTCCAACTGCTGATTGCACAAAAGCAGGTACCATGTTACTTTAAGGTTTAATTCTACCTCGTTCCCCATCTTCATTGACCCATCTCATTTTGAATAATCATCAGAGAAGCAAGGAGGATGTTATTAGCTGAATTGTGTTACCCAAAAATTCATATGTTGAAGTTCTGATCCCCAGTATCTCATTTGCAGATGGGGTCTTTGCGGATGATCAAGTTGAGATGAGGTGATGGGAATGGGTCCTAATCCAATATGATTGTGTCCTTACGAAAAGAGGAAATTTGGACACAGAGACAGACATGCACACAAGGAGAGCACCATGTGAAGATGAAGGCAAGAATCGGGAGGATACATTTTCAAGCCAAGAAACACCCAAGATTGCCAGGAAACCAGCAGAAGCTAGAAGGAACACATGGAACAGAATCTCCTTCACAGTCTTCAGAAGGAACCACTCCTGCCAACATCTTGATAATCTCGGACTTCAAGCTTCCAGGACTGTTCAAGCCTCCAGAACAATACATGTCTGTTGATTAAGCCATGCAGTTTGTGGCATTTTATTATAGTAGCCCTAAGATCGAATACAGAGCCAGATGGTGGCTCACATCTGTAATCTCAGCACTTTGGGAGGCTGAGGGAGGAGGATCACCTGAGATCAGCCTGGGAAACATAGTAAGCCCCTGTCTCTACTAAAAATAAAAATAAAAAATTAGCCAGGCGTGGTGGCATCTGTAGTCCTTGCTACTCAGGAGGCTGAGACAGGAGGATCATTGAGTGTAAGAGGTCAAGGCTGCAGTGAGCCATGATCACACCACTACACTCCAGCCTGCGTGACAGAGAGAGACCCTGTTAAAAATAATAATAAAAGAAATGAATACAAAGAGCCTTGGTTGAACTGTGCTATTCTCCTTGCTTAGGCTACAAGTGGGTGCACTGTCCCATAGCAACCTCAGAACACAACTGGCCCATAGCACTCTAAGGCCAAGGCCCTCGAAAATTTTGAAGAGTTGCCAAAAGCAAGTCAGGACCTGAGGGACTGCCTAAGGCTAGAGCTCTGGAGCCAGTCTGTTCCTTCCCACTAGCGGGCTCTGACTTCCCACAGGGTCGGCTGACTTTCTTGACACCTTCCCCTGGCCCTCATAGATATAGGGCCTGTCCTTGGGCCTCTCCAGCATCTCCCAGGCCACAGCCCCACTCTACCTCTGCTTTGAGGACTAATATTCATTTTTCATTGCTTGTTCTTCTGATCCCCAATGTTTGGCCCAGTCCTGATTTTGCCTTTGGCTCTCTAGCTTAGACACAGAGAGCTCATGGAGGTTGTGCTGAAATTTGAACCAGGGATTGGACAGAGGCTGCTTAGGGATCATGGCGGGAAGGAGGGTTATAGAGTAAGAATACATCTGGCTCAGATCATAGTAAAAAATCAAAACTACTTATATTCTGAGTTTCCCAAGTGCTATGGTGTGTATCACCTTCAAGCTATACAATGCATCCCCGGGGGACAGTTAAGGTGGGTGTTGTTATTATTTTATTTACATCTCCACAGGAAAAATGAAGGAACTGAGGCTCACTCCAGTTACAAAACTTGACTAAAATTACACAGTCCATGTGGGAGCCAGCATTTGGTTCTAAATACAAGTTCTTTCTGCCCTGCCATGCTGTCCTCACATAGATCAGCACTCAGAAGCTAGAGGAGAATGCAGAGATGACACAGGCAGACACAGACCAGACATACTGACTCGGCTCTCCCTCCTCAGCAAGTAGTGACTGGCCAAATACCACACACGAATAGCAAACACCTTGCATTTATATAACACCTCATAACTGACGGTGTTCTTACAAACATTACTCATTCCATCCTCCAAATCACCCCATGAGGTAGGCAGGTTAAACTCAGTTACTCTTTTCTGAGGACAGGGTCTCACTCAGTCACCTAGGCTGTGGCGCAATCACAGCTCACTGCAGCCTCGACCTCCCGGGCTCAGGCGATCCTCCCACCTCTATCTCCCTGAGTAGCTGGGAGTACAGGTGTGCACCACCACACCTGGATCATTCTTGTATATTTTATGCAGATGGGGTTTTGCTATGTTGCTGAGACTGTCTTGAACGCCTGGGCTTAAGCAATCCACTCACCTCCATCTCCCAAAGTGCTGGTATTACAGGTGTGAGCCACTGCACGCACAAACCTGGTTATTCTTATTTTACAGATGAAACAACCAAGTAAAGGCAGGTTAAACTCCTGGCCCATAGTCACAAAGCCAGGAGAAGTGGGACTCAAACCCAGTGTTTCTCTTAAAGTCCATCTTCTTTCCTACTGCTCAGGAAGAGAGTACAATCCAGGAATCTTTTCCAGCACCCAGGACAGACATTGATCACAGCATTTGCCCAGATTTAGCCTCAGGATCCTCCTCGATATAGTTCTCCAGGCAGCCCTTGTCAGCCAGAACAGACTAGCAAGATGAAGACCTTTTCCAGTCTACCCTAAGCAGTGCCTATAACTGGTCCAGGTCACAGAGACCAAGTGCGCAAATCTATCTGATTAGAAATCTGACTAAAACAAAGAAGAAAACAACAGACCCTGGGGTCTGCCTGATGGGGGAGGGTGGGAGGAGGGAAAGCAGCAGAAAAGATAACTATTGGGTACTGGCCTTAATATCTGGGTGATGAAATAATCTGTACCACAGACCCACATGACGTGTTTACCTAGGTAACATGTCTTCACATGTACTCCCAAACCTAAATTAAAAGTTCAAATAACAGTAATAATAATAATTTTCATAATGAAATGAAGATTCAGCTAAAGATAAATCAAATAATATTTTAAAAACTCATTTTATTTATTAATTATGCGATAAAGTTAAATACATATACTTGTAAAGTATATAACATAAGGAAATCTGGTTCAAGATTCAAGAAGAGCCTAAATTTGTTTTCTCCTACCTGTTAATTTACAACCAGTACACAAATAATAACAGCTAACATTGGCTGGGCGCGGTGGCTCATGCCTGTAATCTCAGCACTTTGGGAGGCCAAGGCGGGCAGACCACTTGAGGTTTAGGTGTTTGGGAGGCCAAGGCGGGCAGACCACTTGAGGTTAGGTGTTTGAGACCAGCCTGACCAACATGGCAAAGCCCTGTCTTTACTAAAACTACAAAAATTAGCCAGGCATGGTAGTGGGCGCCTATAGTACCAGCTATTCAGTGGACTGAGGCAGGAGAATCACTTGAACCCAGGAGGTGGAGGTTGCAGTGAACTGAGATTGTGCCACTGCACTGCAGCGTAGGCAACAGAGCAAGACTGTCTCAAAAAAAAAAACAGTAATAAAAATAGCTAACATTTTTATGAATACTTACTTTGTATCAGGTGCCATATCAAATACTTCTGCATTTTCCTAAAAAGTGGATTCTATTCTTCCCATTTTAGAGATAAAAGTATTGAGGCTTTGAGGAATTAGGAAATTTGCCAGATGCAACTTCATAACTTCATACTGCCGAATTCGACAAACTTCACTGCCTCATTACACTGTCTCCTAGACTGTAGACCAATGCTTTCCTGAATCTTTGTGAAGGGAAGCATGTCTTACTTTTCCAAATCCTTGAAATCAACTGCTTGGATAGGGAAGAAAACAATAAGGGATGTAGATACCAACAGTAAAATTGTCGAGCAAAGCAGGCTCTGTGAGGGGTGGCCAATGGGCAGCTGCTGGCAGTGGCAGATGGCCGTGCAATATGAAGAGGGCTTGGACACGTGAACTGGAGTGTCACACGTGTAGGCACAAAGCCCATAGCTGTGCAGGACAGCAAGCCAATGGTGGGAAGAGACTGCGCTGGGGAGGAGCTTTTCCCACAATGCTGCATTCTGGCATGGACTTCAGAGGTGTCCACAAAGCTGAATTTGACCCTGGATTTGTACACTTAGTCTCTGACCTGAGCCAGTTACAGGCACTTCTTAGAGCAGGCTGGAAACTGACCAACACAGAGCACTTAGCCTCCCCTCCAGGAACAATGGAGATTCTGGTGACCTAGGAAAAGCACTTTGGACTGCATTCTGGGGCCTTGTCACCCCATTGAACTTACTGTCTTTGGTAAGGTTTTCTCAGTTTGTGTTCTGTACCTGAATTCAACCTCTCTGCTATGGACTGACTTTCTAACATTCATATGCTGAAGCTCTACCCTCCGATGTGATAGTGTTTAGAGAGGGTTTTTGGGAGGGGCTACGTGAGATCATATGTGTATAGCCCTTATAATGGGATTAGTGCCTAGAAAGAAGATACCCCAGAGATCTTGCTTTCTTAGTCTCCACCATGTGAGGGCATAGCAAGAAGGCAGCCATCTACAAGTCAGGAAGAGAGCCCTCATCGGGAACTAAGCATACTGGCACCTTGACTTCCCAGTCTCCAAAGCAGTAAGAAGTAAATTTCAGTTGTTTAAGCCAACTAGTCTATGGTATTTTATCATAGCAGCCAAGCTGACTAAGACACTCTGATCCTCCTTTGTATCATCAACCCCACTCTTCCGTATCTGCCTGACTTGTATGGATGTGGTTCTTGAACACTGTCACTCAGGTCTTCCTTGGACCATCACAGCCCAATATCAACACCACCCACCCCGCCTAGCTTCAAGAAACCTCAAGTCTAGCAGCTCTCCAAGCCCTGCTGTCTCAGACAAAGAAGCTGACAAACATATGTTGAGACTCTCTGTGCAGCACAGTTCGGTGAGAGCCATTTGATGATGGTGCATTGGGATTGTACAGGAAGAGAGGGCAAGAAGGACAACAGAAATAGGCTTGACCTTATTGTCCACCTTAAGTAAGTACTGAGAATGGCACTCATCAAAATTTAGAGACAGTTAAAAGCAAACAGAAAGTGTTCCTTGGCTTTCAAGTTCTTATACAGTTCTAAGAGTCTTTCAAGGGCTTGAGTGAAACCAAGCAGTTTCATTTTACTACAAGTTCCTGCAAGACAATCTCCAAATTCCAGTGGCCTGCTTTTATCCACTCTCCCTTCTTCAAGTACTCCTGTACAGACTTACTGCAATTTCACTTGAAGCCATTTTTGTCTCATCCAGTTTCAGCTCCCAGCTCATGAGCTCACGGGTTTTGCATGATTTCAATATGAAGTCATCAGCTAGGCCCAGCTTCCCGGACAGACTTTAAATCCTTAGGATCCTTTGAATAAACTAGAAGTAAGCCCCACAGTTTGCACTGAAACATGAAACCCAGAGTTTCTCCCAGGTGTTCTCATACATGTGTATATTACGTGGTTCACATCTTTCTCTGTTTTTTAAACACCGAAACCTCCCATCCTGCTTCTCCTCTACTCAGCATGTGCACTAGCCCTCTCACAGGAGGAGGAGACCCAGAAGGAACTCACAGGAGTCAAGTGGTCAAAGCTCAGGAAATACTAGAGCCCTCTGTTTTATACAGAATTATGTAAGTACATGTTAGAACTAAAGCAATACTGAGTTTCTGGAGGATGAAGAAAAAGAAAATTCCGTTCTAAGTCAACTACATAAATAATGGAAAATTGTGTATATTTCAAGTATCCATTAATAGAGTCCACATTCTGAAACCAAGCCAAAATGTGTAGGCCTGGAATTCTGGAATGCGTATTGACTGAACATTCCTTATTTCCAAAGTCAAAGCCAAAAACAAAAATCACATTGTGGTATCAGAGCCTCCATTCTTTCTCAAATACTCATGGGTTCTCCTTGAGCAATGGCTATAAAAGAGTTTATAAAAACAACAGCAACAACAACATGAAAGTCATGATGATGACAACTTGAATTTATAGTTTGAGTTTTAAAAATAAGACAAAAACAATTTGGTCATTTGTAAAAATCTATATAACTCTCTCTAATTTGACTCAAACAAGTATTATTAATTGAGACCCTATTATGCTCCCACTACTGTGCAGTTCTAAGAAATATGATAAAACCATATTAAATAATTTATTTTCTCATAGAGTAACAGAGGCAAATATTGAATGTGAGAGATAATTAGAGAACAACCAAGGGAAAATAATCTGAGCCATGTTGCTGCTATTAAACCTGGTAGGTAGTCAACAATAGAAAGATCAGAAAAGGTAAACAGGTAGAAAAATATTAATTCAAGACAAAGTCATCAAAATAGTCCTTGATGCCTGGATAAGGTCTGGGAGGTTTCTGATCTAATGCTCATGTAGGTGACTTTGCTCTGAAAGGGGATAAATCTAAATACAACTTTTCCCAGGGAGACTTTAGAAAATGGACAAATGGGAAAGAACTACTCACAACCCCTCCCCTTGTTAGATTAGAGCTGCTCCAGGTCTGGAAAGCCTCCAGAGGAACGGACCAAATCATGTAGAAAAGCTGAGGGGAAGCCAGAGTGGGTGATTAGCCATCGCAGAGCACCAGATCCAGTTTCTCAGACACCTACTTGTTTTCTGCCTGCATTTGGAGGCGATGTTGTTAGGAAGAGTGTAAGAAGCTAGGCTAAGGAAGGTTAAAAAATCTGGTTGTGAGAAGTAACCAATGTATGAGAAGGCTGGATGGATGTATACCCTTTATAACAACTTCACTATTCTTACAGACATTAAGAAGTCTAAAATGGAATAACTTCCTTCCTCCATAGTCTTCAAAATCTGGTCATTTTTCTATGTTGTTGATTTTATTCAATGCCACTTTCATTATTCTAGCCATTCTGAAAAAAATTTCTCTCTTCACTGTGTAGGAGGGAAGAAACATTTCTTCCATTAACTGTGTTCATTGACTGAGACCTGTGAATTAAACTGACAAAAGACAGACTAACAGGAGAAAAAAATGTATTTACACATGCAATGTACATACACACCGGAGGGCTCAGTGATGAGTAACTCAAAGGTGTGGTTAGAGTTGGGAGCTTATCTACCTAACTTAGTAGGGGAAAGGTAAGGAAGAGAAATGGCTCCTATGGGAAGAACAAATAGGTTTCTTTAGGAAAGACAAATGGGTTCTTCAGAAGAACAAATAGGAGATAAAAAACTTTGTTCATAAAGTTTATACGTGTATGAGTGTTGTTTCCATCTTCAGGGACATAACAATTCCTATAAGAGAAGCTTTATGGCAGATTTACTCTTAGTCTATCTTCTGGGGGCAGACCAGCCTCAAGAGTATTTATAACAGTCTTTATTTCTCAGACATTTTTGCATATATTCAGATAAGTAAAGCTCCAAAAAGCCTTCTTTCTGTGTCTGTTGAATCTGAAATATCTTCAGGTTAAAATAATCTTCATACCAACTCTGGGATTCTAAGGATGCCCCCACACCTGCATCTCTGCTTTCAGTATATGGTCAAATCTTCTGCTAAAACTACAAGTTTCTGGCCGGGCGCGGTGGCTCATGCCTGTAATCCCAGCACTTTGGGAGGCCGAGGCGGGTGGATCACGAGATCGAGACCATCCTGGTCAACACGGTGAAACCCCGTCTCTCTCTACTAAAAAATACAAAAAATTAGCTGGGCATGGTGGCTCGTGCCTGTAATCCAGGCTACTTAGGAGGCTGAGGCAGGAGAATTGCCTGAACCCAGGAGGCGGAGGTTGCGGTGAGCCGAGATTGCGCCATTGCACTCCAGCCTGGGAAACAAGAGCGAAACCCCGCCGCAAAAACAAACAAACAAACAAACAAACAAAAACCTACAAGTTTCTGAAGAATTGTATCAATCATTTGTTCCCAGAGTCTAGAGTAGTGCTGGTACATGGCTTATCCATTCACAAAATACTTTTGAATAAATTAGTAAATAAAGTAAGACAGGGTATTGTTTTCCTAATATTTATAAAACGGCAACAAACAAAAACCCTGATACCTATAAGAGGCAATTCCCTCACAAAGATGTATCTTAAGCCCTGATCTGTCTCCTGAAATACCCACCTGCGTTCTCAACTTTTTATGAGGCACTTCTACTAGAAGCTTTCATAGGCATCTCAAATTCAACATTTCCCACAAAGAACTCCACTGGCTTTCCTGTTCTTCATATGTTTTCTAATTCAGTGAACAACGTTACCCAACTGCCCAAGCTATATAAAAGTTACTTTTCATTGACCCCCTCTTTCTCATCCCCTATAGTAAATTATCATGTTGAATCTACCTCTAAAATTCCTCTGGAATGAACACAGAAGTTTCCACAAAATTTAAAATTATTATATTATCCAGCAATTCCATTTCTGAGTGTATGTCTAAAAGAATTGAAAATTGGATCTCAAAGAAATATCTGCACACCCATGTTCAGCACAGTGTTATTCATAACAGCCAAGAGGTTAGAGAAACCTGGATATCCACCAACAGATAAATAAAGAAAATGTGGTATGTACATGTGATGGAATATTATGCAGTCTTTAAAAAGAGAGAAATTCTGTCACATGCTACAGTGTTGGTGAACCTTGAGGATATTATGCTAAGCAAAATAAACCAGTCACAAAAAAACAAATACTGTATGATTCCACATATATAAAGTATCTAAAGTAATCTAAATCACAGAAACAGAAAATAGAAAAGTGGTTACCAACAGCTGGGGAAAGGAAAAAAGGGAAGTTAGTGTTTAGTGGGCACAGAGTTTCAGTGTTGCAATATGAAAAACTTCCTAGAGATCTTTTGTACAACAATGTGAATATATAACACAAATTAATTGTACACTTAAAAGTGGTTAAGACGGTAAATTTAATAATATGTGTTTTTTACTACAAGTTTTTTATTTAACTGCAGCAGGGCTTATAAATTAGCCTGAAGACACCTCATTCAGCCTATTCTATTCTTGTTGAGTTAAATAACAGCTACTAAGGAAGTAATCAGCTGTAGACTGATCCAGATAAATTCAGCCTATTTTAGGTGGCTGATATTTAAGGATGCCACCTAAAATAGGTTGACTAAATGAAAACCATTTTTTTCATTTATGCCCCAATGGGGCATTGCCAGCCAGGGATCTCTACAATATCACTTTGCAAGCCAGGGACCCCTGGCTAGCAACACCCCACTGGGATCTCACGCAGCCATCCTGACTTGCTCCAACTCACCTGTGTTAGCTTATACCTGCATTCTGGTTTTCTGGAGCTCTTGTACTGCACCCAAGAAGAATGAGGTTACACAGGACATTAGAGTGTGAGGAGAGAGGAGAATTTTACTGAGCAACAAAAACAGCTTTCAGCAGAGAGGGGATTGGGGGATGGTTCCCCCATGTGATTGGGTCTGGAGTGTTTTATGGACTCAGAATGGGGATTGCATGCTGATTGGTTTGTGAGTATGCAAAAAAAGGTTAAAGGAAAGGCCCACTTAAAGATGAGCACAAAGATGTAAAAAAAACAAGAAAGGGTAGGTATATGCAAAATAGGTGAAAGATGGGGACCAATCAGAAGAAAACATGCCAAATGGGAAGACAAGTTCCCTATCAAGTCAGAGGATTTAACTTGCAGCTTGGCTTTCAAACTTTAAACTGTCTTCAGCTTGGAGGTGGGATTTTGCCAGGGCATTTATCTGCCTCTATCAATGTCAGAATGAAGACTTGGAGACCTGCTGCTACTTCCATTGGTAAGAGGACAGTAACAAGGTTTTTTCACTCCTGTCACTTCTATTTATCTCTATATTGGTTTTGTTTTGGAAAATACAATGAAAAAATTTTTTTAATTTGTTATATAAATGGTTCATGTAAAAACACTCAAATGATACCATTTAATTTTCATCCTGATGACATAATCAGAAATCTTCTGGACCAGACATTTTCCTCCCTTCCATCATTTCTTATGAATAATATATACTGGTTTTTACCCTCATTCCTCCTAAGAAAGCAGTTACACAAAGCGAGTATTGCAAGAAAGCAATGTAAAGTATAGCTACTTTTTAAAACAAAGGAAAGTTTTTCAGGGGTGATGTGGGAATTACCGAGCAAATTTTGATGAACTCCAGGGAAGCTGCTGGTCAACTAGACCCAGCAAAACAAACAAACAAAAAAACTCTTCAATTACAACTATGTGTCTTGGCTTCTCTAAGGAAAAGGGAATGGGTTTTGGTAATTGCAGTGTTTTGCTTTGGTTTTTTTGTTTGTTTGAGATTTTTCATTTGTGTTGGTTTTTTGTTTTTATAAATTTGTAACATTTTTGAGATTGTTTTCTAAAACAAAAACAGACCCAAAAAACCCACTAGATTTTAGCTCTTGGTTCCAGGGGAGAAAAAATCAGCCTACCCTCAATTTGAACTTGTATCCATGTGGTCATAATTAAACGCCTCAAGAGAACTTAAAATTATCAGAAAACATCTGACCATATTGTGACATGTCCAGCTACACATAGTAGAATGTGGCTGAGCAGCAGTTTGACATTTCTGAAATGGTATCTATAAAGGACAGAAAGGAAATGTTGAATAAGCACCAGGAAAAAAGTAATAAGGAAGGAGATTCTTTTCTTTTCATCATATACATGGGTCTAGGTGCTCAAAAACTGTACACCGAATGAACTTGAAATTGTAACTTGAGGCATTCAATAGGGTCTCCAAAACATTCTGGAGACATGTAGGATGCTGCTTTGGCCAGACGGAAGGAAATGGGAGGAGGAAGTTAATTACATTTGAGGGCAGTGGCTGAGGCTTTATTGTAGCGGTAACATATGAGAGAAGTTTTGAAAGAATGGGAAGCATTTTGAAGGGCAGGGAAGTGAGAAAGGGACATAAGGGTGCAGGACGAGACCTTTACAGCTGCAAAAATGGGCTGGGTTCCCGGTTTGTTTGCTAGACAAGGGGAAGATAATTGATATGGTTTGACAGTGTCCCTGCCCAAATCTCATCTTGAAATGTAGCTTCCGTAATTCCTGTGTGTTGTGGGAGGGACCCAGTGGGAGATGACTGAGTCACGGAGGCGATTTCCCCTATCCTGTTTTCATGGTAGTGAATAAGAGGAGCCAGTTTATCAATATAGGTGGTGCCAACTGAGCCATCAAGTGCAGGATCTGCAAAATATCTCAAGCTGAGTGTTTCAGATCTGCCAATTCATCTCCAACCATGGTCCCCAGGGAGTCCATGAAATGTGTTTTGAAAACCACCAATCTAGCCCACTCTGTTCACCTTTGAAACTCAGAAAGGTTAAGTGACTTCCAAGGTCACCACAGTAAAGCAACTCATAAAAGTAAAATTACAATCCAGACTCCAAGCTTTCTGTGTGTCTACTTACCAAAGCTACTGTAGGGACCAAGGGAAAAACTTCCCATTTGCCCTCTTGCAGGTTCACTGAAAACCATCTGACAAAAAGTAGATTCATAGGAGAAAACAGTCATACAAAATGTCTTCGATGTGCACACATAGGAGTCATACAAAATATGAAAACTCAGCTGGGCATGTTGGCTCACAGCTTTAATCCCAATACTTTGGGAAACTGAAGGAAGATTGCTTAAGCTCAAATGCTTGAGACCAGACCAGCCTGGGCAACATAGTGAGACCTCATCTCTAAAAAATAAATAAATAAGCTGGGAAGGGGCACACATCTGTGGTCCCAGCTACTCAGGAGGCTGAGGTGGGAGAATCACTTGAGCCAGGGAGGTTGAGGCTTCAGTGAGTCATGTCATGCACCTGCACTCCAGCCTAGACAAGAGAGGAAGACCCTGTCTCTGAAAAGAAAAAACCATTAAAAGAAATATTACAACTTAAAGGGCCTGATGGTTGATGCTCTTATACCATGTTGAAGTTACAGAAAGAATAGGGGCTCAGAACATGGCAAGACAGGTTATGGGATGGAGAGGAAAAAAAAGATAAGCAAGGGTGATCTTGATATCAGATGAAAGTCACAGGTAACAGCTCTCAGAAAGAAGAGATGCAGGCTGTGGTTAAGTCTAGATCCAGACAGGCCCTCCAAGAAAGCTTGGATGTTTATTTTGCTAATGTAGATTTTTTTCTATAGATGCAAATCTCCTCCACAAAAGGCAGATTTTCAGGGTTATTCCAGTGTGAGGACCTCTGGAGAAACATCTCAAAAGATATCAATAAACTATATTTTGGGTTGAAATATTTTTGGTTTCCCTTACCACCACCTGGGTGAATATGAGACACCACCTTGTATCTCAGTCTCCCTGTTTGTTTCCCTAGTATTAAGGGTTGAGTTGTGTCCCCTAAGATATGAAGCCATTGTCACAGGGGTTAACAAGAATTCCAGACAGAAATATAGTTTATAACTAAGCATTAATCAGATTGAGAGAAGAAAAAGGAAGAAACCAGTTAGGTAGGCAGTTAGGGTGAGTCCTCAGTTGAATTCTTTCAAACAAAAGAACAGCCTAAAAAATCAAGCTGCAGGCACAGATAAGGGAACTTGCACGTGGAGGGGCTTGCCTAAGACATGCCCACAGCCACACAGATAGGAAAGCCTACACAGGCATCCCTGCAATGGAACATTCCATCCCTTGACACATGTGCAATAAGGGTAACAAAGCAATATGGAGTAACTCAAGCTAAGGGCCCACATGCACATTAGAAGTACTGGGTGGAGCTACCAGGAATTCGCAACTTATGCAAATGACACACCCAGCCCTCATCAGTTCCTTATAAAAGCCTTTTCATTCAAATGTAAAAACGGCAGCCCTCTTTGGAGCCACCTCTCCATGGCAGAGAGCTTTCTTCTTTTGCTTATTAAACTTTTGCTACAACCTTACTCTTGGTGTCTGCACTCCTTAATTTTCTTTGTTGTGAGACAAAGAACTTTGAGTGATACCTCAAGCAGTGAAAGACTGCTACATTGTGGTGCATTGGCAAGAGTGTAACAGGCTGCACTGTTTTTACTAGCAGCAAATCCATATGGGTCTGCAGCAGCCTCAGTTATTACATCCTCAGAAGAAAGAATTCAACTGAGGGGCATAAGGCAGAAGAAGAGACCAAGGCAAGTTTTAGAGCAGGAGTGAAAATTTATTAAAAAGCTTTACAGCAGGAATGAAAGGAAGGAAAGTACACTTGTAAGCAGGCAACTTGAGAGATCAAGTGTGCCATTTGACCTTTGACTTGGGATTTTATGAATTGGCACGCTTCCAGGGTCTCACATCCCTTGTCCCCTGATTCTTCCCTTGGGGTGGGCTGTTTGCATCCACAGTTGCCTGCTAGTACTTGGGAGGTGAGTAAGCATAGTGTGTTTACTGGAGCTGTATGTGTGCTCACTTGAGGCATTCTTCCCTTACCAATGAAATGTCCCTAGAAGATCATATGCCAATTAAATTCCATTATTTTGCCTCTTAATGTACATGTTTGAGCCCATGTACGCTGAGATCTTTGCTGATCACCAGTTTCAGGTTTTTCTATCTATTGGGGACTGCCTTTCCCTGGGGCCAACTGCAGCCAGTTATTATTTTAGAGAGATAGCTTAACAACTGCCTGAGCATCACCTGATGGTCCCCTGACATTTCTGGTGGGTGTCTGGTGGGGGAAGCCCTCTCCTGCTCTGCTCATGTCTGACCAGCTACCTACTGTAACACTGTGGCCCACTTCCTTATAACCAAAAGCGATGTAGTACCAGACACTGACCATTTGCATCCACACTGTTTCTACAGATAGGACTTCTGATGTTAGAATCATAGGGCTTTTGCCTAAGAATTGCTTAAGCAGATCCTGAATTCCAGCAGAACAGCTGACACCAACCACTTTAAAGACCCCCACAGAGGAACGAAATCAATGTGAGAATATACTTTCTTCATCTCCCTGTCCCATGACTTCACCCTGCACTCTTAGGCCGTCAACAATCTCCACACTTTAGCCCACTCCAAAACTCTTACAAGCTCTAACCCCATATTCCCCAAGGAGATGGATTTGAGGCTTCCTCCTGTCTCATCTCCTCATTTAACAGCCTTATGATTTAACATCTTTCTCTGTAACCCTGTATTTTGGCATAGTGACTTGTTGTGTGTACTAGACAATGAACCTATTATGTTTACAAATGTATATGTTGAAGTCCTAAGTCCATGTACTTCAGAATGTGACCTTATTTGGAAATAGGTCACAGACGTAAGATTCCAAATATAAGTAGTTAATATGAGGTCATTAGGACAGGCTCTGATCCAATATGACAAGTGTCTTTACATAAAGGGGAAAGTGGGGGGCAGATGCACAGAGGGAGAATGCCATGTGAATATCAAGGTAGAGATCAGGTGATGTAGCTACAAGCTGAGGAATATCAAAGAGTGGCCACAAACCAACAGATGCTAAGGAAGAGACATACAGCAGATTCTCCTTCAGTGTCCTCAGAAGGAACTAACCCTGTTGAAACCACCTTTGCAAACTTAACAACAGTAAGAGAAATCAGATATAGCTGACCCCATTTTGTCTGTAGCCTCACAGGTTGGCTGTTTTTGCTCATTCTCAGGTATGAGCCAAGCCAACTCTGGGAATTTCGTTTATAGTTTAAATGATAATATCCCTTGTCAAAAACTAAACTGTTGCTGTAAAACTAATGAAAGGCCCACCAAGTTATGAAGAGAGGGGCTTGAATTCTCAACAATTACCAGCCATTATTCTGGAGGTCATAAGATTTGCAAATTCCCCAATTACTCTTGAAGATAACGTCACTATTGTAGAACCTAAGATTGGACTTTTGAGATGTCTTTTCGGGCTTTTGCATTTCTGACAACTGGACGGCCCCACCTGGACCCGCTGACCCATCCTATGACCCCTACTCAGGAACTGACTCAGCACAAGAGGACAGCTTCAAATCCCGATCATTTCGTCTCCAACCCAACCAATCAGCATGCCCCCACCCTACTCCCCAACTCTCTTTAAAAAGCCCTCAACTTCGGCCGGGCGCGGTGGCTCACGCCTGTAATCCCAGCACTTTGGGAGGCCGAGGCGGGTGGATCAAGAGATCGAGACCATCCTGGTCAACACGGTGAAACCCCGTCTCTACTAAAAATACAAAAAATTAGCTGGGCATGGTGGTGCGTGCCTGTAATCCCAGCTACTCAGGAGGCTGAGGCAGGAGAATTGCCTGAACCCGGGAGGCGGAAGTTGCGGTGAGCCGAGATCGCGCCATTGCACTCCAGCCTGGGTAACAAGAGCGAAACTCCGTCTCAAAAAAAAAAAAAAAAAAAAGCCCTCAACTTCAAGCCTTCAGGGAGATTGATGTGATTATTAACTCCATCTCATGTCAATTAAACTCCTTACTGCAACACCATGATCTTGGTGAGTCAATTTTGTTTGTGCAGTGGTCAGAAAGAACCCATCAGGTGGTTACACTGATCCACCAGGTAGTCAACACATTAATCTCACACTTCTAGCGCCAGAGCTGTGAAGACAATACATTTCTGTTTATGCTACATAGTTATGGGTACTTTATTATGACAGCCCTAGCAAACCAATACTCCTGGTAAATCACAAATCAGTGGCATGTCAACCTAAAATAATTGCAGCGATCTCATTGCCTGAGGTATTGTAACTGGGGAAGGGAGCAGAGGCATCCCGAAGATGCTTTCAGTTTCAGAATCTGATGTTTTCCCGGATGTGCCCAGGTCATTGACCTCACTTACCCCAGGAATGGGGAAAGGGTCCCGGAGGCGCGAGGAGCTTACTGTTTGAATTAATATCTTGGACCCAAAGAGTTTAGCACAGAGCAAATTATTAGGCAGAGAGAGAGTGAGAAAGATAGAAGGAGAGAGAGCTTCCACGCTGCTGTGGGAGGGGATCTAAGGCAAAAATCATCACAGGTAAAGGTCATGTAAATTTTAACCCTGGAGTTATTCCTGCCCCATTCATGTTCTCATCCAATGAGAGGAGTTCTTTTAAACGTCCTCTGGAGTGATTGATCTTCGACTCTGATACTGGATTGGCTACTAGGTCCTCAACAGAGGCCCTCTGTCCCAGAGCTTTTTGTGGGCTTTTTGAACAAAGAAGCACACCTGGAATTTCTACCTAGTCTGAAAGCGGGAAAGTCAAAGAACTTTACAGTTCTCGGAGGGGGACGTAGATGGAGGCATGGGGCTGGGAAGCCCCTTGTGGACTAGGTTTTCCTTAACACAGTCCCTCAGTATCATCTGAAGTTCTTTGTCTCATGACCAAGAAAACTAAGGAGGGTGGACACCAAGGGTGAGTTTGGAGCAGAAGTTTAATAAGCGGAAGAAGAAAGCTGTCCATTGTGGAGAGGAGGCTCAAAAGAGGACTGCGCTTCACAGATGAATACAAGGACTTTTATAAACAGACTGGTGGGATGTGATGCTTTATTTGTATAAGGCACAAAAA
This sequence comes from Sapajus apella, assembly GCF_009761245.1. Taxonomy (NCBI): domain Eukaryota; kingdom Metazoa; phylum Chordata; class Mammalia; order Primates; family Cebidae; genus Sapajus; species Sapajus apella. The sequence continues at coordinate 8,250,653 of NW_022436951.1, read as the reverse complement.
ACTTCAGGACTGTTACATTTGCATAAGGCACTAATTCCCGACAGTTCTACCTGCCCCTCTAGTGCGCATGCTGGCTCTTAGCCTGAGTTACTTCATGTTGTTCAACTTTCCTTACTGCACATGTATTAGGGTTGGAATTTTCCATTGTGAATGTGTCTGGTTCTGTGTATCTTATCTGTGCAACTGCATATTTAAGCATATTTTGGGCAAAACTCCCTGTGCAAGTTCCCTTATTGGAGTATGCACCAAAAAGGAAAGGGATGTGCTCACTGAAGCTCACTGTGTATATGTGAAACTTGCCGGTTACACAAAAGGCATTTATTTTAGTGTTGGGCCTTGCTTCCTTATCTGTGCTTGTAGCTTGATCTTTCAGCCTGCTCTTTTTGTTAAAAAAGAATTCTTCTGAGGACTTGTCCTAACTATCTGCCTAATTTGTTCCTTCCTCTCTCCTCTCTCATAATCATGAAGGTCAGAATCTAATTTAAAAAGAGTTTATTCAATTGCAAAAGTTGAGGACTGCAGCCGGGGACACACTCCCAAGTTGCCTTGGGGAGTGCTCCTGAGAACAAAAGAGAAGCTCAAGTTTTTAAAGAAAAAAAGAACAAATCAAGAGGGGGGCAATTGTTTGATAGGAATTCTCACTGGTTCACAAAAATAACATTGGTTAGTGATTAGCTATCATTGGTTAGTGATTAGCTATACATTGTTGAACTATAGGGTACATGGCATTGCGTAGCTACTTGGCTATAAAATGACTTGGTTGTCTAAGCCCACATAACAAGTGCTTAAAGAGGTAATAACTCAAGGGAAATTGAAATGTGACTGCTATCACATTTTCAATGCCTTTCTGGGCCTGATAACTAAAAGGCGCTCGCATTCCTCAGATAGAAGTTTTTTTCTTTATTAGGCACACTGTAGGGATGGTCACAGATGTTTCTTTACTTGAGAACAAGGCCCCTGAAATGGCACTACAAAGCTATAATCAGAGTCAGTGCACACCACCAAGCTGGCATATATGTGGGAAGAGACACAGAACCTTTAAAAAGATTGAGTAATTAAGCCCTCCTAGGTGGTTTATAGTCAGTTGCAACTGGCAAACCCAACTCTGTGGAACTCAAAGACCAAGTTACTGTCTCACACAACCAGGCAGGACAGGGAGGTGACTGCGGAAGACTAGAGCCTGGGCCCCAAGGCCTCCAGGGCTTTTTCCACCCCTCTCTCAGCTGCCAGCATCATTCTTTTCTACCCACATGACACAGAGCATGGCCCCAGGCCACTGCAACCAGCCTTAGGCACCAAGTGACAAAAACGAGCTTTTCTTTTTTCATCAGCCCCCGCCAGGAAAATCCTTGGACAGGGTTCAGCTTGGCCCAGCAGAGTCGCATACCCACCCCGGTGGTCTAGAGAAGGGGTGGAGGCTGCTGGACCAGGCAATCACCATTGCTACTGCACATCCCAAGAAACCCAAAATATATCACCTCCTACATGCTCTGAGCACTTTAAATTCCAGGGACCAGTACACTGTCCCCCCTGGAGAGAAGGAGAAAAAATATTTTTCCTCTGCCCATCTCAGGTTCTCTGGGTGGGGCCTTATAAATTAGATTCACAAGAGACAGATAAACAAGAGAAAAACAAACAGAAGTTTACTAACATGTGGATCATGTCTCCACAAGGGCACACCCAGTGATGAGCAACCCAAAGGGGGTGGTGAAAACTTGGGCTCATATAACATGTCATCTTAGGCTAAACAAGGCAAAAAGCAATTGGAACTTCGATGTTGGGGAGGCAAGTGATGAGAAGGTAACCAGCAGAAGTACGGCAAACAAGGGTAAGGTTGGTAGTGCAGATTGAAGCCAGTGCCATCTCCAATGATAAGAGTTAAGAGTCCTGCTCTTCCTGGTAGGTGACACCTTTTATATAAAAATCTCCTTTATAAATGTAATTTTTATTTATTTATTTTTTATTTTTTTGAGATGGAGTTTTGCTCTTGTTGCCCAGGTTGGAGTGCAGTAGTGTGATCTCAGCTGACTGCAACCTCTGCCTCCTGGGTTCAAGCAATTCTCCTGCCTCAGCCTCCCGACTAGCTGGGATTACAGGCACGTGCCACCACACCCAGCTAATTTTGTATTTTTAATAGAGACAGGGTTTCGCCATGTTGGTCAGACTGGTCTTGAACTCCTGACGTTGGGTTATCTGCTGGTCTTGGCCTCCCAAAGTGCTGGGATTACAGATGTGAGCCACCGTGCCCAGTCATAATTATTTTTTATACAAAAGAAAAACTTGCACCCCATTCTTTAAAGAGCTTTTTGCTGGGCACAGTGACTCACATCTATAATCCTAGCACTTTGGGAGGCCAAGGTGGGTGGATCGCCTGAGATCAGGAATTCAAGACCAGCCTGGCCAATATGGCAAAACCTTGTCCCTGCTAAAAGATTAGTCAGGCATGGTGGCAGGCAACTATAATCCCAGCTACTTGGGAAGCTGGGGCAGAAGAGTCACTTAAACCCGGGGACAGAGGCTGTAGTGAGCTGAGATCACACTATTGCACTCCAGCCTGGTCGAAAGAGTGAAACTCCATCTCAAAAAAAAAAAAAAAAAAAAAAGAGCTTTTCCTAGGTGTGCTTATTCTCTCATTCTCCATGGCCTTTAGTTCAAAATAATCTGTTGGCCAAAGATCCAAAGATGCATATGTAAGGGTAGCATATTTTGGCTCTCCACCACCCTTGGACTCATACTTGGGACCACTGATCCTCCCCTGTAGAAGTGACTACGGTCACACTTTTTTCCTTTCCTAGAAATATGTAGGAAATGATTTAGGCCATTTGGACCACCCATGAAAGCCATCTGTGTATGGGAGGAGGGGAGATGTCCACACAGGTGCTGATAGCATGGCTCAGAAACACAGAGCACAGAACCTGACCAAAAGAACCCCTGACTGGAAGCTGCATTCTCCTTCCCTGCTGTGGGTGAGGAGGTGCAGCTTTATCGTAACTCTGTAGCCAAATCCAGGAAGTGCCCCCAAACAGCATGTGGTTAAGAACACATACTCTGAAGCCTAGGTTCAGGTCCCAGCTCTGGCCCTTACACGCTGTGTGGCCTTGAGCACGTGCCTTAACATCTCTGCATTTCCATTTTCTTATCTGTAAAAGGTAGACTTTTCTCATGTGCTTTTGTAAAAATTATAGGGTTGATTCCACGTAACACCCTGAAACAAGTGCCTGGCACACTGTATAAATGTTTTTGCTGCCTTATTACTGATGCTGTTGTTCTAATTCTAAAGAATGTAGACTGGAGTGGGACAGCCATTGTTCGTATGGCAGCTCTACCTCTTACTAAATGCAACCTTTGGCAAGTTACTTAAGCCATCTGCTGCCTCAGTTTCCCCATCTCTAAAATAGAAGTGATAGTTCTTTCCTTGTGGCATTGCTGTGAGAACTGACTTGAGATCCTACATGTAAGGTGGTAAGTAGTATGGTGCCTGGCACATAGCGAACACTCAGCAAATGTTTGCCATTGTTAACCTGTGTTTAAATATATTCGGCCCTGTCAACATAGGCAATTGTGAACACTTATTATGTGCTCTCAATGGCTGGGGCTATGTTGGGGAATACAGAGGAAATTACGGCTAGAAGGGATCTAGGAGAACTTGTCCAACTTTGTTATTTGTTGGATTTTGTTTTATTTTATTTTATCTTTTTTTTTTTTTTTTTTTTTTGAGACGGAGTCTTGCTCTGTCGCCAGGCTGGAGTGCAGTGGCGTGATCGCAACTGACTACAACCTTCTGCCTCCAGGGTTCAAGCGATTCTCCTGTCTCAGCCTCTGAAGTAGCTGGGACTAGAAGTACACACCACCACATCTGGCTAATTTTTGTATTTTTTTTTATTAGAGTAGGGGTTTCACCATGTTGGTCAGGATGGTCTCAAACTCCTGACCTCAGGTGATCTGCCCGCCTCTGCCTCCCAAAGTGCTGGGATTACAGTTGTGAGCCCCAATGCTCAGCCACTTGTTGGATTTCAACTCTGAGCTCTGAGCATCTACATCTTACATTAGCTGAAAGGGACATGACCTGTCAGCCAGCTCCCAGGAGCAGTATCAGTGGCAGCAACTGAAACATGACAACACTGGTTGAGAGGGTGGTTCAGTTATGCCTCAAAAGTGTCTGGATGTGCTGACGGCAAGCAACCAATTACTTGAAAAAAATCTGGGAGGAGGCAGATTGGTTAGTATCTGCATAATGAGGGGACAGCACACTGCAAGAAAACGTCAGAGCCACACGGGACTGAAGATGCATCAGCATCAGGCAAGCTGGTCTCAATGCAAAACAGTTTTGCTGGATGAGATTGAGTAGGTGTACTGGTGAGCCAAAAAGAGCTTGTGTTTTTCACTTTCCTGCTTTTTTTACTCCAACTTCTGTTGTTAGTTAGCATATGGCATCTCAGACGTGTGAATGAACTGTAAATTGCATTTGTGATACCTACAGCTAGAAATGATCTATTTAAAAACTGACACAAAATAGGATAGAGACCTGGTGTCTTTAAAAGGAATAGGCCTTCAAGGTCCTAGAAAACAAGCTCTGACATTTGGGTTCCTTGCCAACCATGATCCCAAGCCACTGTTTCACTTTGACACTTGGCAAAAGCCAGAATGAAGCAAGGCAGCAACTCAACTGTCTTCATTCTTCAGTAGTTCCAATAGATGACATCATCTGTCACTGCGTTCCCCCTTTCTAATTATGGAAATCAGACTTGGGAAATCAAAATCAGTCAGAATTGGCTACTTACCCAAACTTCTCTCTCCTATCTATAAACTTATACAAGCAGCTCTTCAATTTTAAAAATTATATTATTTTTAAGAGTGTGCAGTGCTGGAGGGGTATAAGAGGGCAAAAGGATCAAATATCCAGAAACAAGAAACCAGAATGGCATATGCTTTCATATGTGACCCTTTCAGCCCTTGTAAAAAGCTTCAAGTTGCCAACAGGTATCCTGAATTTTCAGTCTCACTGGATTTTTTTCTTAATCTGGAAATCATTGCCTTTCAACTTATGAGAGAATATACTTAAAAACCAGTCCTCATTACCCATTTTGGGGATTGAGGAAACAGAGCCAGTGTGGCTTAGACAATTCCCCTCTCCCCATAACGGAGGCCGGTGAAGACCACGTGACAGTGGGTGTCTTCAGCCTGACACTTGATATTCCATTCCCAGTGACAGCATCCAGGAAGCGGAATGGCATAGAGAGCATCAGCACAACCTGAGTCATAATACAAACATAAACGACAGCATCCCTCTTCATCAGCAGTGTCTAGCCATTCATTCATCCAAGAAAAACTTACTGCACACCTACACTTTCCTCAGCACTAGAAGATGATGATGAATCAGACCTGGTTCCTCCGCTGTAGTAAACAGAAGGGCCCATCAGTCTCCCACCTCCTAGGACAGACACTAGGCTCCGAGGGGCTTGATCATCATTGTCTATGGTGAGCATTTGTCATTCTTTTTTGGCAGCTCAGCATCTGGGCCATTCTTAACTATTATGGGCTGCCCCTTTTGACGTCTTGGTGGGAAGCATAAGCCACTTCCAGAGACACACTGTTGCCTTTTTAGCTTCATTTGCAGCTTGAATTAAGACACAGACAAGATGGCCAATAGGAGCATCTGTACTAGAGAGTGACTCGGGAACCGGAGGGTCCACTGACATCTACCCCAGTGCAGTGGAGGCAGAGGTGATGGTGAACTCCAGAGTCAGTCACAGGAAGGTGGTGCAAGCAGTGGAGTCTTCTGCTGTGATTTGGGAGGTTTCTCCTGGTCACATGTGCTCCAGTCCTAGCTCTCTGAAGCTCCTGGAAATTAAGTTAATGAGTTAATATTTTAATACACTTCTTCTTAAGGCTTAAATTAGCCAGGCTTGGTGTCAGTGGCTTGTGCTAATATCTCCGACAGATATGTCCCCTCAGACCTAAGTCTACAGCAGATAACTCTCAGCACCCAAGCATAAGAGATAGGAGGCCAGGGGTGGTGGCTCATGCCTGTAATCCCAGCACTTTGGGAGGCCGAGGCAGGCAGACCACCTTATGTCAGGAGTTCAAGACGAGCCTGACCAACATGGAGAAACACGATCTCTGCTAAAAATACAAAAATTAGCCGAATGTGGTGGTACATGCCTATAATCCCAGCTACTCAGGAGTCTGAGGCAGGAGAATTGCTTGAACCCAGGAGGTGGAGGTTGCGGTGAGCCAAGATCACACCATCGCACTCCAGCCTGGGCAACAAGAGTGAAACTCCACCAAAAAGAGAGAGAGAGACAGAGAGAGAGAGAGAGAGAAGTGGTAGCAGAGAGCAGAGAAAGTTGGGCAGAACGATGCAGAAAGCAAACCTTTATCTTTCTGCAAAATGTGTCACAAGTTTCCTCTACAAAATGGAAAGCTCTATTTGGCCTCAGACTTTCCATGTGGTAATGTAGACATATGGCATTGGCCATAATACAGACATCATCCTTTGAGTTGCATATATTTAAATTAATCAAGCTGCAATTTGTAATTCCTGTTGATCCAGTAATCCTATTTCTAGGAAGCCACTCCAAATAAATGAGCTATTGTTTTATTTTGAGAATACTTATATTAGTCAAGATCCTCCAGAGAAACAAAACCAACAGGATATATAGAGATATGTAGAAAGAGATTTATTGTGAGGAATTGCCTCATTCAATGATGGGGGCTTATAAATTCCATGATCTGTCATCTGCAAGCTGGAGGCTTGGGAAAGCTGGTGGTATGGTTCCTATCTCTTAGCCCAAAGGTCTAAGAATCAAGGAAGCTAATGGGTTAAGTCCTAATCCAGGTTTGAAGACTGGAGAAGCAGGAGCACTGACGTCCCAGGACAGGAGAATATGGATGTCCCAGCTCAAGAAGAGGGAGCAAATGTGTTCCTTCTCTGCCTTTTGTGCTATTTATATCCTTGACATGTTGGCTGGTGCCCACTCACATTGGTAAGGGTGGATCTTCTTCACTCAGTCTACTGAGTCAAATGCTAATGTTTTCTAGAAGTGCCCTCGCAGACACACCCAGAAATAATGCTCACCCGCTGCCTGAGCATCCTTTAGTCCAGTCAAGCTGACACTAAAAATTAACTCTCAGGCTGGGCACAGTGGCTCATGCCTATAATCCCAACACTCTGGGAGGCCAAGGCAGGAAGATTGCTTAAGTCCAGGAGTTCAAAACCAGCCTCGGTAATATAGTGAGACCTTGTCACTACCAAATATATATATATATATATATATGTATATATATATATATATCTTTTTTAAATTGACTATCATAATGTTCATCACAGTATCATTAACAAAAATCATATATCAGAAACAACATAAATATATGCGTAATTGAAACACAGCAGAACTGATAAAAATAATGTTTTATTTTTAATTAATTAATTTAGAAATGGGATCTTGCTGTGTTGTTGCCCAAGCTGGAGTGCAGTGGTGGGATCACAGCTCACTGCTGGCCTCAAATGATCCTCTCACTTCAGCCTCCCAGGTATCAGGGATTATAGGCACAAGTCACTGTGCCTGGGGGAAAATAATGTTTTAAAGAGAAAAAATAATGTTTTTTAAAAGCAAGTAAAGTCTTGAGGAGGATACTAAACTTTATATAAAGTAGTAGGATCCAAATTTTATGTAAAACTTCTGCTTTAAATGAATGATATCTGTTTATTAAAACAATGGACCACAGTTTTGACAGCTGTTATCTCCACATTGTGAGATTACAGGTACTTTTTAACTTTTTAAAGACTAAAAAATAACTAGATCTTTAAACTTTGCAAATTTATTTTATTTTATTTCTTATAATTTGCCATTTTTAATGTAAATATTATGCATTAGTGAATTTTTATATGTTTTCTATTAGTATATTTGTATTTTGGTTTTTTTTTTTTTTTTTTTTTTTTTGCTTTAAGGAAAAGAATACCAAAATACAAATACACTAATAGAAAATATATAAAAATTGCCAGATACAGTGGCTCATGCCTGTAATCCTGGCACTTTGAGAGATCAAGGTGGGTGGATTGCTTGAGCCCAGGAGTTCAAGACCAGCCCGGGCAACATGGCGAAACCCCATCGCTACTAAAAATACAAAAGCTGAGGTGGGAGGATCACCTGGGCCTGGAAAGGTTGAGGCCCGCAAGGAGTCATGATTGTGCCACTGCACTCCAGAGGATGACAGAGTGAGCTCCCCGTCTCAAGAAACAAACAAAAACAAAAAACATACAAAAATAAATTTTAAAATATATAAATATATTTGGAGTTCTGATTTTTCCCTAATTCAGTCTACTGCCCCCCCAGTATTTGTAAGTTAGTGAAGTTCTGCCCATATTTGCAATAGCATGTCAAGACAATAATGCTAGTCAAAGAGAAAGTTCCACTATATTCTATTAACAACAGGCATATATTGTAGACTTTCCTCCCATACTTCCTAAAATGCAGTGACAGGACTCTGGCCTTTGAGAAGCCTGCAGGACATATTATGGATTTTTTAAAATGCACTTTAAAGCAGAGAATGACAAGATAAAATAATGCCAAGTGACAGATTAGTGGTCTATACTTAAAAAGCTACAGGAATTTAAGAAAACTAAATTAAGAAAAGGCTGCTCACCTCAACTGGATAGTGAGACAGTTATTTTGAAGATGATAAGACTTACTCTAAGCAAGTGCTTCTCACTTTTTTGTCTCAGAACTTTTTCATACTCAGGAATTATTGAAGATTCCGAAGAACTTTTGTTTATGTGGGCTTGTATATAGACATTTACCCAATTAGAAACTGAAACACCCAGCATTTTGGGAGGCCAAGGCGTGCAGATCACAAGGTCAGGCATTCAAGACCCAGCCTGACCAACATGGCAAAACCCCGTATCTACTAAAAATACAAAAATTAGTTGGGTGTGATGGCACTCACCTGTAATCCCATCTACTCAAGAGGCTGAGGCAGGAGAATTGCATCAACCTGGAGACAGAGGTTGCAGTGAGCCCAGATAACGCCACTCCACTCCAGCCTAGGTGATGGAGTGAAACTCCATCTCAAAAACACAAAAAGTGAGAAATGAAAACAGAGCTTTTAACTATTTATCAAATCATTTAAAAATAATAATAAACCTAATTACATGCTAACATATTTTTATTAAATGTAACTATATTTTCTAAAACAAAAGAAAAATTGGTAAGTAGAATGGTATTGTTTTACATTTTGCAAATCTCTTTAATGACTGATTTAATAAAAGACAGCTTGATTCTCATATCTGCTTCTGTACGCAAGCTATTGTAACATATTGTTTGCTTGAGTTGAAGCATATGAATAAAATCTAGCCTCATACAGATATACACCTAGCAAAAGGAGACATATCAAGCCTTTTTCAGATAATTGTGGGTATTTTTCTCTTCTTTTCTTTTTTGTTTTAATTAATTTATAGAGGTCTTTCCATCTTGCCTAGACTAGTTGAACTCCTGGGCTCAAGCAATCCTCCCACCTTATCCTCCCAAAGTACTAAGATTACAGGCATGAGCCACCAAATCCAGCCAATTTTTTTCTTTGACAAGACACCTGTTTTGGTCAATCCAGGCTGCTATAACGAAACATCATAAACTCAGTAGCTTATCAACGATCCAAATGTATTTTTTACAGTCTGGAGGCTGGGAAAGCCAAGATCAAGGCATTGATATATTTGGGGTCAGGTGAAGTCCTGCTTCCTGGCTTACAGATGGTGCCTTCTCTGTGTCCTCATATGGCAGAAGGAGACAAGGCCTGTCTCTGGGACCTCCTCTACAAGGGGTCAGTCCCATTTATGAGGACTCTTCCTCCATGATCCAGTCACCTCCCAAAGGCCCTCTCCTCCTAATATCCTCACACTGGTGATTTGGTTTCAAAACATGAATTTTGGGGAACACAAACACCCAAACCATGGCAACATCAAAGCTTAATCCGTAGTTCTTAAAGATCAGTGGCAATGTGAAACCTGAAACCACATCAATGAGCATTTATCCTCTGTTATAATAAAACCCATTGCTCTACCTGGACTTTGAGTGGCTCTTTTACCCATACAGAATTTTGTAAAATAATGCACTGGTCATTCGGAAAATTCTGGTCTTCAAAATGTTGGCACATTTTATTAATCATTATTTAAAAAATCACATTTGTTAATATTACCACAGAGTTCATCCAAAAAGGCTTTAATTATTTGGAAGCTGTCAAGAACACAGAAGTGGATACAAGTTTCCCAAAATTCTAATTTTTGCTGGAAAGCCCCAATTATTTTTGGCAACAAATACTGACAGCTGTTTTTCCTGAAGTAACAGACTTAGTTCATTTTTGAAAAAAGTATTAGCCAAGTATGCAAATCTGTATAACTCTTGTTTGTCCATCAGTTGTTCTTTCAAATAAAAATGCTGCTCTATGGACAGAGAAAGCAGTTCAGCTCACAGTTCAATGGCACAAATGCTGTTCCTCTAGACAACCAGTGAAGATCAGTATGCAACCAAAGGGCTCCATGCATGTCTCCCATTTCATCACACACACTATTTAAAAAGGTGTATGCCTAAAGGTCAAGATTTAATACAGTTGCTGATTTTTTATTTCATTAACAGCATTCGTATGTGACAGTGGCTTTGTTTTTTCTATGAGTGAGTGGTGGTGGTTGTTTGACTTTTACCCACCATTGCATTTGCACCATCAGTGCAAATATTAACACAGTGAAAAAGGCAGACAGCATCTTAGTATTATTAGGAAAATAATTCTGACCTCACGATACCGTGAAAGAGTCTTGGGGTCCCCCAGGGGTCAATAGACCTTCTTTGAGAACCACTGCACTAAACCTTGAAACCTTTAAGGAAAGGGAAGACTTTGACAGACATCCAGAAATGAATGCCCATGGCACATTGGTCAGTTAGCAGAGGGAGCAGGACAAAGGCTGGAAAGGCAAGTAGATGCTAAACCAGGGACAGCCTTACATACCAGGGAACAGAGCTTGGATGTTGTCTTTGGAGGGCATTTTTGTTTGTTTGTTTGTTTGTTTGTTTATTTGTTTTGAGATGGACATTTGCTGTGTTGCCCAGGCTGGAGGGCAGTGATATGATCTCAGCTACTGCAACCTCCACCTCTCGGGTTCATGAGATTCTCCTACCCCAGTCTCCCAAGTAGCTGGGACTACAGGTGTGCACCACAATGCCCGGCTAGTTTTTGTATCATTTGTAGAGATGGGGTTTCACCACATTAGCAAGGCTGTCTTGAACTCCTGACCACAAGTTATCTACCTGCCTTGGCCTCCCAATGTGCTGGGATTGCAAGCATGAGCTACCATGCCTGGCCTATCCTTGGAGATTTTAGTAGCCATAGTTATCATTTGTTGATCACCAACTATGTGCCTGGCATTTTGCACACAGCAATTGTACTTCACATTAATCCTGTGAGGCAAGTATTATCACCTCCATTTGATGGAAGAGGAAGCTGAGAATCAGAGTAGTTAAGTAACTTGCCTTAACTTTCAAAGCTAGCAACAGTAGAGAAGCCCAGGTAGGCGAGGCTGCAAAGCTTGGATGACTTCCTCTATTCTGAACTTCCTCCCAAGCCAATGTTTTTTAACCCTGCTCAGTAGGATCCTGGAATGTGTATGGTCCTAAAACATTTAGTCTGACATCAAACACTGTGACTATAAATCTTGTGTATTTACTCTGGGTTCCCTAAGGGCAAGGGTCAGGTTTATTTATATGCCCAGCACACTGTGGTCACTTAATAAATCTTTAACCACAGAGGTAGTGATTTTTATGGAGCCCAACGCCTCCTAGATTCCTTTCAGCTTTCTGTGGGTTTAAAATGTGCACACCTGAGTAAGAAGATTTTTTTTTCCCAAGAGGAACATGGACACACATATTTTCTGAACGTGACTGTGTTTTTCAGTGACCACACAGCTGCCTCACCACAATCATTCCCACATAATTGTAAGGTAAGCAAATCTTGTCTTCACCTTCCCACTTCCCCCTTCTTGGAGGTACTGAATCGTTCTCTGGAAGGAAATTGGACTTTGGAACAGGCTGACCTGAATTCAGATCCCAGCTCCAACAATGACAAACTGTGTAACCACTAGCAACAGATGTGATCTCAGCTTCTGGTTCCCTATCAAAAACATGGTGGTCATAGCATTTTCTTCAGGAAGTTGTTGAAAAGATTAAATAAAATTGTGTTAATAAACCAAAGCCCGTTACCTTTCTTTCCTCCACAATTCTCATCCCATCACCCAAACTATTTGTCAATCCAGTGTTATCTACCTATGCTCATGCCATGCGTTAGCATGCTTACCTTGCTATTACTTTAGAAATTATCTAATAAACTAATAAAAACAACACATCCAAAGCGCTGTTGATAAAGCCTGTGTTTTACCCCAGTAGGAACTCTAAAATGTGCTTCTAATTACAAAAGGTTTTAATGCCCTGGTCAAATAATTCTGAGAAACACTGAAAACCTCTATGGATGACCCAGGTTAGCCTGCTAGTGACTCTGAGAAGTCCCAGAGAAAAGAAAATCTGTTGAACTTCATAGAACAGCCAAGCAAATGCATGTGCACCGTTGAGGACTTTTTCCTGATACAGTGATTCCCCTCTAACCCTTGGTTTCCCTCCTTTCAGTTACTGGCAGTCAACCTCCATCAAAAAATAAGTAAGCACAGTGCAATAAGACATTTAGAGAAAGAGAGACTGCATTCAAAGATACTGTTATAATTGCTCTATTTCATTATGATTGTTATTAATCTCTTACTGTGCCTAGTTCATAAATTAAACTTTGTCATAGATATGTACATACAAGAGCAGCATAGTGTACGTAGGGTTCGGTACTATCTGTGGTTTCAGGCATTCACTGGGGGTCTTGAAATGTATCCACTGCAGATAAGCAGGGACTACTGTAATCATCCCCCATCCTCAAGAAAAGTATCCCCCAGTACCATTTTAAGAAGCACTATCTTGCTCCCAAATCTGTGATTCCCAAGTGACGACATCCTAGGAGTGGGGCAGTCGCCAAGTAGACTAAGACACCTTGGCTCCCTTCTTGGGGAGTCTGTTGGCTCTGGATCTAAAAGCAACACCCTAAAGGCCAGTCCAGGCTGGAAATTACATCGGGTTGATTTAAGGAGAACTCAAATCTAAAACCTCAACATTTAAAGCACTTTTCAGTTTAGAAAACATTTAAAAATACATCATCTCATTCAAATATGTTATTTCATTTTTTCCCTAGAGAGCCCTTAGATAGCAGTCAAGATACGGCTATCTCCTTCTATGGGTTATGACATTAGGGCTCAGAGAGATGAAATGATTCCTCACATCCCTCAGTCAGGAAGTCACAGAGCTGAGTCACAAATGCAGACTTCTGGCTTGACTCCTGGGCTAATTCTAAAGCGGCCAGAACAGAAAACAAAACAACACAACAACAAAAAGCCAGAAGAGGGGAAGTTGAGGGAAAGGAGCAGCGATGCTGTGTGTCTTCCAGTCTAGTCATGAGCTCATGTCCACATGTCTGTCTACCTCACTGACTTTTTCACCACCACCAAGGCTCTTCTTCTAAGAAACCAGTAGCTCCAGAAGGCAAAAAGAAACCAGCACTCAAGAACTGCCAAGTTCCTGCTCCAGCTGAGGCCCCAAGCAGCCCCGAGGACATTGGAGAAAGAGGAGCTCCATCTGTACCCATCACAGCTGGAGGTGCAGGTGGAACCCTGGAGGTGAGAAATCAATTCTAATCGACAGTGAGCTCCAAACCTTCCCAAATCCCGGCTCCCTCCCTTCCTTTATAGCATTTTCCCTGGCTCCCATTACCATTGGCCAACGGACACCAAAAACCATTGCCCCGTCAGCCAGAACCCTGTGAGTTCAATACTCAAGACCTAGTGTCTCTAATTCAAATGTTAAGTGTCTTCTTCTGGATCATCGGCCCTTATCCTAAAAGTCAAAGAGGAAGAGGAGAAGAAGGAAAGGAGAGAAGATGGAAAAAGAAGTAGTGATTATCTGTGGGTGGGTCTCATTTTTTCCCTTTGGTCTCAAGGGTATTTTCAGGATTTTGTGAACTCTTCGTGCTTACAGCTCACTGATGTCATCTTCTTCCAACGCTTTATGTAAACAGGGCTCTGCCGTTACTTGTCATAAATCTTAAGTTGCCCTCTCTAGGTCACTCTCACCTGTTAGAATAAACTGCGATTAATGTAATGAAGAGAAAAATGCATTACAAACAGGGAAATTCTGCCTTGTGCTCTCTCTGGAAACAAAAGAGTCCTGGTTCTAGGCTCTGCTGGGCTTGGGTGCTCACCCAGAAACTTCCCGTTCCTGAGAGAAGAGATTTCCCAATAAATTTTATCTTATTTTTTGTGTTAACAACAGCATACTTTTCTGTTCTGGTTCTCGTGGCAAAAACCCTTTAGGTTTCTTTCCACAGCAGTCAGAGTTAGGACAGTTAGAGAAGTTAGAGAAGATATAGAAACATAATTAGCATGGCTGAAGCTCACATTTTCAGGAAGCAAGGGGTGAGTCTTTGTAATAACAAGGCAGTTTCCTAGATGGTAATTAATAAAATGTATTCTCATCAGGGAGATAAGTCAGATGTCTACATTAATCAAAATATATCTAAACTTGGAAATGAGGAAAAATGATCTTTGTTCATTTTCCCACTGCAATTTTTCAAAAATCCACTATACCAAATTTCTGTTCCCTTTCTGCATTCTAACATACCTATTTCACACATGGAAAAAATTTCTACAAAATCAAAGAAACATACCATTTTTATTTTATTTATTTGTGAGCTCAGTGTCTCCTAAGGAATATGACTGAAGAGCTGAAGAGTCATTCATCTTTGTTTTTGTTTTTCTCTCAACTTTATAAGAATTTTTATGAGGAATTATATAATTTTGCTAGGGCTGCCATAACAAAGTATCACAGACTGGTTGGCTGAAGTTATATAAATTTATTTTTTCACAATTCTGGAAGCCTAAGAGCAAAGAGTCAGCAGGGCTAGGTTTTTCTGAGGCCTCTCCTGGGCTCACACATGGCCATCTTTTGCCTGTGTCTTCAGATGGTTTCCCTTGGGTGCAGGTCTGTGCTGTGTCCCAACTTCCTTTTTTTTTTTTTTAGATGGAGTCTTGCTCTGTCGCCAGGCTGGAGTTCAGTGGCGTGATCTCAGCTCGTTGCAACCTCTGCCTCAGCCTCCTAAGTAGCTGGGATTACAGGCACCAGCCACCATGCCTGGCTAATTTTTGTATTTTTAGTAGAAATAGTGCTTTGCCGTGTTGCCCAGGCTGGTCTCAAACTCCACCACTTCGGCCTCCCAAAGCGTCAACTTCTTATAAAGACACCAGGCATATCCATTCTATCAACCTCATTTTAACTTAATTACTTCTGTAAAGACCCAGCCTCCAAATACAGTGACTTTCTGAGGTCCTGGGGGTTAAGACTTCAACATATTCATTTAGGTGGCACACAGAATAGGAATCATCAATCATAGGAGGCCTCGTGGGTGACAGCAAAGTGGAATAAGTTAAGTGAGGAATGGCAGAAGTTACTAGATGAAGAATCAGAACACTTTTGGCCTCAGCATGTTATTTGCCGGTTACGGGACCTTGGGCGACTTTCTTACCTTCTCTGGGTATCTGATCTTCAAGGTCAAATGAAGAAAGAGAAAATGAACTAGATAATTCCTGAGGCATTAGGCTAATCTATCCATTTGTCTCAGATAGATAGTAATGCAAGGAGAGGCAGAAGCAATAACATACCAACCTGAGTTTTTGGTAGCCTGAGAAAGAAGTTTGCTTCCCAAAAGTATCATGAGAAACTGTTCTGTGTTTCTTCCAAATGAACACCCAAAGAAAGTCAGTGCAACACTTTATAAACATGCCCCATTGCAGTCAACGAAGTCTGCAAATCTGATTTTGCACACCCTAGGGTATCTCAAGAATGACAAGGAGCATAAAATACTTTGCAGACTTTTTGTAAGAAAATGGATTTTTCTTCACTTTTAATTTTATTTTTTATTTATTTAAAAAAATAAAAAAAATTGTATGGAAAATCTGAGCAATTTTAAAAATCATGCTTTTTAAGTTTTATTTTATATTTACTGACACATTTTGACATGTACTAATTGTGCCTATTGATGGAGTATGATGTGATGTTTTGATATATGTATATATTGTACCAAGATCAAGTGAAGGTATTTAGCATATCCATCATCTCAAACAGTTCTTGGTGGTGGGAACATTCAAAAATCCTCTCTTCTAGCTGTTTTGAAATGTACAATACAATATAGTTAACTATGGTCACCCTACTGCGTGACAGAACATCAGAACTCACTTCCTCCCATCTAACTGTAACTTTGCACCCTCTTTGCCTGTAATTTAAAATAAAAAATAGTAAGTATGGAATGGTAAAACTGAATGGCAGATAGCATCTTGAAGAGAATTTCTTTGAATTCAAGTACAGGCCTTGAAGGACTGTGTGAGAGAGAGAGACCCGGGGAGTGAGGAGGCGAATGCAGCTCCCAGAGGGGCTCCCCCTTCTTCTACACCCTGGACACCCCCTGCAGTACTTACTGCTTAAAAGCTACCCAGTGCTTTGGGATTCCCAGTGAGCCTTTGCCTACCTGTCTCCGTTGGCCTCCACATCAACCCTCCAAGGCAGGCTTTAGTACTTACATCGCGATGTAGACCAGGAAACAGAACCCAGGCCCTGTGTTTCCACTACAAACTCACCGTCCTTCAAGACATGATCCCAGTGTATAAACACTGTGTGCAAGTCGAGATCTTGACAGTCTGTGGAGATGATACGGGACTTCCATGCTTCTGGTTGCAGAGGCTTTCCCTGAGGCTGCTTCCAGCCACCCACAGCTTGGGCTCCTGATCAGCTGTATGCTAGCAATGCTCCATGTTCCAGACCTGGCCCTCTTCTTTGCCTCCCTGACCAACGTTTGTTAAAAAATTGTGCTATGCCGGGCAGTGTGCTGGCACTGCGGATAGGAAGGGTAGACCCAGATGCAATTGTTTCCAGGAGCCCACAATGGTGGCAGGGACAAATCAGAAGATGAAATCTTTGCTCAGTCTTGTGAGGGCTGCCTGGCTTAGCTACCTGGAGCTGTGGGAGCACACAGAAGGCTCATGCACACCGAGGAATCAGAGGCTGGGGAATGCCACAGTGGGAGGCATCCTGCAGGAGGTGGCACTTGAAGGAGGTGGGACATGGAGGCCCACTGAGACAAGTGAACAAGCGGTACAGGATTTTAGGTAAGAAATATCAGGTCATTTGGTGTGGCTATGGATTGGTCTGGGAGAAGATAAAGCATAAGACTAAAGGTAAAGCCCCAAGTTCTACGCTCAGGAATTTAAACTTAACTAAAAAGGTCATGGAGTCAAATCCAACTACCCCAGTGTGTTCATACTAGTGACATGGCCTCAGATGGGTTGATTAACCTCACTAAGCATCAATTTTCTCATTGTGAAGTCAGAATTATATATCTATCTCATAGAGGAGTTGTGTAGGTTGAATGAGATCATCTATGTAAAATCTATAATAGCAACTGACACAAGAACAAAAAACCAAACACCACATGTTCTCACTCTAAGTGGGTGTTGAACAATGAGAACACGTGAACACAGGGAGGGGAACCTCACACCGGGGCCTTTCGGGGGCTGGGGGGCTAGGGGAGGGATAGCAGTGGGGTGGGAGAGTAGGGGAGGGATAGCATTAGGAGAAATACCTAATGTAGATGACGGGGTGATGGATGCAGCAAACCACCATGGCACATGTATACCTATGTAATAAACCTGCACGTTCTGCACATGTACCCAGAACTTAAAGTATAATAATAATAAAAAGAAAACAACAGCAATTCAAGCAAAAAGATCAAAAACTAATTGCCTGGTGGTTGTCAGCTTCAGGAGGATGCTGAAAATACTACAAAATTCAAGAATGCTGAAACAGAAGCAGTTGTTCAGGTTGATTTCAAATTATGCTAATAAACTAAATAAAGGAAAAATCATCTCCAACCCTCTAAAAAATCTATGATAGCACACAAGGTCCTAAAAAATGCCATCCATTATTGATAACATCATAATCAATATTATTGCGATTATTTTAAATGTGGCATGGCAAGGTCTGTGTTTCAGAAATTTGCTGATTGCTCTCTGGCTGTCTTGCTAGATCTCTTTTCTTTCTCTGCTCCGCTCTGTCTGGGAAGCTGACCCCCAAAGACTGCACTCCCAGGCTCACCGCTGGCTTTCTGTTCATTGAACCCACTAGATACACAAGGAGAAGTTTTCAGATTGAGAGAAAGAGAGGTGCATGGATATTTCTTCCCACCCCTCCTCCACCCTATCCTCACCCCCACTTTCTCTGCTTTAGGGCTCTACTCTGGTCATAGTTGTGACTCTCCACAGGTTAGATGGGCTCCCCAGCAAGCAGAGCACAAGGCAGGGACTTGGGTTCCAGAGATTTATCTGGACGGTGATTCCAAGAATGGGGGAGTAGGGTCAGACAGGAGACAAGGAAATCAAATACGAGGGACCTACTGGAATTTGCCTCTGGGGGACCTCTGAGAAATGCACAGACTGCCTCTGGGATTTCTGTGGAAAGGCTGCAGGTTGATTGGCTGGCTCCTGTGCCCCACCCGCTGTTTGCTGCAGAGGCTTTGCAGCTTCCAGGTTTTCCAGCTGCACTTTCAAGCAAGCCAAGCAGGTGCGGCTTTAGAGAAGGCCTTGGAAATAAATCAGAAGGACACTTGCCTTTCCTTCAGCAGAAAGCTGTCAGGGTGAGACGGCAGTTGCAGCTGAAGTCAGTAGGAGGCTGAGGGGATGTGACAGGGACTCAGAAGTGTTCACTGTAGATGCCAAACACCATTCCCGCTGGGCCACTGTCTCTACAGCTTCAGGGCCTCCCCTCATCACTTTTTTTTCTTTTGGCCTAGAAGATGTTTTCCTCCCATGCTAGTAGGTGCCCACAGTCCTTGTTAGAGCCCTTGACCCTGACTCTACTTCTGTAAACAATTCCTTCCTTCCTTAAAGCCTCTTCCACTAACCAACTGAACAGAATTCTGCTCCCTGTCAGGACCCTGGGAGATACAGACCAAAGATCTGGCTGCAAAACGGAGGTTGCTGGGGTGTGAGATGGTGTATTAGTCAGGGTTCTCTAGAGGAACAGAACTAATGGAATAGATATAAACATAAAGGAGAATTTATTAAGTATTAACTCACATGATCACAAGGTCCTACAATAGGCTGTCTGCAGGCCTAGGAGCAAGGAGAGCCAGTCCGATTTCCAAAGCCGAAGACCTTGAAGTTCGATGTTCGAGGGCAGGAAGCATCCAGCATGGGAGAAAGAAGTAGGCTGGGAGGCTAGGCCAGTCTCTCTTTTCACATTTTTCTGCCTGCTTATATTCTAGCCGCATTGGCAGCTGATTAGACTGTGCCCACCAGATTATGGGTGGGTCTGCCCGTCCCAGCCCACTGGCTCAAGCGTGAATCTCCTTTGGCAGCACCCTCGCAGATACACCCAGGACCAATACTCTGTATCCTTCAATCCAGTCAAGTTGACAGTATTAACCATCACAGATGGCAACCAGTAGGAGCTGTGAGGTGGGTATTTTAATCGTCTCTGCTGAAGATGAGGAAGACATGAAACTCAACCAAAGCAGAGAGAGAGGGGCTGGACTGGAAGTAACATGAAATGTGCCTTTCCTCGGAGCCTTGGTAGAGGCTGGCTAACCTGAGACACCAAGCCATGCTAATCAGGCCTTAATAAGGGACCACTCCCTGGCCTCACAAAAGTTTTGCTGCTAAGAGTGGATTTTCAGAAATGATGGAAACAGCAGCAGATAAGGCTTGGATGTGGGTACAACATAACTTTCATCTTTGTCTCCTTTTCCTGAAATACAGACTGCTAGCCTCCCAGCCTCTGCCCCTGTAAGCATACAATAGATGTTTGCTGAATACATTTGTTCTAGTATTGCTGTTTTCTCGTATTCATCAATAACTATCTTACAGAAGTTACCAAGGCAGAAATGCATGTGCCACTTTGTTCTATCTAAGTGATTTCTCATTTTCTTTGTCTTTTATGTGTAAATCCAATTTGGGAGAATAGGAAATAGTCCCATTAACTTACTAAACATAGTGTGAAAATGGACCTTTTCTGATGTCTTGGAGTTCAGAGCAGTGGTCCCAAAGTCTGAGGACAATAAACTAGGTGCCAAATATGCCCGGATCTTAAAGGGAGTTGTTGGATCCTCCATGCAGAACATGCTGAGTGGATATGAGGCCAAATCCACATCCACCCTCATCTTGACATCCAACAGCCATTTCCACACTATCAGTCAGAAGGTGAAGCATCCCTTGGAGGCCGAAGAGCATGTAGGGAGGGCAGTTCTGCTGAGAGCCTTTGATCTGCTGCGAATTTTCCTCCTCCATGGAGTAGCAGAGGAGTTCTTCCTGCATACTTTGAGCCAGGTGGGAGGGAGCTCCCAGACAACCTCTCACAGAGCCTAGACAGCTGTCTCTTGGTGTTTAAGGAACCCTGGGACTGAAATCTGATTCCTAACTGAATAATCTAGAGGTTGCTGGGTGTGGTGTTCTTGCCAGGGCGGACAGTGGTGGGAGGTGGCTACAATGGGAACAGCACACTTCCAGAATTGCATGGGCCAAGGGTGCATGTGCCTTTCCGATAGCCCAGCTGTGAAATTAGAGGGTGGAGGGCATGAGAGTTAATAACCCATAAACATGCCCCATGTAGTAAAGATCAACTTCCAACACCTGCCATGTACAAAGGCACCAGCCTTGGAATGCAAAGGCAGCAGTCAGGTTCAGCTCAGCCTGCCCCCTGCCTTCCTCTCCGCCCTGCTCCTGGGCCAGTGCATGAAGGGGCCAAGAGCAAGGCAAAGAAAGACCAACCTTCCACCCACACGCCTACACACTCTGCAGGCTTCCCAAACGGAAGTGGGTCCCAGCTGGGTGTAATGAGTTAGATGGTGCCTGCCCAAAACACGTGTTTATACCCTGTCCTCCAGAACCTGTCTACATGACCTTTTTGGAAAAAAGATTTCAGACTTCTCCCCTCCAGAACTGTGAGAGGATACATTTCTGTTGTTTTAAGCCAGCACATTTGCGGTAATTGGTGATGGCAGCCATTGGACACTAATACACTGGGGAAACAGAGGGTGCCCTAAACCAGGGACTATGTAGAGTTTAGATAGCACATTGGATTTCATCTTCAATTATATAAACTTTTCTGGAAAAGTAATGAGTGTTGCCTGAGATTCCCTCTAGAGGTAGGAAATGAACTATTCAAGTTTCCTGAGGAGGGCAAGAATGAATCAAGCTGCTTTTTCTCATATCCAGTCAAGCTGTGCTTATTTCATAAACTGGCTTCATTCCCTCCAAGGAATGAGTCCTGGGGTGCCCAGCGCCATTCCTTCTCACTGCTGTTCATGTCTCTGTGCTGCTAGCTTGGCCAATAGTCCGGAAACTGTAGCCATTGCTCCACCAGGTCACTGGTGAGTGGTCCTGACCCACAATGCTAGGCAGCAGCTCTAAGCACAGGTTTGGGGTGACCGTGTGCCAACCCCAGCTCCACCCCACCGCTGAAGCTTAAGCTCTCCTCTCCCCCATTAAGCTATGTGAGCTTGAGTTCTCTGTGCCTCACTGTCCTCATCTGTCAAGTGGAAATTCTTCTGGTCCTCACCTCGTGGAGTTGTGTGGGAGGCGCAGGTGAACACCACGAAAGTGAGTTTATACAGCCCGGGCCAGGGACTCAGTCTCTGTCTCTGCCTTAATCCCCACGGCCTGGGGAAATACGCAGAGCTGAGGGAGCGCAGCCTCTCTTTGGAACCTCAGTGGAGCTCCTGAGGCCACCATCCCCCGCCCCTCCAAAGACTCCGTAAAAGAAGCCTTCCCTCGGTCCTCAGTTCAGGCAGCTCAGACAAGAGTCAAGGGATCTTGGCCCGGCGCTGTGGCTCACGCCTGTAATCCCAGCACTTTGGGAAGCTGAGGTGGGTGGATCACGAAGTCAGGAGTTCGAGACCAGCCTGGCCAACATGGTGAAACCTCGTCTCTACTAAAGATACAAAAAATTAGCTGGGCATGGTAGTGTGCGCCTGTAATTCCAGCTACTTGGGAGGCTGAGGCAGGAGAGTCACTTGAACCCCAGAAGTGGAGGTTGCAGTGAGCTGAGATTGCACCATTGCACACCAGCCTGGGTGCCAGGGCAAGACTCCATTTCAAAAAAAAAAAGGAGTTAGGGGATCTTGTGCTTAACTTCCCATCGCTCTGCTTAGAGAAAATAAAATCCGTTTCCTTACAGCTAAGAATAGCAACCCTGTGAGGGAGGGAGGAAGAGTCTGCTGGCAGATTGGAAATAGGCCTTCTGAGTTGTGTGAGGTGTCACACAGATGCAGAGAGCATGGGGTGACCTTGGCTCACGTGAGCTTACAGATAAGAAGGGGTGCGTCTGGCAGTTCAGTGCAGAGACAACGCGGGCCTTCCGTTCACAGCTCCGTGCTATATACAGTGTCAGGCTGAGAGAGGCTCGCTGACGGCTGACGTGGCCACATCCTGCCATGAGGCATCCCACCTAGTCAAGGAAACAAAAAAAAAGGTCTGATTTGGGTCTCTTCTTTCCCAGAGGATGTTGATCCTGGGCGTGTCGGGTCATTGTGTCTGACGCACTTCTTCTGGCTGGGAATCGCCAGCTTCCCAAAATCCATGACTCCAACCTTGACCAGCTTTGTTAACACGTGGGTGTTTCCTTCTGACAGCGTCCCTGCTCCCAGCCACCAGCCTGCCTGGTGCTCCTCTGGGACCCCGGCGTGGGAAGCAGGCACCCAGCGTTTACATCCCCTCCTCTGCTTGTAGAGTTGGAGGGGAAAGAAGCTTGTCCTACAGATGCCCTCCCGGGTCCCTGCCCCACATAGAGTTTGTACTTTGGAGCATTAATTTAGCCACAGAGTCCTCATCATATGCCGGGAGGGCTCCCCAGAGGAAACAGAAAGGGTTTGTGTGGCACACAGCCATACCATTCAGCTGGCAGAGGGGAGTGATTCTCTTTGGCAATTCCATGTTGTGCTGCCAGGCGGGCCCCTTCAGGACTTTACTCTCTCATTCCCCCAACTCCAGGGAGTGCTGGCTACTGACAGCTCAGGGCTGAGTCCCACTCCTGGAATTGCCTTCTGCCGAAGGGCATAATCTTGCTGAAGCCTACACCCTCTTCTGAGGGCAGCCTGCATCCAAAGACTGTTTGAGGAGGAGTACAAAGCCCCATCCCCCTTGCCTCAGTTGAGATACCTCTGCGGGGCATTCCAGCTCTAGGGCTCCCTGTAGGACCTCCTGAGGCCTCTGCTGCAACCACGGCTCAGCTTCTCCTTTTGCCCAATTCAGCCCCACTCACTCCCCAGCAGGAGTTGTTCTCAAAGCACTCCCCAGTGAACCTGTGTGCCACGTCTAGAGAGTCTCGGGGTCTATTTCTTAGAGACTACAACCTGCCCCAGCGTGGCTACCTGGAACCTCATTAAGCCCCTTTCTGCAGCCAGGTTTGGTTCAAGTGAGGATAAAGTGCGTCCTACTAGCTGCACCAGAAGGATCTTTTTCTACTCCTGGGCCCACAAGACTTTAGCAGGGCTGATGTTGGGGGCTGGATCACCTGCCTGGTGCAATGTACAGGCCAGAGTCCCTTCGGATGGATCTGTATCTGTGGTGTGATTTGGCATCATCCCTGTTTCTTAATGCTTAAGCCTCATTCTTTATGATGGACTGAAGCCTGTAGGGGGCAGCTTTCTGAATTCCCATCACAAGTCTGGAGAGCTCAGTCTGGCTATTGTGGTGTCTGAAACAAAGTGCAGAGTCCTGCAAAGTTCACATTCCAAAGTTCCAAGTGTGCTCCAAGATCCAGTCCTGCATCCTCAAAGGTTTAGATGCAGCCATTCCGCCTCCACACTCACTTACTTCCCAGACCCGTCTCAGCTTCCAGCCAGCTGTGAGACCCTGGACACGTCATCTTCCTCACTAAGCCTCAGTTTCTTCATTTGCAGAATAGTGCTAATGAAGAACACTCTGTTTCCAAGCACTTTCCAGAATCAACTAATGCAATGCCACTGAAGGCTGGCATTCTCTTGAACAACGTGGCTGGCCTGCTACTGATTGACTATTCTCCTGAACTTTAGCATCCCCTAAGGCCTCCCAGTTTGCTGTTGGAAGCGCTAGTTCTTAGAAAGTTCTGTCTTGCAACAAACTGGAATTTGCTTCCCTGTACTTCCTACTGCTGGACGTAGCTCTGCCTTCGGAGCTATATAGCAAATACATGAAAGCTTTGTTCTATATGGAAAGCTATCAAATATCTATTCCTCCGCCCACCACTAAATACTAGGTTTCTCTTCTCAGGGTAGCCTCCCCCAGCCCCTTTTCACATGAGTTCCAGATTTCCCATCATCCTAGTGTTTTCCTCTGGAAAACTTTCAGCTTCCTCTTTAAATGCAGGGCCTACAATAGAACCCAATACTCAACATGTTCTCTGGATAATAATTTCATTCATGCATTTGGAATAATATTCAACCTACAACAATTTTATTCACATGCGTCTTTTCAGGAAGACATGTGTTATATTAAATATTCCAACCCAAAGTTAGTGATTTTCTCAGACTCATAAAGTTTGAGTGAGTTAGCAAGCACCGGGCTGCAGGGACGACTAACATGCCTAGATAACAGTAGTTTCAGAAATAAAGATCTTTAATTATCTCACAAAATGAAATGTCTAATCAGAGACTGGTGATCCAGGTTTGATGAGGGGCTCATCAGAGACAGGCTTTGGTCTACACAGTGGTAAGACGGCTGTTGGGCTTCTAAGTGGCATATTTTTACATAATCTATTAAAGCCAACAAAAAGAAGGAAGCCTTCTTGCTCTCCCTCCTTTATCAGAGAGCAAAGTTAATTTCTGAGAAGCCTTAGAAATTAACCCAGCTGAATTCCCCACATGTCTTATTGGCCATAACTATTTTCCAAGAGACTATTAAAAAGTGAATTTTCTTTTGGTTTGCTTTTTGGTTTTTTGTTTTTGTTTTGAGACAGGGTTTTTCTCCCTCACCCATACTGAAGTGTAGTAACGTGATCGTGGCTCACTGCAACCTCAACCTCCCAGGCTCAAGTGATCCTCCTGCCTCAGTCTCAAAGTGCTGGGACTACAGGCATGAGCCACACGCCTAGCCAGGCAGTTTATTCTTTAAGTTGTTCTTTATAATTTAACTCTAATATTTTCCCTATGTTTCTCAGGCCATCTAGAGTAAGTCGACTTTCTCTTCCAAAACTAGTGGCATTCCAATCATTGAAAAGCCTTTTCTCCAGGTTGATACACGCCCAATCCCTTCTCCAGCCTTCATCATACAGTTTTGAGACCTTCCCAAATATTAGCCATTTTCCTGCCAAATGTCCAGTTTTTCTGTATTGTGCCAACCAAATTCCTTTTTCCAGTATGGTTTGACCAGTGTGACATAGAACCTGTCACTTCCCTTGTCTTAAGTTAATCTAACTTTAATTACAAAAGTTTTATGTATTCACTGTAAAAACATTTTTTAAATTCTAATGAGTTTTTCAATATTTTATCCTCCATCAAATACCTTATTTGCCAGTATACCCTGCCTACTGTATCTTCTATTTCATTTTCAATTTCCCATCCATGTTATATATCCTTGATACCCACTGTTTAAACTCAATGCAAGACTGTGTATGTGTTTCCAGAAAGAGTGTTAAACCCAGTTTTTGGAAACCTTTTACAAGAGTAGTGGATTTGCATACCTAATTAATTTGTTCTCCCTTTGGCAATTTTGGAATTGCTTTCCCTATTTTTTACATATTTTTTCTATTAATGCAGCCTGAGATCCTACTGGGTTTTGTTTTGTTTTGTTTTTTGAGACACAGTTTTGCTGTTACCCAGGCTGGAGTGCAGTAACATGATCTCAGCTCGCTGCAACCTCCACCTCCTGGGTTCAAGTGATTCTCCCACCTCAGCCCCCCAGGTAGCTGGGATTACAGGCACCCACCACCATGCCAGGCTAATTTCTGTATTTTTAGTAGAGACAGGTTTGAACCATGTTGGTCAGGTTTGTCTTGAACTCCTGGACTCAAGTGATCCACCCTCCTCAGCCTCCCAAAGTGCTGGGATTACAGGCATGAGCCACCGCGCCCAGCCCACACTGGCTTTTAATGCACCACATTTTTTAAGCTCCAGCTCTACCTGCCCCCATCACTTCCCTTGATTCAGTATGAGCTTCTCAAGGACAAGTATTGATGTATACTGCTACTCAACTGCATTTCCCACTTCTTGTAGAGTTTGTTCAGTTGGCTCTTTGGACCAAGTATGGGGGCTTTAATTTATGCCTATAACATTTCATCTTCTTGCATTTGACCCATTGCTAACAAAAAGATCTGCCACCTCATCCTTCGCTGCCTTACTGAGAGCAGTACAACTGTCAGGCTGGGTACCCCTGGAGCGCTTCATCCTTACTTGTTGGGTAGTACCATGAACAAGGACCGGAAGCAGAACCACCTGCTGTGCAATTCCAGATCGCACCATTCACATTATATCCTGTGTAAATAATGCCTCCTGTGGTCTGCCTGGAAGACACGAGGTACGTGTGTGTGTGTGTGCATGCACATGTGCACACACATGCACGCACACACACACACCCTTACACCTCAATTCTTTTTGTTTATGGAGATTTATTGAAAAGGGAAAAGTAACACTCTAGAAAAGGAAGTGTGGGTATACTCAAGAGAGAGCCACGCCGTATACCTCTACTCCGTCTGTTGGAAGATTACCTTATGTATCTCACTTCAGGTCCTTGATCACGCTGGCCAGAAGTGCTCTTTTTCTTCCTCTGAAGCTGTGAAACCGCTATTTCTTAGGGCAGTCCTAATTGCAGTTACTCTTGCCTTTGTCTTTCAGTTTTGGAACCTCTTTGAGGCCAGGTGTCTTAGTCAGTTCAGGTTGCCGTAATAAATGACTATCTGTTATTTAAGTCTGGGTGGCTTAAACAGCAAATATTTGTCTCTCACAGCTCTGGAAGCTGGAGAGTCCAAGATCAAGGCACCATCAGATTCCCTGTATGGTAAAAGCCCACTTCTTTGGTGCAGAAATCTGTCTTCATTTTGTATCCTCACAGGGCAGAAAGCAAAGAGAAAACTCCCATGTTTCTTCCTCTTTTTATAAGGACATAAATCTCACTAATGAGATTTATTAGTGAGATCTACTGACCTCCCACAAAAGCCCCAACTTCAACTACTATCACATTGTGCATGAGGCTATAAGACATGAGTTTTGGTGGAACATAAGCATTCAGTCCACAGCAACAGGGTTAGATCCTATAAGCTTTTGTGTCCCTGGTACAACTCATAGGATACTTTTCCTTTTTTATTTTATTTTACCTTTTTTTGAGAAAAAGTCTTACTCCATCGCCCAGGCTAGAGTGCAGTGGCACAATTATGGCTCCCTGCAGACTCAACCTCCCTGCTTCAAGTGATCTTCTCACCTCAGCATCCAGGGTAGCTGGAACCACAGGTAAGTGACACCATACTCAGCTAATGTTTTGATTTATAGTAGAGACAGTGTCTCACTCTGCTACCCAGGCTGACCTTGAACTCCTGAGCTCAAGCAATTCTCCCACCTCAGCATCCCAAAGTGCTAGCATTACAGGCATGAGCCGCCCAGGGTGCCTTTCCTGTAGTTGGCCCTCAGTCCAAGGAAGACGTAGGTCTGAGCAGCCTGGTAGTGGTGTTTCAAATCCCATAGCTTGCTGATTTCAGCACCCTTTAGGATTTATTCAAAATAGACTTAAATTCCAAGCTCACAAAAGTGGGAAGAGAGGAAGGGCGGTAGATGGTAAAAAAGGCTAACAGTTGCTGGTTCCTCCCACTGTGTCTCTGAGGACACTTCCTCTCCCCATAGGATGATTAATACAGGGATGTATATTCAGAAAACTTTTTCTGAAGATTTAATGCAACCAGGGTTGTTACATCATAGTATCACATAGCCAACTTTAAATGGAATATCAGCTGTGCCTCTTCTTAAAAGACGCATGGCCAAGCCCACCAACCAGGGACATCTCAGGGTAGCCTTTCTGAATCGTGTCTGGGCCTTTCCCCTCACACTGTGCTCCTCTTTCCCTGCTCCTTGGCAACATCTAAGCAAAATTTCTTCTTCTGAGTCATGCCAAAATATTCAGCAACCTCCAGCCTCTTCCTAAACTGAAACTTCAGCACCTAACTGTGCTGTCAGTGAAATACTTTGCTGACTGGCCATTTGATCCAGGATGCCACCCCAAAGCATCAGAGCAGATGTTTGAAATGACAGTTCTCTCTTTTTCATAGACGAATTCGAATTCCCAGGCTGGGATGGTCTCTCTTTAGCTCTCCCTTCTTCTGCCCACAAAAAAAAGAGGTAAAAGGAAGTGCACATTTCCACTTCACAGCCTTATTGGTTGATTAATGAAGATGGGCTTTTCAAACAGTCTGCCTTCTGGGATTGGTGTCACTTTACCAAGAGAAAATGGCCCACGGGACCCTCTCACTCTTTCTTAATCTGAGTGGGCTGGTTTTCTATGAGGTTTAATCAGAGAAAAAGGAAATGAGCTCATGCAAACTAAAACCCTCCAAAGCCTCAGATTCTTATGTTTTTGAGTCATCTGTGCAATACCTCCTTTCACTGGAAAGCAGAGAACAGAGAGAGACAGAAGGTGTATTGATTTCCCAGGGCTGCCATTGCAAACATCGCAGACTGGATGGCTCAAAACAACAGAAATCTCCTTTTTTTTTTTTTTTTTTTTTTGAGACAGAGTCTCACTGTGTCACCAGGCTGGAGTGCAGTGGCGCTATCTCAGCTCACTGCAATCTCTGCCTCCCGGGTTCAAGTGATTCTCCTGCCTCAGGCTCTTGCGTAGCTGGGATTACAGGCGTGTACCACCACACCCAGCTAATGTTTGTATTTTTAGTAGATACGGGGTTTCACCATGTTGACCAGGATAGTCTCAATCTCCCAACCACATGATCGGCCAGCCTCGGCCTCCCAAAGCGCTAGGATTACAGGCATGAGACACCACACCCAACCCAGAAATTAATTTTCTTACAGATCTAGAGGCCAGAGACTCAAACCAAGATGTCAGCAAGGTTGATTCTTTCTGGGGGCTCTGAAGGAGAATCTGCTCCCTGCCGCTCTCCACTGCCTGGTGGTTTGCTGCTGTCCATTGCATTCCTGGTCTTGTAGATGCCTCACTCTGGCCTGGGAAGGGGTTTTCAGTCTCCTTTAGAGAAGGAGGAAATTGACAATAAATGACTATGACGAAATCTGACCCTGGGGGCCTGGAGTAGTGAGCACTGGCCAGACTGCTTCGTGGAGGTAGCCTGGTTGGGGATGAAAGCACAAAGCTACAGTCGTGGGTATTTCTCCAGGTCACATCTTTGTTATTTCCATGAACTGCACTGGCAGTAAAATGTGGAGCCCAACTTTGGAACCAAGTTGTCTGGGTGCCTGGACTGGGGCCCAGCTCTACCACTTACTTGGTGGTTTCACTTAACTTTTCTGCATTTCATCCATAAAAGAGGGACAATAATGATATTAGTCAGGGTCTCAGCAAGGAACAGATGTATTCTCAAATTGAGATGGGTTTAATAAAGAGACTACTTACAAAAGTGGGCAGGATTAGGGGGAACCAACACTGGGAAGTAGCACCCCAGAGCTAGCAACATCAGGAAGCCAATTCTGCCCTTAGGCCCACGGATGTTATGAGAATGAAGAGTAACTATGGATTCGCCTGTAGAAAGGGCTGTGTGCTCACAGCTGTGGCTTTCGGTGGAGGAACATTGCCCCGGCCATCTCTCAGCCTCGATGTTTCATTCCCATTCCTGGATATTGGTGCTTCCTGCCGATAGCCCCTGGTGGCTGAACCCAACTAAGATCCGAGGGAAAGGGAGCCAGGCTGAGGCCACCCATCAACGCTAGCTTCCCAGGTCCTAGAGCAGTGTGCAGAAGGGCAGAGAAGGAATCTAGAGGGGTAGATAGGTAGAGACTATGGGGCTCAAGAATGGTAGCTACCTCACAGTGTTGTTGTGAAGATTAATGTTACAACATAAAGCTCAAAGAGCAATGCAGACACATACACAGCCTTATAGAAGAGTCTGTTACATTACTGTATCCCTCCTATCTCTCTGTGCCTTTTCGTGTCCAGGTTGCTGCAGGATTGGTTGAGCCACTCCATATGTGCTCAGCACCGGTCCAACTCCCGCCACGGAGAGAATCTCTCTCTGCCAAGGTCAGATGTCTGCTTCTCATCCCCTGGGTATTGCTCTTGCACAACAGTGTCTACCTCTATAATTGGATCCAGTATCATTTCTGAGGAAAGGCGCTTCAGAGCTGGGCCCAGGGACTGAGCCTCTGGAATGCTGGTCCCATCTGGACAGCAATTCCTTCTCATCTTACATAGTAAAGCTCCTCTAGCCAGTTAAACACCATCCCAGATACAAGATGACTACGTCCAGGCTGAGCAGATAGGAAGTCTGCTCTTCTGTCTTCTCTTCCTATCAGTTAGAATCTAGAGTCAGGGGACCCTGGCGGTGAGTCCAATTCACGTTCAGAATTGAGTCGTGCCACCTACCTCCTCCAGAATTTAATAATAGATATTGCTGCTATCTATTGGGTATATAGTTATGGGCCAAACAGTATGTAAGAAGCTTTCCATATCTTATAACATCGAATCTTTATAGCAGCTCTGCCAAGAATGAGTATCCCCATTTTATAGGTGAGAAAACGGGGACTCAGAAGTTTCACAGTGGGTAAGTGGCTTAGCTGAGATGAGTCTGTCTGACTTCAAAGACCTCTCCATCACAGGATGATGTCAGTGGATCCAATGTGAATCAGGCTTTCTCTTCTAAACTTTTTCTATAGTCACAAAATGCAAGTAAGCAGAGAAAGTGGACTTTCTGCTTGAAGAGTGTATCATTTTGTTGAGAGACAAGATTCACATAGAGTGGTTTGAAAATGATCTGGACCTGTATTGAGCCAGGTGCTAGACCAAATGCCACAAACTCACATGTTGAGGGAGCTTAGAGAAAAGGAAGCATATGAGAAGTCATTGAGAGGGACTTCATGAGAAGTTGGTCTTTGATGAGGGGGCGTACTCTGCAGACAGAGGTAAGAAATGCCCACCCGAGTGCGGTGGCTCATGCCTATAATCCCAATACTTTGGGAGGAGGGGGGATCACTTGAGCCCAGGAGTTCAAGACCAGCCTGGGCAACAAAGTGAGACCCTGTCTCTAAAAAAAATAAATAAATAACAAACAAGCCGGGTGTGGTGGCTCAAGCCTGTAATCCCAGCACTTTGGAAGGCCGAGGTGGGCGGATCACCTGAGGTCAGGAGTTCAAGACCAGCCTGGTCAACATGGTGAAACCCAATCTCTACTAAAAATACAAAAAACTTAGCCGAGTGTGGCAGTGGGTGCCTGTAATCCCAGCTACTCGGGGGGCTGAGGCAGGGAGAATTGCTTGAACCTGGGAAGCAGAGGTTGCAGTGAGCCGAGGTCATGCCACTGCACTCCAGCCTGGGTGACAGAGCGAGACTCCGTCTCAAAAAATAAAAAATAAAACATAAAAACAATTAGCTGGGCATAGTGACAAGCGCCTGTAAACCTAACTACTTGGAAGGCTGATGCTGGGGCAGGAGAATCACTTGAGCCCAGAAGTTTAAGATCACACTACTGCACTCTAGCCTGGGTGACAGAGCCAGACCCTTTCCTAAAAAAAAAAAAAAAATACGGAAAAGAAAAAAAGCCAATGGACAGGGCAATTAATGGGTAAAGAGAAAGACAGAGAAACAAGCACAGTAAGCGAAAGAGAATATTGACCTCACTAGAGAAGGGAAAGCTAGGGAGGAACAGATAATGAAGACGGTTGAGGAAGAGTAAGAAAGTCATTGAAAGCCGCGGAGAGGAATTCAGACTCAATGTGGGAGCAAAAGGAACTCATAATAGTTGTGTGGAAGCAGTGCCAGATGAAAGAGTGTTAGATTTCAGGAGGAAGGGAAGGGACTGAGAGGAGGGGAGGCTGTGAAAACTGCTAATGCAAAGCAACAAGAACTGAGATAAGAAAGAGAAAATTGGAGCCATCCTTCCAAAGAAGAACTGGCCAGATGTGGGAAACACATTAGAGCAGATGAGACAAGGATGACTCCACAGTTTTCACCATGCTTGATAAAGGGGACGAGGAGAACAGACAGGGAGAAGAGTCATCCACAAACTGAGTTCATTTAATTGTGAAAGAAGACTTCCCCTAAAGGAAATGAAAAGGATCCTTCTGATAGAGAAGCAAAGGGTTTTGCTTTTGCTTTTGTTTTCTGGAGAGGAGGAATACCTGGCTTTACAAAAAGCTCCTAGATCACCACTTCTGATAGATCAGAGGAGGCTTTGAATAAATGTCTCTCAGCTTAGAGGCCACCTCTGTGTGTCTTGAGCCATGTGTAACTTCAGGGTTAGTGGGCTTAGGGGTCTCACAAAGGGTTGAGGAGGCTCCTCCCACAGAGTGTTCTTGCTGGCTGGAAAAAGAAATGTAAACAAGTCTGACTTGTTATCTTGTTCGAGGAATTCAAAAATACATTGTTACTAGTCAACTAGTCTAACGCTATTTACTCATTGAGCAAAAGTCCTGATCTCTTTGGACCCTGTAAAGGTTTTATACTCAAGGCTTCCCTTGACATAGGTTCATTAAAATATATACTTTCATTTTTGTTAAGATGTCTAATTGTGTCCAATAAAATGTTGCCACCAGCAACTTGTGAATTCCATAATCTTTCACTAAGAGCTTGTATTTCCCTGATATTTAGCTCCCTTTTTTTGGTAAATTTAGGTGCCTCCCTGCAAAATTAATTAAAAAACTAAAATAAAATACACTTTACCTCTCTGATCAGTGGGGCCATTTTCATTTCGTTTTGGGGAAGTCATAAACTAAGTTGTTAAATGCACTTAATTTATAGGTGAATTTTCTCCTTACCTGTCTTTCTTTTTCTTATTTACCAAGCACCAGCTGAGAATTGGATTTATTTGTTCTTATGAGTCTTTTAAATATTTCTTTTTATTTCCTATAAATTAGGGGAAACTCATTTTGCCTTGAAAACAAATAACTGACTTCAGTCTAAAGTATGTCTCATGTTATATAATGTTTCCTTTCTTTTCTTTTCTCTCTTTTTCTTTCTTTTTTTTTTTTTTTTTTTTTTGAGATAATGTTTCACTCTTGTTGCCCATGCTGGAGTGCAATGGCACAATCTTGGCTCACCACAACCTCCACCTCCTGGGTTCAAGTGTTTCTCCTGCCTCAGCCTCCTGAGTAGCTGGGATTATAGGCAGGCACCACCATGCCTGGCTAATTCATTTGTATTTGTAATAGAGACGGGGTTTCACCATGTTGGTCAGTCTGGTCTCGAACTCCTGACTTCATGATTCACCGGCCTCAGCCTCCCGAAGCGCTGGGATTACAGGTGTGAGCCACCGCATGCAGTCCTTTCTTTTCTTTTCTTTTCTTTTTTTGTTTGAGATGGGGTCTTGCTTTATCACCCGGTCTGGAGGGCAATGGCATGATCTTGGCTCACCCAGCCTTGAACTCAAGCAATCCTCCCACCTCAGCCTCCTGAGTGGCTGGGACCACAGGCAGGAGCCACCAAGCTCAGCTCAAGAGATCATTCTGCCTGATCCTTCTGAAGTGCTGGGATTGCAGGAATGAGCCACTGCACCTGGCCATATGATGTTTCTTTCAAATAATTTGCATGTGCATGTGTGTGCGTGTGCACGTGTGTGTGTTAGCGTAGGTGTTGGGGAGCTGGACTGGGGTGGAGGAAGAGGGAGTGGTGTAAAGTTTTCTCAGAACTTAATGGTGGGAATGTGGAGTAAGTTGTTGAAAAGATAACAAGAGCTCACTTTAAAATCATTGCTCCCATTTAGCCTCTATCAAATTTTTGAAGAGGCTTTATAAGACCAGACATGAAATGGTATTTCCTGATTAGCTCTGCAGACATGAATCACATCCCCTGTTTGTTCATTCCATTTCACAACAGGAACATGAGACATAACTCACCCAGTCCTTAGCCGGCTTTGGTGGGGAGAGGAGTATCCAGCCTTCCTCCTATGGGATATCCAGCCTGAACTCTCTGCTCATCTGGTCTGAGACGGAGCCCAGCAGTAAGATTAGAGATTAGGTGCCTGAGTGGTTTGGTCATGCAGGTAGCCCAGTCAAGAAACTCAGTGTGGTGAGTTTCCATGGGGAACGGGGAAATAAGAGAGTGGGCCATGGGATATTTCTCAGGTACTAAGATTTTTGAAAGCCACCTGAATCACTGGACTCAAGGAACACGGCCTGTGC
This sequence comes from Sapajus apella, assembly GCF_009761245.1. Taxonomy (NCBI): domain Eukaryota; kingdom Metazoa; phylum Chordata; class Mammalia; order Primates; family Cebidae; genus Sapajus; species Sapajus apella. The sequence continues at coordinate 8,216,228 of NW_022436951.1, read as the reverse complement.
TGTACCACCTTGTGTTTCTATCACAGTCAGCCACCCATACTTCCCCTCACTCCTTTTCCAACCGGTCCGCCATTTGCCTTTCTTACCTTGGATGATGGGTGGTAGAACAGCTTCCCGAGTCAACAGGAAGTGAATAAGGCTCCTAGCGGGGTGGAAACTTCTCAGTTTCATGCTCCCTTTTGGTTTCTTTCTTTGTTCAGCCTTGTACTGTTTCCCATCTAGATTTCTGACCCAGTGCCTCCTAGCAACAAGTAGCTCTTGTCTATGCCTTTACCCCTGACTCACTGGGTTAGACTGTAGACCCACTACTTTGCCAGGATCTCTGGGTCATTGTACTTCTTACCACCACTTGCCTTCATTGTCCTTCGTACTACTCTCTTGTTTCTCCCCTGCTTTCCTTGTTCCTTCCTTCTTTCTGTGTACATTTACAGAGGATTCGGTGTGTGCAAGCTATGAACAAGTTACAGGGACCCCACAGCTTTAGCAGAAAAGATGAGTGGAGACAAGTAATTATAATAAAGCGAAATGGGTGTTATGCCAGAGTTAGTAGAGCAGTGAAAGACTTTATGAAATAAAGCTCTATAGGGCTGGCGTATCTATGTGGGACAGAGAGGGAGACCTGAGGCTGGAAGGGAAGCCGGGAGCCAGATTTTTTTTTTTTTTTGAGACGGACTCTCATTCTGTCACCCAGGCTGGAGTGCAGTGGCACAATCTTGGCTCACTGAAACCTTCACCTCCTGGGTTCGAGTATCTGGGACTACAGGTGTGTGCCACCACATCTGGCTAGTTTTTGTTGTTGTTGTTGTTGTTTTGTATTTTTAGTAGAGATGAGGTTTCACCATACTGGCTAGGCTGGTCTCGAACTCCTGGCCTCAGGTGATTCACCCGCCTCAGCTTCACAAAGTGCTGGAATTATAGTCATGAGCCACCACACCCTGCCAGGAGCCAGATTTTATGTCATATTACAGAGGATGGCCCTTATCCCAAGGACTACTCTGAAAAGACTAATTAATAATGGTCAATATTTATTGAGCAGTTACCATGGGTTTTTCATACATTAATATTCTCACAATATCATTTGGTGATAGGTTTTATTTGTTAGCTTTGTTTTACAGATGAGGAAACTGAGAATATATCAGTCAGGGTTCAACCAAAGCAACAGAACTTCTTCTGGGTATTTAAACCAAAGGGAATTTAATCCAGGGAACTGATTATGCAGGTGAAGGAAGAGGTGAGAACCCAGACAGCAACGGTGAGGCAGTTGAGATCAGCAATAGCAGAGAGCAAAAGGGAAGGGGCTGTGATATTGAATCCCAGGGGCCAGCCACTGGGCAAAGCTGGAGACAACAGGAGACAACACGGAAAACAGACATGCAAGTCCCCACCTTCCACCATCTAGGGTCTTTATTGGTTGAATCCACCTGGAAGCCAGAGGGCCTAAGGAATGTAGTGTCCTATAATAGAGAAAACAGTAGGGGAAGGATACCGTATTGGTATGGGTCCCAATAGGAATCAGATGGCACACTCAAAGTACAATAATTTGAGCAGGGTTTATTCATTAACAGCTAAATTACAAAGGGGGGGAGAATAGGGGTACCATGGGGGACAGCGCAAAGAAACTCGAGGCTGGCGGCCGGAGAGCGGTTACCATCTGCCGTGGTTTGATAATTGTCTCCTCCAACATTCATGTTGAAATTTAATCCCCAATGTGTCAGTATTGACAGATGGGACCTTTAAGAGGTGATTGGGTCATAAGGACTCACCCCTCCTGAATGGATAAATCCATTCATAGATTAACGGGTTGTCATGGAGGGAGTCTGGAGGTTTTATAAGAAGAGGAAGAGAGACCTGAGCTCACGCACTCAGCCCCCTGATGCCCTGCGCCACCTCAGGAGCAAGAAGGCTCTCATCAGATGGCCCACTCAACCTTAGACTTCTCAGCCTCCTGAGCTATAAGAAATATGCTTTTTTCTTTTTTAAATAAATTACCCAGTTTCAGGTATTCAGTTATAAACAACAGAAGATGAACTAAGACACTATCTCCAGGGCCAAAGAGTTAAGGAGTGATTGAAACTTGAAGTGACTGAAGAAGTGATTGAAACCTTGTAGAGGAGGCCACCTGAAAAGGAGCGGTGCTTTCTTGTTGAGGGACACGGCCACAATCTCACAAGGCGGTACCTTATAGAATATGTACTTTGACTTCCTTCTTTTTCCTTCCTCTCATCATCTGGGGCTCTGTATTGGCCAAGCCCAAAGGGAGCTCGAAGGCATAAGAGCCCTTCAATCATTTACAATTTCCATTTTAGAGATAAGAAACCGAGGCTTGGAGAGTTTAGGCAACTTTTTCAAGGTCACACACCTAATCTGTAGAATTGGAAATTGAATCGACATATGTGTGACTCCAACCCATATTTGTTCATCACTATACTAGGCTCTTTGTCCATAGAATCTTTCTTGTGTTAATGCCTCAAACCTGATATTTCCACTTTTTGCCCATCTAGCTCATGACAGAGTCAAATATGCATAGAACCTCAGAACTCTCAGAACCTTCTGCATCTTGTGACTGCTTCCTGTTATCTGGATTCTGCCCCTCAACACAACTTTGGTTCTTCCTGTTTTAGTAACTGAGCATCTATTCACTACTTAACACCACTTGTATTACTAACATTTCCTGTGAAAACAACAGTTCTTACGGAATCAAGGATGTGGCCCACACAAATCAGAGGATTCCCAGGTTTTCAATCTAACATATCATAACATAAGTGTTTTTCTACCAGATGCTGGGCGTATACTAGCTGAAACCAACAGGTAGAAGGGTCAAGTTCGAGAAGGAATTCCAAAGATAAAAAGCTATGTGTTTGAAGATGTTTGTTGTTGCCGTGTTTACAATGGTGAGCCATTAGGGGGTTGCTAGATAAGTGACTCTCATCAAACACTGGGTGGAAATCTTCCCCTTGTCCATTTCTGCTTAGAGCATTTTTTTCAAGGCAGAGTCTCCCTCTCTCTTGCCTAGGCTGGAGTGCAGTGTCGTGATCATGGCTCACTGCAGTCATGATCTGGGACTCAAGTGGTCTTCCTACCTCAGTCTCCTGAGTAGTTGGAACTACAGGTGCATGCAATAATATTTTAATAATGTAAAAAGTCAAATTAAAAACACTTATACACAAAATAGTATCATTATTTTCCCAGGAAATCCAAAAGTAAGAGTTCTCTAGTTTCCCCCCAAGTTGTTTCATAAAACCAAACTGTCTGTTCAGCTGATGGGTCCAGGACTGTCCCCAAGTCCTTTTGTAAGGAGGGAATTTCGGCCCTCAGTCTGTCTCTAAGGGGATGGCTGTGGGGACTGTATTTCCCTCCCAAGCCTTTTGAGGGAGATGTACAAAGTGCAGAGTCTTGGGGCCAAGGGTTGAGCTAAGTCTTTGAACACTGGCTACTGGGCAGGAAGCAGTTAGCACCTGATTTCGTTTATGCAGTCCCCACCAGCTGTTCTGTCCATGGCTGGGAAGAGAGCAGGGCCACTTCCACAAATGCAGCAAGCAAAGTTAACACAGAGCTAGCTGTGAGTAAAACTTCCAGGAGGCGTAGGCTTTGTAGAAACAGAGTAAAGACAAGAAGAGCGGGTAGCATCGTAGGCAACTAGAACAATGGCTGGCTGCCCAATGGCAGTGATCTTCCTTGTGGGGGTGGCAGATGAGGAAGCATGAGTGCCAGCCCCCAGTCTGGGTCAGCGTTAGGTGAAGAGGTTGCCTATGAGATATGCTTCTAAAAATGACCTACTTTTTCTTTTAATTCAATGATTTCATTTACGTATTCAATAGATTGAGTGCTTACTATGAGTTTCCTCTTCTAGGGTCTAGGGATACAGGAGTGAACAAAACACTTCTTATGGTATTTACATTCTAAAAGGGAGACAGAAAACCACTACAATAAGTAAAATGTATAGTAAATTAAGTGAAGGTATGTGCTGTGAACAGTCAAGCAGAAATGAGGCAGTTAGTGTGTAAAAAAGTGTCATTTAAGCAACACCTATTTTATGTTATTGTAGAATTTTTTTAAAAAAAGGTATACATTCAAGAAAAAAACAATAGAAAGCACCCATTCTCCCATTTCCAGAGACAACCACTGTTAACCTTGTGTTGATATCCTTTTACACTATTTCTTCCATGTGTTAGAACATGTAACACACTAAAAGGTATGTATGTGTATGCATGGAGGTCTGCCTTTCTCACTTTGCAGCTCAGCCACAGTTTTCCTTCTTACAAACCGGCATCACCACTTCCACTGGCCACCGAAGATGGGGAAGGGTATAGCATAATAGGGGAGTCAGGGGTCTCAACCCAGTTCAGCCACTTATGTAAAATCCCTGTGTTCCAATTTTTTCATCAGTAACACAGGGACCATAGGATTTAACTCCTAGTGCTATTTAGGGAGAGGAGGGGCAATCAAATGATTTACTACTTACGAAGAACTTAGAAGAATCCTTGGCACATAGGAAAGGTCTACCAGGAGTTAGGACAGTGGGTGCCATTTTGGAGTAGAGCCCCCCTCATGTCTGGGATGGTCTGAGATATGACAAAGTCAGGCAGCAAGGCCGAGCAGGTCAAGGAGGGCTTTTTGCCTCTGGTAACGTGTTTGGATCTAATTCCAGATGCTGCAGGAAGCCTTGGAGGGCTTTAAGCAGGGGCGTGGCTTGCCTGTATTTATGCAGCTGTGTGGAGAATGAATTGTAATGAGGCAAAATGCTTAAAGGGAGAACAGCCATGAGGCTGCTTTAGTAACTTGGACAAGAGATGGCGTCTTGAACTGGAGAGTGGTTCCAGTGAAGGTGGTTAGAAGTGATTATGACTGGAGATATATTTGAAAATTGAAGTCGGTAGTGTTTAGCTCTGGGGCTCTGAGTGAAAGATAAAAGAATTGTGGGGCTTCCTGGCTCTGGGGAGAGTGGTAGCACTTAGATGGGGAAGACCAGGAGTCCACACGGGGGCTGGGTGGGTGGAGCACTAACTCTCTTTGGTCATATTAACTCCGTGACCAGGCCTTGCCCTTCCTTATCATCATCACCTTAGCTTCGGCCGCACCCTCCAGACCAGACTATAGTCCTAATGGGTGCATCAAAAATGTCCCCGACCCCAGCCCCTGGCCTTCCTCTGACTCTCTCGTGTGGCTTTTCTTAATTCTTCCTTGAGTCCTCCCACCCACTGGCCTTATCCTCTGCTTGCGTGAGCCCGGCTCACCTTTCAAAGCCAAATACAAGCATCACCTCCTTCACAAAGTTCTTTCCCTTCTGAATTTCAATACAAATTATGTGCATCGCCCATTCGGTTTTTAGTATGTTATTCACATTTGCTTTTACAAATGTGTTTAGGGCTGGGTGCTGTGGCTCATGCCTGTAATCCTAGCTCTTTGGGAGGCCTAGGCAGGCAGATCACCTGAGGTCAGGCATTCAAGACCAGCCTGGCCAACATGGTGGAAACCCCGTCTCTACTAAAAATACAAAAATTAGCCAGGTATGGTGGCGGGCACCTGCTACTTGGGAGGCTACTTGGGAGGCTGACGAAGGAGAACCGTTTGAACCTGGGAGGCAGAGCTTGCATTGAACTGAGATCGTGCCATTGCACTCCAGCCTAGGTGACAGAACAAAAAAAACAAAAAAAAAATGTGTTTAGGACCAGGTGTAGCAAGCTCACACCTGTAATCCTGGTACTTTGGGAGGCTGAGGAGGGAGGATTGCTTGAGCCCAGGGATTTGAGACTAGCCTGTACAGCATAGGGAAACACTGTCTCTAAAAAAAATTATAAGAAAAGCAACTAGCCAGGCATGGTGTTGTACACTTGTGGTTCTAGCTACTTGGGGGGCCTGACATGGGAAGATCACTTGAGCCTGGTATGTCAAGACTGCAGTGAGCTGTGATCACTCCACTGGACTCCAGCCGGGCAGCAGAGTGGACCTTGTCTTTAAAAAAAAGTGTTTATGTTTCTCCACCATCCCCTGAACCCTTGCTGACATGACCACAAAGATAGAAACAGTGTCAGGTCCTGGGGGCTGAATGTGTGGGGAGTTTTGTGAGGCAGGATGAAGACAGAAGGGGCCCTTAAGGGAGAATGACAGATGATAACTCCTCACAATTCATGGGAGCTCAGGGCTGGCTCTGCACAGCATCCCATTTGTGCTAAATTCCACCCGAGTACAGAGCCCAATCCTAAGAGACTCACATCATCTGGTGCATTTAGGCCATTTTCTCTGGTGTATAAACTGTCCAGGGAGAATAAGAGATGGCGGAGCAGGCAGCCCTTTGGATAACTGGCCACCCATGCTTGTTTCCCACAGGCCCTATTCTATGGCAGAACAGAGGCAAACCTATCACGGCAGAGCTCATCCCAGGCCAGCACTCTGGGTTTATAAAATGCCTGAGCTGCTGTCTTTCATTGGTTCCAGTGGCCAGGCTGGATACAGTTTATTTTTCAGTGCCTGAACAAAGGTCTCTTCCTTGTGGACCTCTCCAGGCCCTGGAATTATTTTATCAGTTTATTCTTTGGGTCAAATTAAGTATTAAGTGTACATATGCCATCGTTAGAGGTGATTGACATCTTGGCCCAACTCGATTTGGCTGCATTAACCAGCCAGGCAAGCTTGGAGTGATCCTCCCTCCCTTTACCCTTTCACCTTCTCCTCCCTCCCCCTGTCCTTTCTCCTCTTGCAGTGTCTGTTTACAGGCACATTTTGGTAAGGTCAGGGAAGCGGTGCTGCAGAGGTGTGGATCTGCTTCAGGGAGCCCTCTGGAAGTTCAGGCCCAGAGTGGGGAGCAGCAGGGAGGGAAGTACTGGAGTAGCCTGGGGGAGCAGGAAGACACCTGGCTTCTTGGCTGAGCACCAACTTTCATAACAGCTCCTGTGGTAGCCTGAGTGATGGCCACCCAACACACATGCTTGAATCCCTGGAACTTGTGAAAGTTACCTTATGTGGCAAGGGGGACTTTGCAGATATGACTAAGTTAAGGACCTTGGGATGGAGAGATTATCCTGGTGGGCCTCAAATGTAGTCTTCAGTGTCCTTATATAAGGGAGATAGATGGAGATTTAACACAGAAGAGGAGACAAAATGACCACAGAGGCAGAGATGGGAGTGACGAGGTAATGAGTCAAGGATTCTTGGGAGCCTTGAGAAGCTGGAAGGGGTAAGAAACAGGTTCTCTCCTGGGGCATCCAGACACCTTGATTTTAGGCCTGTAAGGATGAGTTCAGACTTCTGGTATCCAGAATTGTAAGAGAGTAAGCTTGTGTAGTTTTAAGCCACCAAATTTATAGCAGCTTGCTATAGCAGTGGCAGTAAATGTACACAGCTCCTGGGTGCACCTTAATTCTGGGTTCTCTTAGGAGGCTCTGGTGACCTAAGCGTCCAAAAGAGATAGCTTCATGAATGCTTGGACCTAAATAGATACCCAGACCAAACAAGGCCTTTTGCTCTAGGTCACATTTGCTCTCTAGGGGGAAGTCCAATCAGTTTAAAACGGAACCTGGGATGGGCAGGCGAGGGCGGCGGGCGTTGAGGCTAGAGCTTGATTCATCCCAGAGGACTTTAGCTTTGGCCTACATTAGTCAGGGTTCTCCAGAGAAACAGAACTTCCCTCCCTGTCCCTGTCGCTAATGTATATGATTCATTATGAAGAATCGGCTCACACAGTTATGGAGGCTGAGAAGTCTCAGCGTTTGTCATCTTAAACCTGGAGACCCAGGAAAGCTGGTGGTCAAGTTCTGAGAGGCAGAGGGCTGATGGTGTATGTTCCAATCAAGGGCAGGAGAAGACTAACGTTCCAGTTCAAGCAGTCAAGCGGAGACAGCCGATGCCCGCTTCCTGCACCTTCGCTCTGTACTTAGGCCCTCAACAGACTGGAAGATGCCTTCCCACACAGGTAGGGCCATCTGCTGTACCCAATCCACTGATTCAATGCTAATCTCATCCAGAGACACCCTCACAGACACACCCAGAAATAATATTTAATCTGGACACCCCATGTTTCAGTCTAGTTGAGGTTTAAAGTTAGCCTTCACGCAGCCTTACAACTTACATTTTGCCCCACTGAGTGCCCTCCTTGTCCTCTGAGAACACAGAAGGAGCTACTCAGAACACAGCCCAGCTGGCCACACAGCTACATAATCTGTGGGGTTCGGTACAAAATGACAATGCAGAGCTGCTGCTTCCGCACCTGAGAAGCGTCTCATCTCAAGATGGCGGCAGCAGGGCATTCACCAGGCATGGCACCTTCCGCAGGCACGCCCCGAGCCACCGCAGGCCACACTCCACGCCCTGAGCCACCGCAGGCCACACTCCACGCCCTGAGCCACCACAGGCCACGCTCCACGCGCCGAGCCACCACAGGCCACGCTCCACGCGCCGAGCCACCACAGGCCACGCTCCATGCCCCAAGCCACCACAGGCCATGCCCCACGCCCCGAGCCACCACAGGCCACGCTCCATGCCCCGAGCCACCGCAGGCCACACTCCACGCCCCGAGCCACCGCAGGCCACGCTCCACGCCCCGAGCCACCGCAGGCCACGCTCCCACGAAGAGGCCTCCCGTCTCTGCCCTCTGTTCTATTTCTAGGTTGGACTTCCACCTCCTCCACCATTTTTCTTCCTTTTCTTCATGAAGCTTTTTTAGAAAGCCATTTCTTTTTGGCTCCATTTCTTCTTCATGGAAAAGGCTTCCACGTTCGCCAAGCCAAAAATAGAGTCTGCTTGAAGAGTGAAATGAGACTCAGGATCCTGCTGATAACTCCGATGTTTTAAAAACAAACAAGGACAGCTATAAAGATAGTTTATGGGCTCGTTAGAAATCTCCAAACCACAGTATCAGCCACAGGACGGAGGGTGTCATTTGGGGAAAACTCTGTAATGCGCCACAGGGAACCTGCCCTGCTGACGCTCCGTGGTGGCACAGCGGCCCCTGGCAGGGTGATGTGCTTCTCAGAGTGAGCAGGGAGTGAGAGGCCCCACAAGCTCTTACGGGAGAAGGGAGTCAGGGGGGCCTGTGCAATCATAGGGCATATAAATTTAAGTGGCTTTTTTTTTTTTTTTTTTTTTTTTTTTTTGATGATGGAGTTTCACTCTTGTTGCCCAGGCTGGAGTGCATTGGTGCGATCTCGGCTCACTGCAACCTCTACCTCCCAGGTTCAAGCGACTCAGCCTCCCGAGTAGCTTGGATTTCAGGCGCCCACCACCATGTCCACCTAATTTTTTGTATTTTTAGTATAGACGGGGTTTCACCATGTTGGCCAGGCTGGTCTTGAACTCCTGACCTCAGGTGATCTGCCTGCCTTGAACTCCCAAAGTGTTGGGATTACAGGCATGAGCCACCATGCCTGGCTGCAAGTGGCTTTTGAGGGGAAAATAATTCTGCAATGGCTGACCTCAGCCTGCTCCCTTGCTTCCTCCCCTAATCTCATGCCACCCGCAAGTAGGTAGAGAGACCAAAAAAAAAAAAAAAAAAAAAAAAAAAAAAAAAAGCACTAGGCTGAAGCCCTGTCCTTCACAAGAGAACTTTCTGACTGATAAAGCCTGACTTTATCTCAATGGTCTTCCATGTCCTGATGCCTGAGCCCCCATAGACTCAGGACTCCATTACATGGTGCTTGCTTTTACATAAGTTGTTCTACACCCCGATTCTGACATTCCAAAGACTGAGAATGCCTCTGGGCTGGAGGCTGAGCCTTCACTACATTTTGGTAAAATCCACCAATCAATAAAGTAGATATTCAATGCAACAAGAAGAGCTAAAGATCCTAAATATATACGCAACCAATACATGAACACCCAGATATATAAGATTTATAAAGAGACTTAGACTCCCACACAATAATAGTGGGAGACTTCGCCATCAATGTTAGACAGATTAATGAGACAGAAAATTAACAACGATATCCAGGACTTGAACTCAGATCTGGAACAAGTAAACTTAATAAACATTTATAGAACTCTCCACTTTAAATACACAAAATACACATTCTTATCAGTACCACATCACATCTACTTACAGGTTTAAATGAAATATTGGTTGGCGGCTTGTTTGTTATTTTCTTCCCTCATTTTTTTAGTGTCTCCATTATTAAGCACAATTATAGGCATACCCATTTTTAGACTGCATTCTAGCCCGGGCAATAAAGCAACACCCCCGTTCTCTCTCCCCCTTCCTCTTCCTCTTTCTTCCTCTCCTTCATTTTTGTTTCTTTTTTTTCTTTCTTTCTCTTTCTCTCTTTCTTTTTTTTCTATTTCTTTCTTTAAAAAAAAAAAAACTATTCTTTTTTTAATTTTAATTTTTTTTATTTTAACGGGTTTTTGGGGAACAGGTGGTGTTTGGTTACATGAATAAGTTATTTAGTGGTGATAAAAAAATGTAGATATTCAAAATCAGTTAAGTGATCCATCTGTTGATCAATGGCCTCACAGGACAATTTTTTAGAGATGACAGCTTAATTGGTTAATTTTACCATTAACTGTGATAAGAAGTGACCTGGTATGATGAAGAGACTGTGCCCAGCTAGCTTACCTTCAGAAATCCAGTGACCCCTACAATATTATAGCTGAAAGGACCCCACTTTCTTCATGAAGAAAGAGTTCTAGAGGGTGGCAGGGATTTTCAGTCCTGGGGAGACTGTCGGGCCCTTCTGGCCTCTCTTTTCTTTTTCTCTCTGTGAGGTTGTGATGTCAGCAGCTGGGGCCCATACTTCCCTGTCCCAGACACAGAACCAACTCTCTCAGAGAAGTCCTGTTTCCATTATGGCAGATGGGTCACCAGCCTTTTCTGAGTTTCAGGCTGTCTCTATCCCAAATATGCTCCCCTGGAGCTGATAGAGAAGCCAGAAATTCTGGGAGAGAAAGGGAAGAAGGCACACCACGTCGGAGGAGCTGGGGGGCAGCACCCTGTGACTATACAAGGTCACGAAGTGTGAGGTTTCATTGACTGCAGATCCATTTGTGCTAACTTGGATTGCCTCTTAAAAGCACGAGTCCTCTGGGAGTGGGTAAAAGGTCTGCCTCAGTCCTGGGTTGGAAGCAAGAGAATTGATCTCATTTTTCCCAGCAGAGATGAGCTGCTTGTGGAGAGGGGTGTTCTGAAGGGGATGGGAGCAAATGTGAAGGAGGTAATCCTTTATAGCATAGGGCCCGCGTGGAGAGGCATCTTAGTGAAAATCTCAGGGTAGCGTAAGAGTGCTGCCTCCCAGGGCTCAGAGGCTAGGAGACGAATGGGTTAGAAATAAAACTATTCGCCTACTATAAAAGTTAATCTTGGCTGGCCCAGCTCTCAGGCAAGGAAGAGGAATCTCCTTGTATCCCGAGTATTGAAATCTTTATTTAATTGCTGTGACTGCAGTTTCTTCTCCCTTCCATAAAACCTGCTCACCCTGCCAAGTTTATTTTCCTAAATGGTACTTCAAGCTGCTCAAGAACATGCAATGACTCCCTATTACCAATCAGACCAGGTTCATAATCCTGATTAGGTTTTAACATAATCTGGCTCTATTTACCTGAATTATTGGACTCTTTTGGCTGGAATCGAAAAGTCAAGGTAAATTCCATTTGATCCTTTCTTTCCAGGCTATAAGCATGGGAATCCTAAGGAAGGATCATGTTCCTAAAAAGAATCAATCATGATCTCTGTGTGCCTTAAAACTTTTACTGCTATAGGGAAATTTAAAAAAAAAATTGGACATCACTCGTTTTTAGGATGAGTTCACCAAACATGAAGAATACATTTTTCAAAATATAATAAAAATGCATTCCATCTGAGGCCGGGTGTGGTGGCTCCTGCCTGTAATCCCAGGACTTTGGGAGGCTGAGGCAGGTGGGTCACTTGAGGTCAGGAGTTTTTGACCAGCCTGGCCAACATAGTGAAATCCCATCTCTACTAAAATTACAATAAAAATACACAAAAAAAAATTAGCAGGGTGTGGTGGTGTGCACCTGTAGTTTCAGCTATTTGGTAGACTGAGGCAGAAGAATCGCTTGAATCCCAGAGGTGTAGGTTGCAGTGAGCCATGATTGTGTCCCTGAACTCCAGTTTGGGTGACAGAGTGAAACTTCATCTCAAAAAAAAAAAAAAAAAAAACAAAAACAAAAACCCCAAAAAACAAAAAACAAATTACAACTGAGCAGAAAATTCTACTTTTTCAGGGTCTGTCTTTTCACCCACATTATTTCTTTGCACCCTCACAATAGCCATGGACACAGGACTGTGGATATTCCTTTTTTATAAATGAGACCAATACTTTCCAAGGACTCTGCATCGAAGCAGAAAAGGGGGCAGGCCCCAACCCCTTTACTCTGATCCATGTTCTCAGCAATCTTCACACAACCACACCACAGTCTAGTTTCTGAGTGGCACTGTGTGTCCTGAAGAGGTCCTGTTCTGTAATTAAAATGTGAGATGAAAAAGCCAGATCTGCTGACCTTCAGGCAACAGCTCACTTCTGCCCAAGGTGGCACCTTTCTGGGCACAGAAGGATCTCAAAGTGCAGGCCTTGCCCTCATAAATGGCTCGAGGGCTGATCTTCAGCCCTGAGTACTAACAGACTCACTGCCTCAAAGCCCTCAGAGCACTTTATTGCTTTTGTTGTATTTTATATCCATGAGCATTTATACCTAAGTTTTAGTCAAGTGGTTCCTGTTCACCAATCCCTCAAGTCCAGGCCTACACCTCCCTTGAAAACTCATTTCTTTTATGAAACAGAGAATGAACCCCAATGATGGAAACCTTTTCAAGAAAGTCCCTAAAGTGCTGTCCTAGACAGAGCCAGTGATGGGTGTATAGACAAAGAAGAGAGAAGAGGAAAAAGGAAAGAAAAACAGGAAAGCAAGATCTAATAATTTATTTATTTATTTATTTGAGACGAAGTCTTGCTCTGTTGCCAGGCTGGAGTGCATTGGTGAGATCTCAGCTCTCTGCAACCTCTGCCTCCCAGGTTCAAGCTATTCTCCTGCCTCAGCCTCCAGAGTAGCTGGGATTACAGGCGCGTGCCACCACGCCCATCTAATTTTTGTATTTTTGGTAGAGACAGGGTTTCACCATGTTGGCCAGGATGGTCTCGGTCTCTTGACCTTGTGATCCGCCTGCCTTGGCCTCCCAAAGTGCTGGGATTAGAGGCGTGAGCCACTGTGCCAGGCCTAAGAACTTAATTTTAATGCCAAGGAGCCTTTCAATAAATTATGGCCCTGTGAGCCAGTGACACTTTTTGGTGAGTCAGCTACTCTTTGACCATAAAGACAAAAATTTTTTTGTGCATTAACTTTTTGAATCTGATAAGGTGTCATTTTGGAAATCAGTGGTCCAGAGAACTCATGCTGAAAGTTAACTGAAAGGCCTCCCCACACGGGCTTCATTCCATCATGGCACATCTGTGTGGCAATTAAGGAGTGCGACTTTCTGAGGAACTCTGGGGCTGACTTGAGTAGACACAGGCCTCCCAGCAGAACAGAGGATGGACTGCAAGAGCGTGTGGAGAAGCACTGGCTGCTGCCCTCGAATCAACTCATTGCCTGCTGCTCCCCATCACAAAGCCATTCTTTTGCAGTTAAGGCATTCTGGTATTTTAGAGCTCCAAATTAACATTCTGGCAACCCTAAGAAGAGTCACATTGTACATGCTTATCAAGCAATGCCTACATTTTTAGTTTAGATGCATTTTAAGACAGGGCCTCACCCTGTTGCCCAAGCTAGAGTATAGTGGCACAGTCATGGCTCACTACAGCCTCCACCTCCTGGGCTCAGGCGATCCTCCTGCCTCAGCCTCCTGAGTAGTTGGGACCACAGATGTATGCCACCACACCTAGGTAATTAAAAAATATATATTTATAGAGATGGGCATGTCCTTATGTTGCTCAGATTGGTCTTTAACTCCTGGGCTGAAGTAATCCTCCCACCTCACCCTCCCAAAGTGCTGAGATTACAGGCGTGAGCCACCAAGCCCAGCCTTATATTTTTAGTTTATACTTTAGGGAGGGTTATCAGAAATGAAATGCAAGGTAGTGCCTATGGGTGGGAAGGAGGTGGGGGTGACTAGAAGGACAAAAAGGAGTGGAAGATGAGGATGAGAGAAGAAGGGTGTGCTTTGATCGGCAGGAGGCCCAGGATCAGGCCCCTTGCTCCAGGCTTTTAACTTTATGTCATGGAACTCCCAGCAGCCTGGTGAAGCCAATGGAAGCTTTCTCAGAGGAGTATTTTAAAATCCGTAAAATAAAATTCATAGAACTCCACAGCAGACTATAATATTGAAATACAGTTATCAAAATTCTTAAAATATACATTTGTGATATAATAATATATGTGCTTTTTTTTTTCTAATGCATTAAATAAGACCTAGTGGCAGTTCTATAAATTATTTTAATTTAGTGGTAGTGCTACTAGTAAATGCTATTTCAAGGTATCTGCAACAATTATTATTTGATATGAAAATAGCCGATTTTTACTAGTGAAAGTTGTAGGGACTGCTATAAGTGCAGAATTGTGGTTTGCTGACAGCCTTTCGAATTGAAAGAAATGCTAAATATCTGTTTGAGGCTGGGCAAAAATAAAGTTGTAATCTTTTTCCATTCAACTTCATGGACTTGCTGAATTCTCTCTTTGGAACTCTTGTGGGTCTACTGATCCCTAGGTTAAGAACTTCTCTGTGGAAGTTAAAAATTACCTGTACAAATCTTGTGGGGGCAGAAAAAAGGTCAAGTCCTCAAGACCTTATAAATTAGACAGGCAGCTTGGGGTAATGTTTGGTAATTGCTGCAGATAAAAGGCTTGGGCAGAGGGTTTTTATTTAATCATTTTACACTGGTTTTATAAAAAATCATTATTTAAACTTCATTGAAGTGTGCCCATGGCTTATGAATTGTACACAGCTGAATTTACTGAAAGGATGGTTAATTAAGACAGTGTGGCGATTCCTCAAGGATCTAGAACTAGAAATACCATTTGACCCAGCAATCCCGTTACTGGGCATATACCCAAAGGATTATAAAACATTCAATTATAAAGACACATGGACATGTATGTTTATTGCAGCACTGTTTACAATAGCAAAGACTGGGAACTAACCCAAATACCCATCAAAGATAGACTAGATAAAGAAAATGTGGCACACACCATGGAATACTATGCAACCATAAAAAAGGATGAGCTCATGTTTTTTACAGGGACATGGATGAAGATGGAAACTGTCATCCTCAGCAAACTGACACAAGAACAGAAAACCAAACACCACATGTTCTCACTCATAAGTAGGTGTTGAACAATGAGAACACGTGGACACAGGGAGGGGAGCATTACACACCAGGGCCTGTTGTGGAGTGGGGAGGATAAGGGAGGGATAGCAAGGGTCGGGGGATTGGGGAGGGATAACATTAGGAGAAGCACCTAATGCAGATGATGGGGGGATGGATGCAGCAAACCACCATGGCACATGTATACCCAGGTAACAAACCTGCACGATCTGCACATGTACCCAGAACTTAAAGTATAATTAAAAAGAAAAAAGATTAAGTTCTGAAATTCAAAATTTAAAAAAAATCAACTTAAAAAACCTGTCAAAGAAGAGGAGTGATGGTTCTCATTAGCCAATATGCATAGTGTTCAGGAGAGGCTGCGGGGCTCCTTAAGTGGGTCTCACTGAAGTCACTTCCAGCGCCTTGGAGATGGGTGCTGGCAGCCTTCTGAGCGTTTCATTAGGTCGTTACTCCCCTGTGCATGTGGGGGAAGAATAGCCAAACAACCTCAGACAGCAAACGGCCCGAACCTGAGGCAGCTTTCTTCTCACGTTGGTTTTGCTCTCCTTATTGTTTTGGGTTTTTACAGCTGTTTACACAAGTATCCTCAAGTCAGGTCTGCAAACTACATGATTCCAAGTCCTATGAATGCTCCTAGGGAAGCGAACAGAACCAGGCGGTAGTCTGCTGTATGCAGAAGTCCTGAAGTCAACAACTGCTGCTCCCAGGTTACCAAGGCACCTTGCTCATGCCAGCTATGCAGCAAAAGGCATGGAGACAAGACTACACATTGCCTCCCTTTAGAACGCTCCAGGTCCTCGGGAAACAGTGCACTACAGCTACTGTTTCCACCCTCTGTAATAAAATATAACAGCTGGTTCACCACAAATAAAGGGTCCAGCAGTGTTCTAAGTCTTTATATATTACCTTGTTGAATCCTTGATTTAATATCTAAGACATAGATATTATTATTCCTGCTTTGTAGATAAGGGAGAATGTTATACACAAACCGTTTAAGCGAAGGAGCTGGAATTTGGACATGTCATCAGAGTTAGCATATTATGGAAAGATTTTTATACTTATACAACATCCGTCTTTGTTGAAACTTGTTTATATATCATGAATGATTAGGAAGACTGAATATGAAGAAGTTTAAAGCTATCTCTTTTTAGACAGTCTTGCTCAGGTGCTTAGGCTGGAGTACAGCGATGTGATCTTGGCTCACTGCAACCTCCACCTCCTGAGCTCAAATGGTCCTCCTGCCTCAGCCTCCCAAAATGCTGGGTTTACAGGCATGTATCACCATGCCCAGCCAATTTTTGTATTTTTAGTAGAGATGGGTTTCACCATGTTGGTCGACTGGTCTTGCACTCCTGGGCTCAAGCGATCTGCCTGCCTTGGCCTCCCAAAGTGCTCGGATTACAGGCATGAGCCACCGTGTCTGGCCAAGTTAAAATTTTAAGAAGTATTGATCCTCAAACCTGAAGGAAGAGTTTCTTGAGAAGGTTCAAAATCATTTGCATTTGACTTTTCAAAAACACTTCCATAATATAAAGACAGGCAAGGTGATCAGCATTTCCTTTTCCCATTCCAGGATGCACTCAGCAGCCTGTTTTAATAAGACAGCCATGTTTTAATCAATAACAAGGTGAACAACCAAGTCCAGGTTGAACCTGTTTTTAAAGCTTTCTCGGCAACTCTCAAGCCACTTTTCTTTTTCTCCTTCCTTCCTTCCTTCGTTCCTCCCTTCCTTCTCT
>NW_022436951.1:8131715-8199126 GCF_009761245.1 Sapajus apella | reverse complement strand
TTTCTCTTTCTTTCTTTCTTTCTTTCTCTCTCTCTCTCTTTCTTTCTTTCTTCTTTCTTTCTTTCTCCCTTCCTTCCTTCCTTCCTTCCTTCCTTCCTTCCTTCCTTCCTTCCTTCCTTCCTTCCTTCCTTCCTTCCTTCTTTCTTCTTTCTCTATGCCTGTTTCTTATTTTTTTTTTGACACAGAATCTCACTCTGTCACCCAGGCTGGAGTGCAGTGACACGATCTCACTGCAACCTCTGCCTCCCGGTTTCAAGCAATTCTCCTGTCTCAGCCTCCCTAGTAGCTGGGATTACAGGCACATACCACCATGCCCAGCTAATTTTTAAATTTTTAGTAGAAATGGGATTTCATCATGTTGGCCAGGCTGGTCTTGAACTCCTGACCTCAGGTGATCCACCTGCCTTGGCCTCCCAACATGCTGGGATTACAGGCATGAGCTACCACACCCAGGCTTAAGCCACTTTTAAAATCCCAAAGCAGACACAAACTGAGGCACAACATCATTCTCAAAGTTGTCATTGTCACCATCAGGAGATGCAGCCTTCCTGGAGCTCTATGACTTATCCTCCTTTAATGCAGTTGTTTGGTTAATTGGGCCCCAGTGTGCCCAGGTAAGTAGTCAGTTTGTTGCATCAGGCAAAGAGCACTGGATTTGAGATTTGGATCTGCTAGGTGACTTTGGAGAAATCAGTTATTAACCTCTTTGAATCTCATGTGTCTCTAGTTTTAAAATAGGACCAGCACCACCTACATCATGAGGTCGTTGTGAAGACTGCCTGAGGTGATCTGTAGGCAGGCATGTTTTTGTTCATTTTGTGCTGTTATAACAGAGTGCTGCAGACTGGATACTTTATAATAAACAGAAATTTATTAGGTTCACGGTTCTGGAGTCTGGGAAGTCCAAGATCAAGGGGCTGCATTTGATGAAGGCCTTCTTTCGTCATGACATGGCCAAAGAGCAAAGAGAAGGTGAGAGAGAGCAAGAAGGGAAGGGGGCCAAGAGCATCCTTTTATTAAGAGCCCACTTTGGCCCTAATTAACCCACTCTCACAATAATGACCCCAATCCATTCAGGAGAGTGAAGCCCTCATGACCTAATCACCTCTCGAAGGTCCCACCTCTCAAAACTATTGCACTGGGGATTAAGTTTCCAACACATGAACCTTGGGGGAACACATTCAAACCATAGCAAACCACCTGCTAAGTTGTGTACAAATGTTATATGTTGTTTGACCCAGTTAAGGCTTAAAGAGCACTGCTCCTTAGAGAAAGAGCTTCAATGGATTATGCTCCCAGAAGTGGGGATGCCACAGGCTGCCAATATACGGGCTGTCTTTCTTCTCAATTATAAGCATAAGATGACCAGAAGAGCCACCTGTCACTTAGTATTAGCATGTACAAATTTGTATTGTCACTAACCTTGTTAAAGTCTGCACTATTCGACCTACAGGGCAGAAGTTTTGGTTAATTGTTTCATAACCCTAGTACGTTCAATGGCTCCTGCAAAGAAAATACTCAGAAAATATAGGCAGCTGGGAACATATATTGAGCACAAACCATGTGCCGGGAACTGTTCCAGTCACTCGACATTGATTAATGTACATGATATTCACAACCAGTCTTTGGAGTTGGGGCTATCATTATCCCTATTTTGTAGATGGGGAGATGGAAGCAAAAGAGGAGTAGAACCTCACATAGGTCAGAGTCAAGGCTGAAATGTGCGCACAGATTCCATGACTGAGAGCCCAGAGTCTAAACCAGTCTGCTCTATTGCATTTTTTTTTTTTTGAGACATCTTGCTCTGTCGCCCAGGCTGGAGTGCAGTGGCACAATCTCAGCTCACTGCAACCTCCACTTCCCCAGCATTTCTCCTGCCTCAGCCTCCCGAGTAGCTGAGATTACAGGCACCTGCCACCTCGCCCGGCTAATTTACGGATTTGTAGTAGAGACAGGGTTTCACCATGTTGGCCAGGCTGGTCTCAAACTCCTAACCTCAAGTGATTGGCTCGCCTTGACCGCCTTCAAAGTGCTAGGATTACAGGTATCAGCTACACTGTGCCCAGCCTGTTCAGGATGAGCACCAGCAGGCAAGAAGGAAGGGAAGACTTCTGCAGTACATCTTTTCTTGTCTGTGGTAGGTTGAATAGTATACCTGAAAATTCACATCCACCCAGAACCTCGGAATGGAAATAGACTCTATTTGGAAATAGGCCCTTGGAATATGTAATTGGTTAAGAGGAGGTCATACTTGACCAATCTCACATGTGTCCTTATAAGAAGGAAATTTGAACACAGACACACAGGGAGAAGGGCATGTGAAGACAAGGGCAGAGATTGGAGTGAGTCTCCTTCTCTAAAGGAGACTGAAAACCCCTTCCCAGGCCAGTGTCTATTCAGAGTGGTTTTTGCTCACCCAAGTTCAGACTCCAAATTGGAGTACAAGGTTTTAGAAAGAGTGGACAGAGGATCAAGGAGTGGACAGATGAGGAATGGCAGGTTCCACAAGCCTAGTGCAGAGAGGTAAAGCATGTGATTATTTCCTGCTTTAAAAAAAAAAAATACAGAGTTTTGCTCTTTCACCCAGGCTGGAGTGCCTCAGCCTCCTGAGTAGCTCGGACTACATATGTGCACCACCATGCCTGGCTATTTTTTTCATTTGTGTAGAAATAAGATCTCTCTATGTTGCCCGGACTGATCTCAAACTCCTGGGCTCAAGTGATTCTCTCATCCCTGCCTCCCAAATTGCTGGGATTATAGACGTGAACCCCTGTGCCCGGTTTTCCTGCTTTTTCTTGATCTCTTTTTAATCTCTTTTCCTCCCTCTGAGGATGAGGATAATTCTCAAAGATGCTAATAAAATTTGGATGTGGAGGAACCAGAATTTTGCTCTGCCTCTAGGGCAATGTTTTATTTGGTTGTTAGAAACACTTAATGAATAAACATAATTGTATTCCATGTCCCTGTTCTTTCTTGAAAGGCAAGGCATTCTTCTTTGAGTATCATGCAATCCCATTTTTCTCAAATCTCATTTGAGAAAACTGCCACTGAAAAATCAATAAAACCATTATTGAAAAAGAAAGGAAAACTATCATCCCAATGAGTGTCCATTAAGTCTCTAGCAAAGATTAATTTCAAATAAAGGACTGTTGTATAAAAAAAAACTAACACTGGCCATAAAAGCTTATAAGGATGGAATAGTTTGATTTTGTGTCTGCTTTTAAAAGCTATTTGGATCATTTTTCTCCTTGTCAGCATTCTTTATATCTATGGGATAATTCTTTAATTCAAACATAGTAGTTCAAGGCCTAGACTCTGGAGGCAAACTACCTGGACTCACATTCTGGCTTAGTCACTCTTTAGGTTTGCCCAAAATTTAATAAGCATTTGGGTGCAAGCGGCTTATTTGAGAGGTAACAGCGGGAAGCACCAGTAAGGAAGTGGGGAAGTGGTGCAGGAAACGAAAGACAAAGCAGATGGCGTGCATGAAGGAGCAGGCCACTACAGGGCTCTGGGGACCACTCCCGCAGGCATCCACTGGGAAACTACAGAGCTCATGCTTCAGCAGTGCACACCCTGGGAGTGAGGAAGCTGGATCTTCATCTACCAGCTCCCATCCTGCATTGGTTGAGGGCTACTCCCTAGGTTGTGAGCTTCCTAGAATTTCTAGCTTGTCCCTTAGCAAGTCAAGCCTGCTCCTATGGCCAGAGCAGCCCATTGGTGAGAGCTGAGACCTGGTGCCAGCACGGGACCAGTGGCAGACAAGAGGATACGAGAAAGGACCAACAGCGTCTGCTACAGCCCAGCCCGTCACACTCGGATCCACTCATGCAACTGTCCAATCACTGATTTCTCAAAGCATCTGGTCATTCCTTTCCAAGGAAGCAAAAAAAAACATCACAGGCACATTCATGAGACCAGCTACAGTCCCTTCTGCTGCAGTTAGTCCAAAGGCTCTAACTCTCCTCTTCATCATCTGACTCTTCTTTCTCCCACTGTAGTTTCCCCTGACCCCCAGCTGGGCCTTTGCTGGTCTGGGCTGTGTGCCTAGTGAGGTAACCTAGACCTTCATCCCTGAGGGGTCTGAGTCCCTGATTTCCATGTCTTCATCAGCCTGTGGTGGCTGCAGTTGCCCATTCACCACCCAGAAGCACCAGGAGGGGACCCAGGTGTCCCCTGAGTTCCAGAGATACTTTCTCTTGCTCCCACTATGTAGAGGCAAGCCTGCCTCCTGTGACATCCAACATCAATGATCCCTGCCAGGACAGAAACTTTTTTCTTTGGCTTGCTGGACTGCTAGCCCAAGGAGTTTTAAATGACCAAGTGACAGGTATAACTTTAGATTTCGTGAAATCTTTACTATATTCCTTGGTATAATATTCCCTCTACCTCTTTCCCCCTCCCTCACTGCCAATTCACTATGGGAACTAGGATCTTTGGTTTAGCATAAAGCAAAGTTCAAGAAACAGGAAGTACAAATTCTCCAAGTTGGTCACTAGGAATGATAATGAAGAGGGTCACTTTCTACTTTTATTTCCTGCACCTGCATATTCTACCTACTAGAGACATAAGCACCGTATAATGATTTGATGCATATACTGCACCT
Source organism: Sapajus apella (assembly GCF_009761245.1). NCBI lineage: Eukaryota > Metazoa > Chordata > Mammalia > Primates > Cebidae > Sapajus > Sapajus apella. Next base: position 8,194,520 of record NW_022436951.1, on the reverse strand, counting down.
TGAAGACCAGTGTCTGAACCTCATAGTACATCATCCCCAGCTGGCATCTCACCTAAGTCTTCATGAGGCGTTGTGGCACATGCTGTTAAGAGGTGGTCAATAAATGAGAGCTATTATAGTTGCTGATGTTGATAAATATTCTCCTGTAGGATATACATTCAAACCATAAAAACTAATGTGGAACTTCACATGATGGAGCTCAGAGTAAGATAGCCTTTCTTTTTAGGTTCAGTTCAGTTGAAGCCTCCAGATTAAGGAACAAAGCTATGGGGTTGTCTGCCTTTGCAAATTAGGTGACTGGCCCCCCAGAAAAGAAAAGAGGAAAATTACATAAGCACATTGCTGTTTATCAAGACATATACATCTTCACTGTGGGGCAAGTCTCACAACTTTGCTGTAAAGTTCTTGGTACTGTCAGTGACGTTTATTTCTTCCCATCTTCCTACCACAAGGCCATGTGGACGAGGTCAAATCTGTATGAGAGGCTGGGTGTGATAGTTCAGGCCTGTAATCCCAGCATTTTGGGAGGCCTAAGCAGCAAGATCACTTGTGCCCAGGAGTTTGAGAACAGCCTTGCAACACAGCAAAACCTTGTCTCTATAAAAAATTTTAAAAGTTAATTGGATGCAGTGGCACACACCTGTAGTCCTAAGTCCCAGGTTAACTGAGGTCAGAGGATTACTTCAGCCCAAAAGTTCAAGGCAGTGAGCCATGATCGTACCACTGCACTCCAGCATAGGCAACAGTGAGACTTTGTCTCAAAAAAAAAAAAAAAAAATCCAGTATAAGAGACAGAGGTTAGAAGTCTGAAGACCTGCATTCAAGCCCCTGCTCTGCCATCAATTCATCATCAGATATTGGGTCCATTTCTCAACATCTCTGGACCTCCTCAATTCTCCCATCCATTGACTGAATAAAATACTGGCATTCATTACCTTACTGATTAAATAAGATGGTGTATATGTGTGAAGGATTTTTAAAGTTAAATATTATGTATATATTTTTTGAGATGGAGTATCACTTAATCACCCAGGCTGGAGTGCAGTGGCATGATCTCGGCTCACTGCAACCTCTGCCGCCCAGGTTCAAGCAATTCTCCGGCCTCAGCCTCCCATAAATACTATTTAATATAAGTTTATATCAAAATTGTCAGCTCTGTAAGAGATGGAACCGGGGCCTTTGAACACAGCATTCAAAGCAATGCATCTGTAAGAATTATCTGTGGTCATGTATTACAGAGTTCTCCAGAGAAACAGAAGTTAATAGGATATATATAGATACATATGAGGAGATTTATTATGGGAATTGGCTCCTACAGTTATGGAGAGCTGAAAAGTCAGCTGTCTGTGAGCTGGAGAACCAGGAAAGCTGGTGGGGTATAGTACTGTTCAAGGCCAAAGTCCTGAGAACTAAGGAGGGGTGTCCAAAGGTCTGAGAACCAGGAGCACAAATGCCGCGAACAGGAGAAGATGAATGTCTCAGCTCCAGAAGAGAGAAAAATTTGCCTTTCCTCTGCCTTTTTGTTTCATTTGGCCCTGCTATGGTTTGAATATTTGTCCCCTCCAAAACTCATGTTGAAATGTAATCCGCCGTGCACCAGTATTGAGAGGTGGGGGCTATAAGAGGAGATTAGGTCATGAAGGCTCATGGATTCACTAATAGAGTAATGGATTATCGTGGAAGGGGACCCGGTGGCTTTATAAGAGGAGGAAGAGAGACCTGAGCTTTCACGCTCCGCCCCCACACCATGGGATGCCCTGCACTTACTCAGGACTCTGTAAAGAGTTTCCTCTATCAGGAAGGCCCTCACCAGATGTGGCCCTTCAACCTTGGGCTTCTCAGCCTACATAATTGTAATAAATGAATTTCTTTCCTTTTTTAATTACTCAGTTTCGGGTATTCTCTTATATGCAACAGAAAATGCACTAAGACAGGCCCTCAGTGGATTAGAGGATGCCCACCACATTGATGAGGGCAACCTTCTCTACTCAGTCTATTGATTCATATGCCAATCTATTGTGGCAGCACCCTCACAACCACATCTAGAAATGTTTTACCAGCCATCTGGGCCTTCCTTAGCCCAGTCAAGTTGGCACATAAAATGAAACGTCACAGGCACGGGATTCTTACACTCTTGTCCCTGACCCCTAGCCTTGCCAACCTCTTTTTCCCTTCTCCTCTTCAGCCACTTCCCCCAGTCTCTGTGCAGATTTCTGTCTCCTCACTCTAGTCACTGATTCTGTTTCCGCCTCTTTAGTCCATCTGTGTGAGGCATAATGCCTAGTCACACCTTGTGTCACCTTCTAAACACAGTTCTCCCTTGCCCTCTGATTTGACCTCTGAAATCCCTCGAACGTCCTGGCTCTTTTCCTGCCTGGATTCTTCTCCCTATGCCCAGTCTCCCAAACTAAGACAATACCTCTGCTGTTATGTATTTTTCATAAATGTAGATCAAAGATTGGAGAGAGAGAGTGTGTGTGATTTTTAACCAGTCCTTGTGAACCACCAGGGTCTCATTTTCAAGTTTTTAAAGCAATTGAAAGAAGGGTTGGGTGGTTTGTAACATTTTTCCAGCCACAATGGCCAGGATTTTGTTTAGCTTCCAAAACATCTCAACTCATATCACACAAAGGGAACCTATAACTCAAGGTAGCCAAATCTTAAAGTCACAGCAAAAACTCAATAATTCTAAATTGCTTCCAAATTAGTAAACAATAGGATCTATCGCAAAATGCCGGAGACTGGGTGCCTGGCAAATAACGAGGGCCCAATAAGATTTGCTAATTGATGGAGTGAGAGTCCTAATAGATTATTTTTAGCTCAAGCTTTTTTTGATATTTACATCCCATATGGCTCTGAATAAGGGACTTAATTCCCTGGGGCCTCCATTTCTTCATTAAAGAATGTCGGCTCTGTGGTTCCTTCCACATCTAAAATTCTATTCTATGCAACTGGGCTGAAGTTCACTTTTGCACCATCAATGAGATAGAAGTTTCCCCCATTTGTCTGCTCAAATGTCTCCTGGTTAGAGAGACATTTCTTGATAATTCAGTATTAACTAGGGTGTGTCTCTTCCCCGTCCCTCTCTATACTCTTAGTTTTACTTTTTCTTCATTGTGCTATTATGTATGTGTGTATTCATTGTTTGCCTGTTATCTGTCTCCTGCCACTAGAGTCTAAGCACCTGGAGAGGGGAGATGTCACCTGGTGTTTTCAAAGTTATATCGCCGGCACCTAGAACGACGCGGGACACAATAGGCTCTCACGCACAGTCAATGAATTAATGCAGGATTTAAATAAACCATAAAGAATATAAACTTGAGAGGAGTATGTACTGTATTTAAGAAAGCAAACTTTCGAGTACTCTTGGCTCTGTTTCAGAAGTATTCATTCACTTCTAAAAGAATGTAGCTAATTACACACCACTCCTCTCCTTTCTAAAACCATCTCCCCTTAAACAATCTCCCAGGCAAAGCTTTCCAATCCTAGTCCTAATTATATTTTACCTTAAAGGTAATCCAACTGCACACACTTATAGTTATCAAAATTTGGTTTTGGCCAGGCACGATGGCTCACGCCTTGCAATGTCAGCACTTAGGAGGCCGAGGCAGGCAGATCACTTGAGGTCAGGAGTTTGAGACCAGCCTGGCCAATATGGTGAAACCCAGTCTCTACTAAAAATACAAAAAATTAGCTGGGTGTGGTGGCACGAACCTGTAGTCCAGGCTACTTAGGAGGCTGAGGCAGGAGAATTGCTTGAACCTGGGAGGCAGAGGTTGCAGCGAGCCAAGATCACACCATTGCACTCCAGCCTGGGTGACAGAGTGAGACTCTGTCTCAAAAACAACAAAAAAAGGAAAATTTAGTTTTATTTATTCAGACTGGCTGTCCCTAATTACAATAACCCAATCCCTCAGGTTTGGTTGTAGATGGTTTATCATCATATGTCATGCTTCTACTCCATTTGAGGACATGTTTTAGAATGCATAGTTAAGTGTTCAGTTCTGTACTGAGACTTCTTGAGTTTGAATCTTGGCTTTGCTATTTCTTAGCTGTGTGACTTGGGACAAGACACTGAGCCTCTCTGGGTCTCTAGTTCACCATCGGTGAAATGGGCATGGTAATGATCCCGGTTTTTCTCCATTTGCCCTTGCCATTCTCTACCCTGCTCTGTGTCCTAGGAGGCCAAATCTCAGACCTCAACCCTGGGGATTCCTTGGGATGGAACACAGCAGGCCCTGGGCAGGAGATCCAAGGGCAGTAGGAAAGAGGGGGAGAACATTCATCCTCCACTACCCTCCTCCTTACAGGATTTTGGCAGTGTCTGTCTTCCCTTACCTATGGCCATAGCACTAAAAAAGTAGCCTCCCTGCCATGGCTAATGATGTCATCGGGTTCTGGTGACTCTCCCCTTGCTCCCTTGGGCCTGGGATGCTAACAGTTTCCTGTTCTTGCTAGTTCCAGATGCATCCATATTCCTTGAAGAATTCTCTTACTCCTATGTACCCTTTGAAAGTAGTCCCATCATTAAAATCCCTTCAGTTAATTCTTTGTTGTGCTTTCTGCCTTCTCCCAAATACGAACCAAAGCAGCATAAATACACAGCAAGATGCTAAGCGAATGAATACATGTACAGCAACTAGAGCACTGCCTGACACGTTGTAACTTCTCAACTCATGTTAAGCATTGTCTACATAAGTCAATGAGGGGAAAATGTACAAGACAGCGTATGTCAGCTTATGTGAACATACATCGTTCAGAATTGACATGCCTTCTGTCTAGTAGAAAAAGCCCTACATTTGGGCTTGGCAAAAACAGGCATTATATGCAGTCTTTTGTGCATGATTTTGAGCAAGTTAAAAAATTTCACTGAGACACATATGGTTGCAGTGAGAATGACAGATGATGTATATGACAATGGTAGACACAATGTGCATTACACAGCAGGCATTTATATATGTTCATCAAATGGGTGGGGTGCTTGGCCAGCTGCACGATATCCAAATCCAACCATGCTTAGCAGGGCCCTCCTACTTGGTTTAAGGCTTTGCAGGCACTGTCTCTAAATTCTTTTTTTTTTTTTTTTGAGATGGAGTTTCACTCTTGTTGCCTAGGCTGGAGTGCAGTGGCACCATCTTGACTCACTGCAAACTTCTCCTCTCTGGTTCAAGTGATTCTCTTTTCTCAGCCTCCTAAGTAGCTGGGATTACAGGCATGTGCCACCATGCCCAGCTAATTTTGTATTTTTAGTAGAGAAGGGGTTTCTCCATGTTGGTCAGGCTGGTCTCGAACTCCCCACCTAAGGTGATCCGCCCTCCTCAGTCTCCCAAAGTGCTGGGGTTACAGGCATGAGCCACTGCACCTGGTTGTAAATTCTTTTTTTTTTTTTTTTTTTTTGAGGGGGGGTTTTACTTTTGTTACCCAGGCTGGAGTGCAATGGCGCGATCTCGGCCGCAACCTCCGCCTCCTGGGTTCAGGCAATTCTCCTGCCTCAGCCTCCTGAGTAGCTGGGATTACAGGCACGTGCCACCATGCCCAGCTAATTTTTTGTATTTTTAGTAGAGACGGGGTTTCACCATGTTGACCAGGATGGTCTCGATCTCTTGACCTCGTGATCCACCCGCCTCGGCCTCCCAAAGTGCTGGGATTACAGGCTTGAGCCACCGCGCCCGGCCTGTAAATTCTTAATAATTTTTGAGGAAAGGGATTTTGCATTTTAATTTTGCATTGGACTCCACAAATGATGTAGCTAGTCTGGGAAGAAGATTCACTTTGTTATTCAATTCAGTGATGTTACTCTGTAATTGACTATTGCTTTTTGCATCAAACATGGATTCACTGCCATCTATTTAAAGGAAAATGAGACCCTTAAAAGATGGCATCTGTATTAAGACTGTATTAACCAATGAATAAATATCTGCTAAGAAGCTGGTATGTGTTAGGAACTGTGCCAGTACTTCTTTGAACCTAAAATGTCCTGCTTTTCAGTTCCAGGCTGAGCTGATCCACATGTGACAGGATTGGAATTGACCTCGCTATGAACCTTTCAGTCAGATCTGTGCTATCTGAGTCTTGGAGGAAAAAAAATAAGTTTCTTATTTCATCACGGCACTGTGACTCGGATTTGGACAGTGAATCATATAAATTCAATTGGATGAACAGGCAGTTAAATCCTCCAATTAGAGGATTTTAAAATCTGGGAACACCATAACAAATTCAGAATGACTAGGGGATGATGCATCACTATTCCAGGATCCCAAGTCTACATTAAAAAATGCACAGAAGCACCTCCTCAGGGTAGTAGTTGACACCCAGTAGGTGTGCTCTGACCTTGATGGAGGATGGAATAAAAACAGACCAAACAAAATCGGCCATTTAAGGAAATAATGACTCTGCCAGGCAGCAGGGAAGACAGGACCACTTCCAAAGCATCCTGTTGGTAGCCTGTGTGCACCCCATAGAAATTTATCTAGGACATTCAACAAGAAGGGATACACCCTGAATGAACAGGCAGCAAGGGCATCAATCCACACATGCTTAGTTCTCAGGTGAGGCAGGGGGGCTCTTTCCTTCTTAAATGTTTAGCTGGAATCTAAGGTTAACAGAGCAGAATCTAGGAGCATAGCTTCTGTGGCAGGGGATACGCTTTCCTTTGTTAAAGTGAACCATTAAATCAGAGCACTTCTCTCTTGCTTACACACACACACACACACACACACACACACACTACAACCACCTTTACAACACTAGTTTATACCATCTCTAAGATCATAGTGCATAGACTCTATAGGGAATCAGGGCAGATATGGAGGGCAGGGAGTGTAGAGTTGACAGAGAAGGTAGCTCTTGATTTATATAAATAGTTCTAAAGTAAAGAAACTGGTGTTTATCTTTATTATTTATAAGTTTACCAGGTCATTTTCCCATTGGGCTGTGGACTACTCAAGGTCAATGCTTGGCACAGAATTGGTCTCAGTATGAGTTTAGGCTGGAAGAAAGCATGAAGGAAATGCAGTGATCTTTTCAAGTTCCTATGAACAGGGCTGAAACTAGTACATAACATCTTTTCCCCTTCAGATTGCCTTTGATGTTCTAATACAACTGAATACAAATGCCGAAGGAGAGGAAATGGACAGAGTATGATGTGTTCTGTGCTCCAGGTCCTCTGGGTAGCCAGGGAATTTGCCGAAGCAACCTCATGCTATTGCTTACTTTAAACAGCTTTAGGGAACAAATACTGTGAGAAAAAAGAACGTTGGCCCAGATACAAATTATGGAGCATTAGTCTTGGGAAACCCCAGAGACAGACAGGGTGGGGAGCTCTTATGGACCAAAGCTCAATGGTGAGTCAAAGAGGCAGCCTCATCAACATAGCAATGGCCAACCGATGTTTACTGCCAGGACTTTCAGACTCTGGTCGTGGATAACGTACAGTGGGAAATGGGTGTGACTACCGCTTTGTATGTTAATGAACCATCTGATAATAGAGAGTGCAGAAAACAGCTTTGCACAGTGGCAGTATCGTAGCCAAAGAGGTTTATCCAAGGCACGATTATTTTTAATTGAAAACTTTTCCCAATACCCCGCCATGACGACTTGAAATACAGTCGGCATTGGCAATTCTTCACAGTCTCTATGGAGACTGAATTATTAAAAAAAAAAAAAAAAAAAGAGAGAGAGAGAGAGTGCAGAAAATATTTGTTGAGTGAGTGTCATTGAATGGGCAGGTCTACAAGGATCCATATGTTTATTACTGAAAATACTAATTTGGTTCTATAAGTCAGTCAATGCTTGTCATAAAGACTGGACTACTCTGCCCTGGGTCAGAGACCACAGATTCAAAGTCTACAGAAGAAAGCAGTCCTTGTCCTCCTTGTCACCTGAGTATTCTTTATTCACTTCATTCTTAAAACTTCTTATCCCTTGTAAGAGAGAAGGTAGCATCAGAAGTCAAAGTTCATTTTACCCAAAAAGCGTAGAGAAGGAAGAAGGACCTGCCACGATCTCCACCTTGCTGTCTCATCCTCTCTCCTGCCAGCTCTCATTCCTGTTAGCTCCATCTTCTCCAGCATCTTGCTGCCTACCCTCTCTTGCATGTCCTCTTGTTTTTCTATTCCTATCTCCTCCCTATCTGACGATGTTCTATCATACTCCGTGTAAGTGTTGCTGATTCAGCTGAATAAAAAATGTCATCTAAGCATGCACATTTTATATTTTCCAACAAGTCTGATATGATTTTATTCATGCTAATACTTCAATATATTTGGAGGGTCGGGGCAACAACCCTCCTTTTCTGACATCCTGGGATACATTTCTTGGTCTTTCATATTATTTCCAAACTCTGGTATTAGAGTTTCTGTCATCAAGGAGTTTCCCTGAAACCAACTTATTGTCCTTCTAACTATAAGCTATTGTTATATTAAAACCTGAAAACAGTTGGTGACAGAAACAATAAGCACTATAAAAGTTTAAAAGAAGGAAAAATGGTTCCAACTAGGAAGCTTGTAGCACACTTCACATAGAAGGGCAGACTTGAGTTGACCTTTAAAACTATGTAGGAGTCTAGTAAGCCAAGAAGAGTAAGGAAAGTATTTTGGGTCTGGGCATGATGGCTCATGCCTGTAACCCCAGCATTTCGGGAAGCGGAGGCGAGTGGAACCCTGGAGGCCAGGAGTTCGAGACCAGCCTGGCCAACATGACAAAACCCTGACTCTACTAAAAATATAAAAATTAGACAGGTGTGGTGGTACATGCCTGTAATCCCGGCTGCTTGGAAGGCTGAGGCACAAGATTCATTTGAATCCAGGAGGCAGAGTTTGCAGTGAGCCAAGATCTTGCCTCTGCACTCCGGCCTGGGTGAGAGAGTGACTCTGTCTCAAAAAAAAAAAAAAAAAAAAAAAAAGTGTTTTAGGTTTAGGTAGAGGACATGAGGTGAAACAAGGAAAGAGCCAGAAATGTGTAAGATGTGCAGGGATAAAAAGTCGGCTGGCATAAAAGAAACTCCCTACAGAATAGCAGAATATGAAAGTGAGAACCATGCGTGACAGCCATATTAAGGTTGCTCTTGGATGCCAAGCCAAGGCTTTGAACTTTATCTTTGAAATCAAGATGATTTCAAATACAAGTAACTGAAAACTATTCAAACTACTGTAAACAAAAAGAAATAAGATAACTCAAAAACAAAAGGATCTTGTCAAATGTGTTGACTCATGCCTGTAGTCCCAACTAACCAGGAAGCTGAGTGGGGAGGATTGCATGAGGCCAGGACTTTGAGACTGTAGTGCCCTCTGATTGCGCCTGTGAAGAGCCACTGTACTCCAGTCTGAGCAACACAGTGAGACCTCATATCTTACAGGGATGTGCAATATTTTGGCTTCCTTGGGCCACACTGGAAGAAGAAGAATTGTCTTGGGCCACACGTAAAATATGCTAACACTAACGACAGCTGATTAGCTAAAAAGTAAAATCACCAAAAAATCTCATAATGTTTTAGTAAAGTTTATGAATTTGTGTTGGGTCACATTCAAAGCTGTCCTGGGCTGTGTGTAGCCAACATGCCATGGGTTAGACAGGCTTGCATATCCATATTAAAAGCAAACAAACAGGGTGGGTGTGATGGCTCATGCCTGTAACCCCAGCACTTTGGGAGGCCAAATTGGGAGGATGGCTTGAGCTCAGAAGTTCAAGACCAGCCTGGGCAACATGGCAAGACTGCATCTCAAAAAAGGAAAAAAAAAGAAGAGAAAATTTTAAAAGCAAATAAAAATAAATAAATAAATAAAAATATCTGGGGGAACTCCAGGACAGAATGGGCAGCTAGGTCTCTCCCCAAGGCCTAGAACCCAGAATGAAAAGCTATCAGGAACTAGGGATACAAGCGTCTTAGTCTCCTCAACTCCACCCGCCCCCCTGACCAGGTACTTTCTCACTGTGGCTTCTCTTTGCATATTTGCTTCATCCTTTCTTCTCTGCACAATAGATTTTTCTGTTGCCCATGAAGACGGCGTAAGACAATACACTCCACAACTCCCAAGTTCCTGTATCCTCAGTTCAAATGATCAGCAGAGGCTACTGGCATCTTTGGCTTCCAATTCCAAATTCCCAGGAGAGAGAAATTGATTATCTCTTCCTAGTGCAACAACAGAACTATGTTATATGAAATAAACATGGCTTCTGGGCCCATCTCCAGGACAGAGTAGCTCTCAGAGATGGAATGTGGAGCTGCAGCTGGGCGGATGCACTCAAGGATGTCTTCAGTAGTTTCCGGACCAGATGAATATTTGGGAGATGGGGGAGGTAATAATGAAAGCAATCTTAGGAAGCTTCAACAGGGAGCAGAATGGCTTAGAAGGAAAATTGTGGAGGTGGAAGACCGAAGAGGTGCTGTTGGAATCTAAGCATTGAGAGCTTGAAATCTGTGGCTATGGCTGGGTGCAGTGGTTCATGCTTGTAATCCCGGCACTTTGGGAGGTCGAGACAGGTGGATCACTTGAAGTCAGAAGTTGGAGACCACCCTGACCAACATGGCGAAACCCTATCTCTACTAAAAAGACAAAGAAAAATAGCCGGATGTGGTGGTGAGCGCCTGTAATCCTAGCTACTCCGGAGGCTGAGACAGGAGAATCACTTGAACCTGGAAGGCAGAAGCTGCAGTGAGCAGAGAGTGCATCATTGTACTCCAGCCTGAGCAACAGAGAGAGATTCTATCTAAGAAAAGAAAAGAAAAAAGAAAAGAAAAGAAAAGAAAAGAAGAAAAGAAAAGAAAAAGAAAGAGATGTGACTATGATCAATCTGACAACTATTCTCTAGAAAAATACACTTGGTTCAAAAAAAAACTTCATATTTAGTCATGAGAGGGACAGTTCTTATTTCATAGCTCAGAGCCAACCCCGAGCTACTTGATAAAAAATATATGTTACATATATGTTAATGGTGGATCTCTCTTGATTCAGTGGTTACCCAGCTTCCTGCTTTGACGTTAGGACCTGGGATAGCCTACATTAATGAGGGGAAGCCTGTAAAATGAGGTGGGTCTCATGCTCTCCTACTCTAGCTATCATACAAGGCATTATAAATTCTCATTCCCTGAAGCTGGTCAAAATTTTTTTCTTCATCTGTTGCTGGTCAACTGGATTGGTTAGCTGAGGTCACAGGCGCTGGACACTCAGCTCCACTGTGGTTCTTGACCACAACAATATCCTCCTGAGGCTCTGTATCAGGTCCAGCTATGGGAGGATTAGAAGAGGAGAAAGCAAGACTCTACCTGGTGTTTAGAAAAAAAACATGGTAAATGCTACCCCTCCTCCAACATTTTCAGCTTTCTCCTGCTACCACTTCTGCTTATGATGCTAAAACTTGGGATTATCTTCCCTGGTATTCTGGCCTTGAGTGTTAGATGTTGTAGCTGTATCTTCTATACTCAGAACCTGCTTTCATTTATAATAGAATAATATGGCTACAATATCTTTTTTGTGTTTTTAACAACTCTGTTAGAATGAAACTGAACATTCCACTCAAGTGACCTAAAACAAACAAAAATCATAAGGCCTCATACACAGTATGAAGAAGTCCCCAGGGAGAACCATGTATCAGTTTGTGAGGGCTGCCATTACAAAATACCGTAGATTCAGTGGCTCAAACAATGGAATTTTACTTTCTCACAGTTCTGGAGGCTAGAAGTCCGAGATCATGGTGTTGGCAGGTTCGTTTCCTTCTAAGGCCTCTCTCTGGACATGTGCCTCCCTGGTGTCTCTCTCTCCGTGTGTCCTAAGCTCCTCTTCTCATTAGGAGACAAGTCAGATCAGATTAGGGCTCACCCACAGAACTTCTTTTGACCTTAATTACTTCCATAAAGTCCCTATCTCCAAATACAGTCATGTTTTAAGGTATTGGGGATTAGGACTTCAACATATGAATGGGGATGGGAGGCACTGTTCCATGCATGACAGGCAGCTCTGTGGTTGGTTAATTCAGTGATTCAGTTAAATCCTCAGGCCCCAGGTGTTACCATCTTTGTCCAGTCCCCCTTAACATGTGGGTTTTGTCCCCAGGCTAGTGCCCTCATGTTTTAAAATGACTGTTGCAGTTCCAGGCACCACATCCAGACATGAGAAGGCCCAGGAGAATAGGAAACCATCTCTTTCTGTGTGTCTCTCTTTACAAGCCTTTCAAAAGACTCCAGAATGCACTTCTCTTGTCTCCCTGGACAGATCTCGTCATGTGCACATGCCCAAACTAATCACCAGCAAGAGAAAAAGAGAGAGTGATTGGCTTGGGCTAATCATAATTTATCCCCTGGGTCTGGCCAACCTCCCTAAGAGCACAGGGCTGCTTTAAGGAAGAAAGCGTAGGGGCAGAATCCTGCACAAAATCAGGGTCCTATGAGGAAAAAGGAAGGGAAGAAATAGAAAACAATAATGTCTTGGGCAACCATTCACCATCTTGCTTCCCCGTTAATTGTTATTCTAGGATCTGCTGGTAAAACCGATCTTTGCACCTGCAATCAAGGGCCCTATTAATAAATAGGGTTTGCCTGAGCTGAGTCACTGAGAGTGGCGGTCTCCTCCAGCTTGTCTTCTCTTCCCACCCCCATGGCCCCACCCTAAGTTTAGCTGCCTCTTTTGGAGACAGCCAGCATCTTTCACTCAACTAGCAACCAGATCTCAGTTGCTATGCAGAAGATGTAACCACCCTTTCCCTCACAAGCCATTTTGCAAATATGTATCATTGAGAATAAGAGGAATCGGATAAAAGAATATGGATCATTCAGTGCAAACTCGTCAGCAAAATGAAGAAAATAACTCGAAAGCTACGTCATACAAATGGCGGGTTACTAACTGGGATATTCTTTATGTGTGTGGGTTCACAAGGACATGTATCAGCATTATTCAGAAGCTATTTCTAAACTGAAGATAACTTACTTAAATTTAGAAAAGCTTTCTAATTTCTCATTGGTTTCATTCTTGTACTGCTTGCATCAAAAAAGGAGAATCAGATTCTTGCGTTCTGCTTTTTTTCCCCAGATCATCCAAGAAGAATTTTAAAAATTTAATATGTGCAATAAAAACCCACATTCTATCATTTCTTTTTTCTTTTTGAAAAGGACTCTCACTCTATTATCCAGTCTGGAGTGCAGTGGTGTGATCATGGCTTATTGCAGCCTCAGCCTCCTGGGCTTGGGTGATCCTTTCAATTCAGCCTCCCAAGTAGCTGAGAGGTGCCCGACACCACGCCTAGCTAGTTTTTGTATTTTTTGTAGAGACAGGGTTTTGCCATGTTGCCCAGGTTGGTCTCAAACTCCTGGACTCAAGCAATCTGCCCACCTCGGCCTCCCAAAGTACTGGGATTACAGGCATGAGTCACCATGCCTGGCCCACAGTCAATTTTTTGATTTTCCATGAGTCTCTTATTTTTTAACAATTCATTTATTTGAGTTAGAAATGGCTTTGCCTTCAAGGTGTAAAGTTTATTTTTTGCTATTTATTTATTAGAGATGGAGTCTTGTTCTTGTTACCCAGGCTAGAATGCAGTGGCGTAATCTTGGCTCACTGCAACCTCCGCCTCCCAGGTTCAAGCGATTCTCCAGCCTCAGCCTTCTGAGTAGCTGGGATTACAGGTGCCCACCACCACGCCAGCTAATTTTTGTACTTTTAGTAGAGATGGGGGTTTTACCATGTTGGCCAGGCTGGTCTCAAACTTAAGACCTCAGGTGATCTGCCCACCTCTACCTTCTAAAGAGCTGGGATTATAGGCGTGAGCCACCGTGCCTGGTCTGTTTTGCTTTTTGATGAGAAATGTGTGAATAAATAAGACAGAAAGAAAGTTTTTTTTTTTCCCAATAATTTCTGTTAAATATTACTAATTCTTAAACAATATGTGCTTGTTGTGTCCCTGATTACTTATTTAATATCACATTTCCTACCCAAGATCTCTTTCAGTAAATGAATGCTACACTTGATGTGATTCACAACTGCAACCTCCTGCTTTGGGCATTCGCTTCTGAAAAGCATGGGCAGAGGGATGAAAGAGGCCTTTTTTCTGGAATGAATTGAGTCAGGATCAGGAGAAGCACTGATTATTCTCTTCTGGCTGCTGAGCCACGTGGCAAGAGAGGAGAAGATAAGGGATCTGGGAATCCAGTCATGGTATTAAGCAACTAGGGAGGTTAGCCCTGAGAAAAGAAGAAATGGAAACCCTTACAACTATTAGGTGTTTTTAATGAAGAAAAATAAAGCAATACTGTAACAAAAATAATAGAAAATTTTACTGAGCACTTACTAAAATGAAGGCTCCAAAGAGGTAAATTATGCCTAATCATGAAAAACAAACATAGCCATCTGAGACCCAAATGGGCTCCTGGTAAATTACTTTGCCCTCTGGCCCTGGAGCATTCAAATGCAAGCCAGCTGCTCATCTGTCAATAATGCCCCAGAGGGAGGCTGCATTGAGCTGAGATCGCACCACTGCACTCCAGCCTGGGCAACAGAGAGAGACTCTGTCTCCAAAAAAAGAAAATAAAAAAGTCCTAGAAAGGATTGCTCTCTTGAAGTGGGACTGGGCTAAAAGTTTCTAACATTCCCCATTCATGCTGAATCTGTGATCCTTTAAAAGCCAGGAAGGCTATTTGATTCATGGCATTTTCTTAAATAACATTTAATTCAGCCTCCCTCACAATATAGAAACACCCTCTGCAGCATCTCTGGATGCTCTGCCTCCTAGATTCATAGCACAGTTGGCCTTCCATATCCATGAGTTCCACATCTGTGGGTTCCACATCCATAGATTCAACCAACCACGGATCAGTAGTATCTGAAAAAACAAACAAAAAATGGATTGTTTCACCCGTACTAAACATGTACAGACTTTTGTTTGTCATTATTCCCCAAACAATACAGTATAACAACTATTTACATGGCATTTGTATTGCATTGGGTTTATAAGTCATCTAGGGATGATGTAAAGGATACAGGAGTATGTGTGTAGGGTATGAGCAAATACTACACTATTTTACATCAGGGACTTGAGCATCCATGGATTTTGGTATCGGAGGGGGATCCTGGAACCACTCCCCCATGGATTCAGAGACACAACTGTACGAAAAATGTGCCCCTTCTTTCATTCGTTCATTCTCCATAAACGCAATGAACTTCTACTATGTGCTAGATTCTGTGCTAGACACGGCAGACATAAAAATGAATAAAGACACAAGCTTATCCTCAGGTTGCTCAGGGTCCATCAGAGGAAGTAGACAAATCAAGTAAATACATAAATCACACTGCTTTAAATGAGTAAAGCACCAGAAGCATGCACCTGGCAGGAACATGAATCCTATATCTCTGGGGTCAGTGAAAACTTCCTGAAGAAGATGAGAGCTATCTGAATCTCAAAAGACAAATCCAAATATTCCAGGTAGACAAGGGAATAAGGTATTCCAGATAGAGGGAACAGAATGATCAAGGAAGCAGGGATGAAACAAACACTGAGATGTAGTAGAATCTTTTTATTATTATCATTATTATTTTGGAGATGGCGTCTCACTCTGTTGCCCAGGCTGGAGTGCAGTGGCACAATCTTGGGCTCACTGCAACCTACACCTCCCAGGTTCAAGCAATTCTTTTGCCTCAGCCTCCCGAGTAGCTGGGATTACAGGAATGTGCCACCACGCATGGCTAATTTTTTTGTATTTTTAGTAGAGATGAGGTTTCACTGTGTTGGCCAGGCTGGTCTCAAGCCCCTGACCTTGTGATCTGCCCACCATGGCCTCCCAAAGTGCTTGAGCCACCGTGCCCGCCTTTTTTTTTTTTTTTTAAACAGCGTTTCTCTCTGTCTCTCAGGCTGAAATGCAAGGGTGCAGTTTTGGCTCGCTGCAGTCTTCTGGGCTCACTGGATCCTCCCACCTCAGCCTCCAGAGTAGCTAGGACTACATGTGCCACCAGGCTTGACTAATTTTTTAATTTTTTGTAGAGACAGCAAGTTCTCACTATATTGCCCAGGCTGGTCTAGAACTTCAGGGCTCATGTCATTCACCTGCCTCAGCCTCTCAAAGTGCTGACATTACAGACTTGAGCCACCATGCCTGTTGTGAGTAGAATCTGAATAGTCCACTTTGCCATAGTAAGATATTTGGAGATCATCTTGTGGAGAATGAGGAGCCATGGCCAGACCTGATTTTTGGAACTAATGCCCACTTGAGTTCACTGCACTTTGCCCAAAACTCCCAGCCTGAATCCCTTCCTGTCCCCTTCTAGTCTTCCCATGCCCAGCATTGACAGTCAGAAGGCATCAGATGACTCTTTTCCCCAGACATACATACCTTTCTCCTTTAGTCCAGCCATCAGAACTTGACAAATTTTCTTCCATTATAAACCTTGTTACTTGACTAGACACTGACAAGATTAAACTTCATGCATGGCGCTGGGCATGGTGGCTCATGCCTGTAATCCCAGTACTTTAGGAGGCTGAAGCAGGCAGATCACCTGAGGTCAGGTGATCGAGACTAGCCTGAACAACATGGTGAAACCCTATCTGTACAAAAATACAAAAATAGCTTGCTGTGGTGGCACATGCCTGTAGTCCCAGCTACTCAAGTGACCGAGACAGGAGAATCACCTGAACCTGGGAGGTGGAGGTTGCAGTGAGCCAAGATCGTGCCACTGCACTCCAGCCTGGTTGATAAAGACTCTGTCTCAAAAAACAAAACAAAACAAAACAAAAATAGATAAATAAACATAATGCATAATCTTCATAACTTTCCTATAGGTTTTCCTGAGTTTTATGGACTGGCCTCCAATGTGTTATTTCATTGAAGAAATAACTGCTACTTTATCTCAGGAAATGTGCTCTGCTGCTAAGCGATATGTTCTACAGTGTCACAGCTAGTTAGAAAAAAAAATGTGCTAAGTTCATGATCGGAGTGGTTGCATGACTGATAATTATAAAACCAAATTGAAGGGGTAATAGAAAAATGTTCCAGAAGACACTCTTACCCTGGCCCCAAACAGCTGGGTCAGGATGACTTCATGAGCTATTTCACTTGTAATTTCTAGATCACAGCATAATTTCAATAAAGGCTGTGCTGGCCAATTACTGAGTCAGCCACACACTTGAGTTGCTGCCTTTTCAACTTTACAACGGAGTGGAGAGGTGAGTCACATTTTATTATAGAGCAATTGTGTCTGATAGAGCTTCAGTGTACCCCACCATGAAAAAGGCAAGCACAAAGAAAAAAATATCCCAAGGAAGCCACCGTAGAGGGAAATAATAGTGAGAAGATCTCCTTTATCTCCAAGCAGTGTCACATCCCCCACCCAAAACATTCTTAGCCTATACATGAGTGTTTTAGAAGGCAAAGATTATTTCAAAATGTGAAACATATTGTCAGCCTAATTTACTGGAATATGTATGTAGTAAGGCATTTCTTTCTCTTCTTCACATTGGCAGATTGTGTTACTTAAGCCCTGTGTTAGATCTCTCAGTTGTGAACGAATCCATAAAAATAGCATTCTAGTCTACAGCTAGGTCTAAGCCAATTAATGGAAATAAGGAAATGACTCACTGGAGAGTCTGAGATACTCTGTATTTTAGGATTTATATTATCCTTTCCTCAACACACCCATTTAAGAACGGACTTGAGCAAGATCTCAAAAAGCAAAGACTGTCCCCCTCACATGGCTATATATGTTCTAGAGAGTTGCCCAGAGTGAAACAAGTTCAGTGATTAAAGACTCACAAGCAGCTGAGTGCGATGGCTCACGCCTGCAATCCCAGCACTCTGGGAGGCTGAGGCAGGAGGATCACTTGAATGCAAGAGTTTGAAACCAGCCTGGGTAACATGATGAAACCCTGTTTTTACAAAAAAATTAGCTGGGCATGATGGCATATCTCAGCTACTCAGGAGGCGGAGGTAAGAAGATCACTTGAGCCCAGGAAGCAGCGGCTGCAATGAGCTGAAATCCACCACTGCACTCCAGCCTAGTCAACAGAGCAAAGTCCTGTCTCAAAAAAAGAAAAAAAAAAGTCTCACAAGCAGAGTGAGTTTTTCCCCATGCAAATCACATCTCACAACCATTCAGCTGTGCCAGAATTCTTTTTCAATGCCCCTTCACATTCTTTTTATTCCACAAGCAAGAGAGGCTTTAGGAGTGATAATATAAATTTAACACCTCCCTTAAAACATCTTCTGGGTTGTGATTAGCAAATGAAATGGTGTGGATCTGTGTCCTACCCAAATCTCATGTCGAATTATAATCCCCAATTTTGGAAGTGGGGCCTGGTGGGCAGTGACTGGATCACGAGGGCGGGCGAGGGCGGATAGTTCCCTTTGGTGCTGTTCTCGTGATGGTGAGTGAGTGCATTATCATGAGGTCTGGTTGTTTAAAAGTGTGTGACACCTTTCCCTCTCTCTCTTTTCCTTTTCCTCCTGCCATGTAAGACACCTGCTCCCACTTTGCCTTCCACCATAAGTCAGAGCTCCCTGAGGCCTCCGCAGAAGCAGATGCTGCCATGCTTCTTATACAGGCTGCGGAACCATGAGCCAATTAAATCTCTTTTCTTTATAAATTGCCCAGTCTCGTGTATTTCTTTATAGCAATGCAAAAAATGCAGACCAACATGGCGAGTTTAGGGCAACCAATTTTGCCTTTGACAAGCAGGGTGAATGCCAGCTGAAAACACCTGTAAATAGCAGACGCAGAGAGAGAAAGAGATGACGCTAGTGATAAGGAACTTCCTAATGTTCAACAAAGCAACACTGGAAATTCTGAACAACATAGCTTGAACCTACACATCCCTGGTGTGTTCTATACAGAGCACAAAGCTGTTCTTTGAGCTGGGTTTGCAAGAAAGAGCTAGGAATCCTATTCAAGGGAGCCAGTCATTTAGGATAAGCTGAAACTATATAGTGGGCAGTTTCCTTTTTAAGCATGAGAAGAAAAGACTTCCTTCATTTTAATCATGCAGCAAACCTCAGTTAAATGTGACAGGCATGGAGAGAAATTAGACCACTGAGAGAAAAATGAAAATAAACATGGTTTGGCTGGGGGTGAATAAAACAAGGGAGAAAAAGCTAAGCAAAAATCACAAACGTAAAAGATGTGTTGGAGTTGTTACAGAGGAAACCAAAAAAAGATGTGTGCATAAACTCTTAAGGCAAAGAAAAGTATGTAGGCAAGCAATTGGAAAAAGAAAACAGGGGTGTGTGGAGCAGAAAGGGAAAGAAGACAGAAGATAAACGCAAGAAAACAATATATACTATGGTTAATGGTAAATGGTCCATTTACATTTAATGCATTTTTAAAAGGATAAGCCATCATACCATGGGAATTCTAACACGGCCCATTCTAAAGGTTATATCATCCATTGCATTTTTCTGTAGGAAAATAACCACAGGCCCAGGCCACTAGTCCCTGAAAATGACTGCCGGCATGTCGGTGGGTAATGGTTCTTCCCGACATTAGCATGTACTCCTGGAGTATCATCTATAACCCATGGGGCAGATCTGTCTTCGAAGATGTTGTACATCACACATCTCACTTAATAGGAAGCCTCCCTGCAATGGAAAATAATTTGTCAGAATTTTGATTCTACTCTCTATATATAACCACTATACCACATAATAAAATCTTTTCTGATTTTTTTAAAAAAAATATGAAGTCTCCTATGATTGACTGAACCTCTAAATTCCAGCTGGGCTTCTGGTAGGTTTACTTGTGTTTCCCTCTTACTGATTTTTTCCAGAAACCCAGGTGCGGGGCTGTTTTATGGAAGAGGATTATTTATGGATTCCCTAAAGAGAAGTCTGATACACAAATAGATGTAGGGATTATGAGGCTCAGTGTTTGTAAACATCAAAAAGATTTAAGCTGAAATTTTAATTTAGAGAAGAAGCTGAAGTGTGAGAGATTTACTTTTGAATGGGCAGACATGGCATATGACTACTGCTTCTCTATGTGACAAAAAAGAAAAATCTTAAGGGTAGCTGGAAGAGGGGAGGGGTAGGGAACCCAAACAAGCCTATAGTTCCTGCTGATTGGGTAAGGAGCAAAACACACACGCGCGCGCGCGCACACACACACACACAGAGTCTTGTTTTTTATTTTCAAATCACAGGACATGGTTTTAGTGCAATTTTTACAAATCCTGATTGAGCACTATGCTGAATCAGGATTTATAAAAATTATATAACCATGGTGTTATACATAACCATAAGGTGCAATGAGAGGCAAATCGAATGTCTGGGCAACGTCCCTCTCGATGGTAATCTCTTTAGATAATTTTCACCTCACAGCAGTTGCCTAGACTAGAAATCATAAAAAACAATCACCATTTGCACCCCCATTTATTGACCACTTGAGGTTCTAGAAACTTCCATGGGAGTCAGGAAAGCGCCTCTTCTAGGTGTCAATCACAAACTCTCATCCACCCACAAAACCAATTCCCCACAGAATTCTGAGAACGCTGCCCAAAGTCATAAATGCTGCTGACAGGAATGGAGATTGGTTCCAGGGTTCTGTAAAGCCACCGGACAAGCAACTCTCACTACATTCCTCTCTTTTACTCAGAAACTCACTTCTAGAAGATTACTCTAAAGCAATAGTCATGAATCATTGTAAAAGTTCAGCTCCGCACCTGTTCATCACAACACCATTTAAAACAGCAAGAAATGATAATCAATCTAAATATCAAACCATACAAGTTAGTTCTGCAAGCTATAAACTCTATTAGAATCATGTGGCAGACTGTATGTGATGTAATAGAATACGTAATGACATGGGACCACGTTCTCAAAATCCTAAATGAAAGAAGCAGCAACTTTGTGATGCCATATAGAGTAACACAGAGTGGAATCTTGTTTTGTTTTTCTTTTATTTATTTATTTATTTTTTTTTTGAGAGGGTCTTGTACTGTTGACCAGGCTGGAGTGCATTGGCTGGATCTCAACTCACTCCAACCTCCGCCTCCCAGGTTCAAGCAATTCTCCTCCTCATTCTCCCAAGTAGCTGGGATTACAGGCGCCTGCCACCATGCCCAACTAATTTTTGTATCTTTTAGTAGAGATCGGGTTTCACCATGTTGGCCGAGATGGTCTCAATCTCCTGACCTCGTGAGTCACCCTCCTCAGCCTCCCAAAGTGCTGGGATTACAGGCGTGCTTTTCTCCAAGGTATAATAATGCATAATCATGTTTCTGCCAACTATGGACCTCATATATGACAATAGTACCATAAGATTATACTGGAGCTGCAAAATTCCTATCACCTAGTGGCGTTGCAGTCATGATAATGTCGTAGCATAAAGAATTAATCATGTGTTTGTGGCAGTGCTGGTGGGAACAAACCCACTTTGCTGCCAGTCATATAAAAGTCTAACACATACAATTGTGTACGGTACATAATACTTGATAACAAATTTCTATATTACAGTTTATGTATTTACTATTCTACACTTTTAATCATTATTTTATTTATTATTATTGTTATTTTTGAGGTGGAGTTTCGCTCTGTTACCCAGGTTAGAGTGCAGTGATGGGATCTCGGCTCACTGCAAACTCAGCCTCCCAAGTTCAGGCAATTCTTTTGCCTTCTAAGTAGTTCAGATTACAGGTGCTCACCACGATGCCTGGCTAATTTTGTATTTTTAGTAGAGACAGGGTTTTACCATGTTGGCCAGGCTGGTCTTGAACTCCTGAACTCAAGTGATCCCCCATCTTGGCCTTTCAAAGTGCTGGGATTACAGGTATGAGCCACCATGCCTGGCCTAATCATTATTTTAGAGTGTACTGCTTCTATTTTTGTTTTAAAGTTAACTGTGAAACAGCCTCCAGTAGGTCCTTCAGGAGTGTTCCAGAAAAAGGCATTGTCATCAGAGGAGATGACAGCTCCATGCATGGTATTGGCCCTGAAGACCTTGCAGTGGGACAAGATGTGGAGGTGGAAGACAGTGATATTGATGATCCTGGCCCTATGTAGGCCTAGGCTAATGTGTGTGTATCTTAGTTTTTAAGAACAACAACAAAAAAAATTGAAAAGTAAAAAATAAAAATAAAATGTTTAAATAGAAGAAAGCTTATAAAGTAAGGAGATAAAAAAAGAAAATATTTCTGTGCAGCTGGGCAATGTGGTTTTTGTTTTGTTTTGTTTTTTGAGAGAGAGTAGCACTCTACTGCCCAGGCTGGAGGGCAGGAGCTGGATCTCAGCTCACTGCAGCCTCTCCTGCCTCAGCCTCCCAAGTAGCTGGAATTATAGGTGCCCCGCCCCTACGCCTGGCGAATTTTTATATTTTTAGTAAAGACAATGTTTTACAATGTTAGCCATGCTGATCTCCAAATCCTTACCTCAAGTGATCCACCCGCCTCAGCCTCCAAAGTGCTGGGATTACAGGCATGAGCCACCTCAGCCCACCAGGAAAGAAACGATTTGTAACAAACTTTAGTGTAGCTTAAGTGGGCAGTGTTTATAAAGTCTACAATAGTGTTTAGTAATGTCTTAGGCCTTCCCATTCACTCACCACTCACTCATCGACTCACTCACTCACACAGAGCAACTTTCAGTCCTGCAAGCTCCATTCACGGTGTAAGTGTCGTACACAGTTTACCATTTTTAATCTTTGGATTTTTTTTTAAGACAAGGTCTCTACTCTGTCACCATGATTGGACTGCAATGGTGCAATCACAGGTCACTGCAGCCTCAACTTCCGGGGCTCAAGAGATCCTCCCACCTCAGCCTCCCAAGTAGGCAGAACCACAGGCCTATACCACCATGTCTGGCTAATTTTCTTTTCTTTTTCATTTTTTTTAAAATTTTATTTAGAGACAAGGTCTCCTGATGTTGCCCAGACTGCTCTCAAACTCCTGGGCTCAAGCAATCCTCCTACCTTAGCCCCCAAAAAGGCTGAAATTACAGGTGTGAAACACCACACCTGGCTTCATTTTTTATCCTTTATTTTTATTGTATTTTTACTGTACCTTTTCTATGTTTAGGTATACATGTACTTACTGTTGTGTTACCGTTGCTTGTAGTAATCAGTACAGCAACAGCTGTAAAGGTTTGTAGCCTGGGAGCAATAGGCTCTACCATATAGCCTGGGTGATTAGCAGGCTGTACCATCCAGGCTTCTGTTAAGTACACTCCGTGATGTTCACACAAAGATGAAATCACCTAATGGCACATTTTTCAGAATGTATCCCCATCATTAGGTGATGCATGACTGTTCATCTATGTGTATACAAATATATATGTGCATTAAAACCTTAACAGTAATCGTCTCTAGGGAGTAGGACTATGGTGATTTCTAAATTTTTTCCTGCTTATCAGTAATGAAATGTGTTTCTCAATGAACGTTAATTTATAATGAGTAAAAATGTTAAATTTTAAATGAAAATGCTTCCTAAAATAAAAGGGTTAAAAAAATTCCAAAGTTTGGATGTTGATTGTTGGATACTGACTGTTTCCTCTCTGCCTGTGCAGCACTCTCAATCAAGAGAATACAGTGTGAATTCGTGGGGGCATATCTTCCTGGCTTTTAGAGTAGGGCATCAGGCCTCTCTGGCTTCAACTAAAAGAGACCCCCCTCTGCCAGGTGGCGGACAACATCCTCTGTTGCTCACATACAATGAGGCTTCAAGTCCGCTGCGTCCCGCTCCCATGCGTTTTGGATATGTGAGCCTTGTGTTTACCTATCCCCAGGCTTTTGGGGGAAACCTAGAATCTGGTAGCCCTCCAACTTGGCTGGATCACCATCTCCAAACCTAATACTTTAAGCCACCAAGTGGGACCAGCCACATAATTTTCAGGAATAAGTGGCAAATGGAAACATACACCCCTTTTTCAAAACTTACTGAGAATTTCAAGATGGTGAGAGCAGAGCATGAATCAGGTGCAGGCCTTTCTGAGCATGGGGGGCTTTGCTACTGCACAGGTCACACGCCCATGAAACCACCCTGGCACTAGCCTTCTTATTTCCTATCAAGTCTGTTAAGCTGTAAAATGTGGGCAAGTTAGTTGGTTCATGACCCTGAACAAGAGAGACAGTTTAAATAGGGCCAAGACGCGTGTCAGGTGGACAGGACTTATCTTCTACCAAAGCAGGATAATGAAGTCATCATGGCCACATTGTTCCAGAGTGTGTCTGTGTCCATTTACCCTCCTGGTACCCAGAGGGAGGAGAGGAGAAAGAGAGGAAGGGAGGGAGGGAGGGAGATTGCTAGGTGACCAGGGCAGGGGAAAGGAAAACTTTGCAACTATCAAATCATGCCCTTTTCTGCCCTCTACCCCGCTAGCATGGCTAATTGTGGATTGTACATATCTTTGAAATAAACTTCCCATTATTTAGTAGCCTGCTATCCAATGGGAGGATTATCGTGGCCAATTTGTTAATAAGTCAAATTAAAAATTTGTTATAAGACTTTATTTTATTTTATGTTTTGAAGGTCTTGCTCTGTCACCTAGGCTGGAATGCAGTGGCACAATCTGGGCTCATGGCAAGCTCTACCTCCGGGGCTCAAGTTATCCAAGCCTGGCTCATTTTTGTATTTTTTGTCGAGACAGGGTTTCATCATGCCAGGCTGGTCTTGAACTCCTGAGCTCAAGCAACCCGCCCACCTCGGCCTCCCAAAGTGTGAGGACTACAGGTGTGAGCCACTGTGCCTGGTGGTTACCAAGACTTTAGTGGCAATTAAAGCTCAAACATTTATTATGCATTTGTATCAATAAAAATAAAATACAAATGAGAAAAGCAGCATGTAATTAGCACTTTCTCTTGTTCCAATTTAAATGTTTCAGGAAATTCTACCAAAAAGATCACACAGTGAGTGGCAGAGCTTGTGCTGCCAGCACTGCGGAGCCTGAAGTGTAAATTGCAAGTCTTCGTTTCTGATGTGCCGGTGGTCTGGGACATGCCACTTGATTCATCTATGTCTCAGTCTCCTCGGTTGTAAGCAAAGATAACAATATCCACAGTGTTGTTAGGAGAACAAAATAAAATAATATGAATAAAGAACTTTGTAAACGGTTTCCTTTTAAAGCCTATATGTGTAAGTCTTAATGAGCTATTACCTTAAACAACAGGCACTGGGACATGCTGGGAAATGAGCAGGTGCTAAATATATATCCTGGTTTTTAGAAGGAAATAGTTTGCTTTCCTGTGTCTAGATTCACATGGTACAAAAAATGTTTCTTTAAAAAAGAAAATAACATCCCTTGTCTCCTTCAGCCAAAGGTATGTGACCATCTTTTGTTCTGTAAATTTAACAGGCCTAAAAATACCTCCCTATTAAGCATCATTATAAGAAACCATAGACCAGGGAAAAGATTGCCTGCTCATAGCCGTCGCTCATTTATTTCAAGTGCTCGTTTTTTGGGGGTTTTTTGTTTGTTTGTTTGAGACAGAGTCTTGCTCTGTTGCCCAGGCTGGAGTGCAGTAGCTAGATCTCGGCTCACTGCAACCTCTGCCTCCTGGGTTCAAGCAATTCTGCCTCAGCCTCCCAAGTAGCTGGGACTACAGGTGCATGCCACCACGCCCAGCTAATTTTTGTATTTTTAGTAAAGATAGGGTTTCACCATATTGTCCAGGCTGGTCTTGAACTCCTGACCTTGTGATCCACCTGCCTCAGCCTCCCAAAGTGCTGGGATTACAGGCATGAGCCACCGTGCCTGGCCTCAAGTGCTGTTTTATGTTTCAAACTACATTATACCAGAAGGCTTTGGACATAACTTTGGAATATGACTTAACTCATACTTAATGTGATTCTCACAGATACCTTTCCCGAGTACAGACCCAGATAACACACACTCAGCCTCTGTGCACAAATAATTCCTGGGTCATTTAGGGTCATCCAAGGTAGTATTAAAAGTGCTACCATCAACATTTTGAAATCCAGGAAGGAAACAACTAAATTTGTTCACAATCAGTTTCCACAAGTAAACTGAAATGTGGAGATCCACTGCATGAGTGGTGCATAAAAATGCTAGGTATGGGCCAGGCCCGGTGGCTCACACCTATAATCTTAGCACTTAGGAAGGCCGAAGCAGGTAGATAATTTGAGGTCAGGAGTTTGAGACCAGCCTGGCCAACATGATGAAGCCCTGTCTCTGCTAAAAATACAAAATTAGCCAGGTGTGGTGGTGGGCACCTATCATACCAGCTAATCAAGAGGCTGAGGCGTGAGAATCGTTTGAACCTGGGAGGCAGAGATTGTAGTGAGCCGAGATCACATCACTGCACCCCAGCCTGGGTGACAGAGTAAAACTTCATTTCAAAAAAAAGAAAAAATGATAGTAATCTAATGAGAATCAAAAATTCTGGGGAATCCACACTGGAAGAAATTAAGAGGGATTTTTGTAAGGAAAACATCAGAAACCACTGTTCTAGATGAACAGAATTCCACTCTTGGATAGCTTATTAACTGTACTCATGCACACGTAACTCGATTTAACCAGCCCTTATTTTCAAATTTTCTTTTGGAGACAGAATCTTGCTTAGTTGCCCAGGCTGGAGTACTGTGGTGTGTTCATAGTTCACTGCAGCCTCAACTCCTGGGCTCAAGCAATCTTTCTGCCTCAGCCTCCAGAGTGGCTAGGACTACAAGTTCATGCCACCAAGTTTGGCTAATATTAAAAAAAAATTGTAGAGACAGGGTCTCACTACGGTCCCCTAGGTGGTGTTGAACTCCTGGCCTCCAGCACTCCTCCCACCTATGCCTCTCAAAGTGCTGGGATTACAGGCATGAGCTCCAGCACCTGGCCTGATGATCATGTTTTAAAGGCCTATTCAATTTCATTAGAAAACCACATTATGACAGTGATGAGGTAAGGGCTTCATCCTGAATACCTGAGGGTGGTCAAGTGGGACATAGTTTAGATACTCAACCATTCTGAACTGATTTTCTTATCTGCAAAATGAGGGTCACTTAGCTAAGAGCTCCACAGGCATAAAAATTAACGAGATCAGCATTCACACTTCATTATTCTGTAAACTGTAAATATAAGGTATAGAGTGGATAAGGAAGGAAAATAGTCTTATATCTGAAGGCTGAAATAGCAGAGATGAAGAATTGATCCAGTGTGGATAATCCAAAGGGGCGTGTGTGTGTGTGTGTGTGTGTGTGTGTGTGTGTACCTGTGAAAATTTCACATGTTATTTACAGAAGTTAACTGGACCATTCAAACCTCCATTTAAAAACATGCTCCTTCCTGAAGAAGAAAAAAGAAAAAGAAAAAAGAAATAGCAGCATATGAATAAAAGTATTTAAATTCCTTTTAAGGTGAACTATGTTTCTAGATTTAGTGTTTCTAGTAATAATTATCAGAGACATATTTTGTAATTCTACGTTGATGTAATATCCTGTCTTCAGAACTAAAAGATAAGTCAAAGAAAGGCTAGTAAACTTGAACCACACTTGGAATCAGTTATTTAAAAAAAAAAATCAGAAAATTTGTGAACAGAGATTCAAAATATGAGTTGCTATAAGTGACTTGGCTGAATAGTAAGGTATAGATGCTACATCCAGACTTTCAAAAAGGCAACTATTCGTAGCAATATAATTTCCATGGTTTCACATTGATCATTTGATGCTGGGAAATTCTCATAGTATGTTAGATCCTGTTTAGAACTCATTCCTCTTATGAAAGCTGGCACAAATTTACAGAGGGAATTTTCAAATAACAGGGCTGTAAATGAGGGGACTTCCCAAAAGGCATGGATTTAGAGTCAGGCCCTTTGGGAAAAGGAGCAAGCTTTTATTAAGTCCTGAAAGACAAAGGGCCAAATAATTTTAGGATTTCAGTTGTTCGACAAACAAGTATTAACTACCTACTGCATATTGGCATTGGGCTAAGGGCACAGCGCTGATCAGAACAAAGTCCCTGGCTGAGCTTAGTGGCTCACGCCTATAATCCCAGCACTTTGGGATGCCGAGGCAGGCAGATCATTTGAGGTCAGGAGTTCAAGACCAGCCTGGCCTTGAAACCCCATCTCTACTAAAAATACAAAAAATTAGCCAGACATGGTAGCACACACCTGCAGTCCATGCTACTCAGGAGGCTGAGGCAGGAAAATCGCTTGAGCCCGAGGGGCAGAGGTTGCAGTGAGCTGAGATTGTGCCATTGCACTCCAGACTGGGCAACAGAGCAAGACTCCATTTCAGAGAAAAAAAAAAAAGTCCTTGTCCTCATGACATTCCAACTGTTAGGGGAGAGAAAACAATAAGTCAAAAAAAAAAAAAAAGAATAAATGAAAGAATACCAATTATTGGAAAGCACTGTGAGGAAATGTTCAGGGAATGTGGTGGAGGGCGATGGGAGAGGAATTTGCCACACTGGATGGAAAGGATTTTTCGAAGAGGTAACATAGGAACTGGAACCTGAAGGTGAAAATGGTGAAAACCCAGGAAATTCTATTTGGGCAGAGGGAACAGCCAGTGGCAAGGCTCTAAGGAGGGAAGGAGGGGAGGCAAGAAGGTGTGTTCCAGGAGGAAAGAGGAGAGAACTCTGGCTGGAGCCCAGAGGTCAGGGAAGAGGCTGCTGGGAGGGGAGGTTGGAGGGGCAGTCACAGCCAGCTCTGGCTGGGCCTTGAAGGCTGAGGTGAGGAGTTTGTGTTTGATTTCCAAGTGTGATTGCCAGCCACTGAAGGGCTTGAGACAGGACATTGATTTCTGGTGTTCAAAGATGGCTTTGCCTCTGGGTGGTTGGGCAGGGAAGGTTAGCATAGAGAAGAGGGGAAGGAAAGAGACGGGTTGAGAGTTATAGCAGTAGCTCAAGTGACATCAGAAATGAATGGCAGAGGCCATTTAGGTGCCAGCCCTATGACCCCGGAAATCTGCTCTGTGCTGAAGCCATTAGTCCGTTTGAATCTCTTGTGCTCTGTACTGGCCACCCAGCCTGTGACTCAAAGACTCCAACTGCAGGAATACCCAACTTTTTCCTGACAATTTCCCAGAAACTGTATCATGTGGGCAGTGTATATAGAGAAGAGGCTGACCAGGGATTGCTAAGAAAAGCCATGAATGGGAATAATGTACAAAGTGTGACTACAGTTTAAGAACTTTTCCAGGGTGGAAAATTCTAGAAACCCAAGGAGTCAGGGAGTGGAGCATGGTGGAACCCTCAGGCTGGAGATCCTCAGTGTCAGGTTCTGAGGTCAATGTGTAGATCAGAGCCAATGCAAGGGAACTCTGCACATGTCATGGGGTGGAGAGCATGCACTGGGGTAAACAACGGCAGGATCTAGAAACACAGATGTTTGAATCCACCTAGAAGTGACTGCAGCTCTAATATTACCTTCATTTTTCCTTTATAATTAACTTAAATTTATTTTTACTGAATTATAGACTCCCCAGAGACATGGTGAGAAGATTTGTCAGATAGAATTCTAAAATTCTCATTTTTTATTTTTATTTTTTTATTTTGTAGAAGGAAGGTTGTGCTTTGTTGCCCAGAGCAGTCTCAACCTCCTGGTCCCAAGTGATCTTCCCCCCTCTGCCTCCTAAAGTGCTGGGATTACAGGCATAGGCCGCTGCACCTGGCCTCATTTCTGTATTTTTTTTTTTTCTTTTTGAGATGGAGTCTCACTCTGTGGCCCAGGCTGGAGTGTACTGGCACCATGTCAGCTCATTGTAACCTCTGCCTCCTGGGTTCAAGTGATTCTCCTGTCTCAGCCTCCAGGGTAGCTGAAATTACAGGCACCCACCACCACGCTCAGCTAATTTTTGTAATTTTACTAGAGACAAGGTTTCACCATGTTGGCCAGGCTGGTCTCAAACTTCTGACCTCAAGTGATCCACCCACCTTGGCCTTCCAAAGTGCTGGGATTACAGGCATAAGCCACTGCACCCAGCCTCATTTCTGTATTTTAAATATAAATATAATTTACCAAATGCTTATTTATAAATATACTTTACCAAATGCCTATTTCACTATAGGCTGGCAAGTTTCCTTGACAACATAGTATGAGAAAAGAATGTAAGTTTTGGAGTCAGAGAGGAATTTGCCCAAAGCCTGGATCAGTCATATTCTAGCTCTATTGTTTTGGTCATTTCAATTCTCTCAGCCTCAGTTTCCATATCTGCATAATGGGAGTGATAAGGATTATAAATAATAATTGTAAAGTGCCTGGCTCCTACCAGACACCTGATAAATATCAGAATTACAGTGCCAAGGAAACATATTACTTTCTCATATGAACTAGGTGGCTTATACAAAATAAAAGAATGCCCTTTTCCACATCTTCTGGCTGTATCAAGTCCTGACATACGCAAGTGGTCACACAAAGGAGTTCAAGGTTAAAAAGTGAGGAGACTGAGCATCAACCCTTCCCCTGGTCTCGTCTGTTAGCACGACTCACAGCACTGCTAACAAAGGCTGAGGAGAAACATCCTCATCACACCCATTCATCATTTTTTACCTTCCTTTTTGAGGTTAGGGATGGAAACTATTAGAGTTAGGAAAATGACTGTAATATTTTCCCCCAGTCATGAAATTCTATCAATATGAAAGCTCCCAGAACATTCAACAGCCTCAAAGCTCACCAGGGTGGTAAGCCTAAACTTATTTGCTTTTAAAACATAAATGAAGTTGGTTCTGTAAATGTGACTTCTCACTGAGCCCAGAAATGAAAAATTCCAGCTTGTCACTGATCTCTTACAAAACTTGGAAGAAGCAATCTCCTTTCCTAGGCCGGATTCATCTAAAACAGCCCAACTCAGTTCTTGTTTCTTTGTTTGCTCCATGTTTGGTTATAATTAAGTGTTTCATTCTTGAGGTTTCTTATCCATAGAACCTCCCAGTAGAAGAGTTACCAGAGAATTATTTCTGCCTTTGCAAAGCAGGGAAGAGGTCCCCCCACCCACCTCTGTCTGAGCATTAAATCCCAGACACCAGCAGCTGGACTGGACCCCACTTTCCAATCCTTTGATACTCCTTCCAATATTTTAGGGTGCGAGTCACCAAAACCAGAAAAACTTTTGTCTAATGTTTTAAGTTGCTCTTTGTTTAATTGATACCAAAAACTAGTATTTCCTTCTTCAACTTTTCTATTTTAGGTTAGACCATGGAAGGTAAAGCAATGTGTGGAGGAAGAGTGTTGTGAGAAAAGAGAATATTAGAAGTAACTTTTATTTTTGGAGGTTTTGGAAATCAATAGAGGGAAATAAGATACCCTCATGAAGAAGTAAGACTTAGGGTCTGGAAGAGATTGAATAGATTCCTCATGTGAGGAGAACATCGACATGAAAGGTGTCATGGTGACTTGAGTTGGGTTTTAAGAATGGGAAACTTGGTTTCCTCCTGGGCCTCCCTCACAGGCTGGGGAGGACCACCTGCATTTTCAGGATGCTGGTCCCTTGCCTAATCCAGTCCTGTAAAGTGGAAGAAACGAGCCCAGAGGGGAAGATTGGAAGCCCCAGGACAATCCAGGATTTTCTCATAACTTGACTTAGCACAACGTGGCCCCAAATGAGAGCATAAAGTGGACCCAGGCAGCCACTTAAGTGGCAGACCAAAAGAGCAGGCTGGATCCAGATTTTCTCACAGCAGCCTGCAATTATCCCCAAGACTCTTTTCTGTGAGTTAGTTCATTCGAACTTCCTCCTAAAATATCCTGAGCCATCTGGGAGGAGTACCTCGCAATGCTATCACTACCTGCTAGAATTTTAATATGATTTGTTTTCTCACATCGTGAGTGCTGCATACCAAATGTTTGTGTCTCCACAAAGTCTGTAAATTGCAGCCCTAATTCCCAATGTGATACTATTAGGAGGTGGGGCCTTTGGGAGGTAATTAGGTTGTGAAGGATAAGCCCTCATGATGGGATTAGTGCCCTTATAAGAAGAGACACAAGGCTGGGCACAGTGGCTCACACTTGTAATCCGAGCATTTTGGGAGGCCGAGGCAGGCGGATCACAAGACCAGCCTGGCCACACAGTGAAACCCTGTCTCTATCAAAAATACAAAAATTAGCTGGGTGTGAGGGCAGGCATTTGTTCTCCCAGCTACTCAGGAGGCTGAGGCAGGAAAATCACCTGAACTGAGGAGGCAAGGGTTGCAGTGAGCCAAGATTGCGCCACTGCATTCCAGCCTGGGCTAGATTCTGTCTCAAAAAAAAAAAAAAGAAGACACATGAAAACATGAGCTGGGCACAGTGACTCATACCTGGAATCCCAGCACTTTGGGAGGCTGAGGTGGGAGGATCGCCTAAGCCTAGGATTTGAAGACCAGCTTGAGCAAACATAGTGAGACCCTCCTCTCCATAAAAAAAAAAATTAAGTTAGCTGGGTGTGGTGGCATGTGCCTGTGGTCCCAGCTAGGTGGGAGGGTCACTTGAGCCTGGGAGGTTGAGGCTGCAGTGAGCCCTGATCACATCCTGCCCTCCAGCCTGGGTGACAGAGTGAGACCCTATCTCAAAAAGAAGAGATATGAATATGTACAACTAATATATAATCAATTTTTTTTAACAAAAAGAAGAGACACGAGAGAAATGAGGAAACAACAAGAAGGCAGCCCTCTGCAAACCAGGAAGAGAGCCCACACCAGGAACCAAACTGGCCAGCACCTTGATGTTGCACTTTCTAGCCTCCAGAACTGTGAAAAATGTTTTGTTTTGTCTTGTTTTTGGTATTGTTTAAGCCACTGGTTCTACGCTATTTTTGTTATAGCAGCCTGAACTAAGGTGAAGGCTATGGGGGAGAGTATAAACCGTGGAACAGTGGACGTCAATGTTTTAATATCATTGGTAGGCGTGGTCTGAGAGTGGTTGGCTGCAGAAGAGGGTCTGGACAGACAGGGCTGTCCTACTCAGAAGTGTGCACACTGCTGGTCTGAAAGTGAAAGATCATCCATCTCTCCTAGGATTCATAAGTCAATCATTAAGCAAGCATTTACTGAGGACCAATGTGATGTGCCAGGCACAGTTCTAAACACTGTGGATCCAAAGGGTTCTCCAAGATACATTGTAATTAGGTACAGGTACCTCTAAGATACAGATAATTAAGACACCACATGCTAAGTGGGAAGATACAGAAATGCAGAGGAAGCTACAGGAACCCAAGGTGGAGGGCTGAGCCCAACTCAGAGGGAGTAGTGGAAGATTGGTAGGAGGCTCCCTGGTGGAGGTGATGGCTTAGCCAAGGTATTTTCCATAGCAGAGATTACCATATTTCACTGATTCTGAGATGCACTTTCTTTTCCACATTGTAACATCTCTAAAACTGGGATTTATCCTGTAATTGATGGAGATTTGCCATTGTCATTACCTGCGCGCAAGTAAATTTGGTCATTTTGTCATCAGTTCACTTGAGTTATTTGCAACATTAGCACTAAGCAAGTGGAGTTTAATTGCCATTTAAAATATCTTCAAAGACATTACTTATGATTTGGTGTTACAGCAAATATATATATATATATATATATATATATTATATATATATAAATATATATATATATTTACACAGAAAAATATGGGAATCAAGGGGCTTACATTGAATATTAAGAAAGCAGATATTTATGGAGGAATGACCAGGATTCTGTATTTCTCACAAGTATTTTAATAGCATCAAGAAGAGAAGATATCCACAAGTATGTGAAGCTGTGTTATATTTTGTTACTAAGATACCAAAAAAAAAAAAAAGAATTGTCTATCACATACTAAGAGACACAGATGAAAGCAGGAAAGTTGCCAAACCCAGAGGAATATACACAGGGAAGTATCAAATGAGCAAAGGCTGGTGGCACTAATTTCGTGCATGACACAGAAGTGTCCTTAAAGCATTATATCACAGTTTAATGGGCAGAGTGGTGTTTTTCTTTATTGGTAATAAATAAATCAGTCAATCAATGATGTCTTAATTTGATATAGTGCAGCATTTTGTTGTAAGGAACAGAAACCCACCCACTTTAGCTTAAACCTAAGGCAGTGGTATGCCAGAGCCTGCTCTTGCAAGCTCATGAAAGATGAGTATACACACACAAGTCTACATGTAGTGACGTCACAATAGTGTAAAATAGGTCATGGGGGGAGAATTTACATCTTGGAAACTGGCAGGCGCTACAAATCAAGGCTGGTGTTTGTTTGCTTTTTAGCAGCTGTTTTACCAGCACACCACTGCCAGAGGGGGACTTCATGGATTAGAAAGGTGTAGTTCATGGAAGCTTTACTAGAGTATGGAACCAGGTAATGTAAAGTTATCAAGAACAATGACAGCTCTTTTCTATGTTTATTTTCTTCTTGGTGTCTGGAGCCACATGGCCTCTCATCTCTTCTTAGAGCTACACATCTCTTTGCTCTTCTCTCTTGGGAGAAAATAGTCTTCTGGAACAATCAGGTTTGTGTAAAGTCATACAGTCAGGAGTCACATAATAAGATTGCAGTCAGTGACGAATCACATATATGACAGTGCTCCCATAAGGGATAATAGAGCTGGAAAATTCCTGTCAGCTAGTGATATCATAACTGCCCTAGCATCTAGAACAACATGTTACTCATGGGTTTCTCGTGATGCTGGTGTAAACAAACCTACTTTGCTGCCAGTCATATAAAAGTAGGGCATATACATTTCTGAACAGTGTGCAATACCGTAATACTTGATAATATAATAAACGACTATGTTACTGGTTTAGGTATTCACTATACTACACCTTTTATTGTTATTTTAGAATGTACTCCTTCTACTTATTTTTTTTTTAAGTTGACTGCGAAACAGCCTTAGGCAGTTTCTCCAGGAGGGATTCCAGAAGGCATTGTTATCAGAGGAGATGGTAGCTCCATGCGTGGTATTGCCCCAGAAGACCTTCCAGTGAGGCAAGATGTGGAGATGGAAGACAATGATACTGCTAATCCTGACCCCGTGTAGGCCTAGGCCAATGTGTGTGTTTCTGTCTTCACTTTCAACAAAATAAAAGCTTTAAAAGTTTTAAAAACCTGTTTTTAATAGAAAAGAAGTTCACCACTGCATTCATGCATTCATCCGACAGCCATCCTTCCTGAAGGACACTGCATTCTTCAGCGTTAACAGCGTGTAGTTTTCCTTTCTCTCTATTCCTGATTACCCCTTTTGAAATTCTCATGGCATTTGGAGGAAGGAATTTCTGATTTGGGGAAAGGAATTTCAGCACCACAAAGCAGGTTTTAGGATGAAGGAAAGGAGACTAGAATTCCCCTGCCCTGCTTAAGAGCTGGTCCTGAAAGTCTCAGCTTGAGTGTCACCTCTTCGGAGAACGCTTTCATGACCCTCTTTCTAATGTTGTTCCCCCAATCACATTAAGCTGTTTTATTTTATTCACAGCACTTATCTTGTCTATTTCTTTATTGTATCTCTCAGTATTTTTCTCTAAATCATATGAGATTATTAACTTTGTGCTATGATTTGAATGTTTGTGTCCCTCCAAAATTCATACTGAAGCTTTGATATGATTTGGCTGTGTCACCTCCCAAATCTCACCTTGAACTGTAATAATCCTCATGTGTCAAGGGTGGGGCCAGGTGGAGGTAACTGAATCATGGGGTCAGTTCTTCCATACAGTTCTTATGGTAGTTAATAAGGCTCTTGAGATCTGATGGTTTTATAAATGGGAGTTCCTTGCACAAGTTCTATTGCCTGCCACCATGTAAGACGTGACTTTGCTCCTCATTTGCCTTCTGCCATGTTTGTGAGGTCTCCTCAGCCATGTGGAACTGTGAGTCAATTAAACCTGTTTCCTTTATAAATTACCCAGTCTCGGGTATGTCTTTATTAGCAGCACGAGAACAAACTAATACAAGCTTATCCCCCTAGTGTTGGGGGTGAGACCTTTAGGCAGAGATTAGGTTTTAAGAGCTCTTCCCTCATGCATGAGATTAGTGCCTTTATAAAAGTGATTGAAGGAATTAGCTAGTCCGTTTTGCACTTCCATCTCTTCTGTCATGTGAAGACATAGCAAGGTGCCCTCTTGGAAGCAGAGAGCAGCCCTGGCACCAGACACTAAATCTGCTGGCACCTTGATCTTGAACTTCCCAGCCTCCAGAATCATGAGAAATAAATTTCTGTTGTTTATAAATTACCTATTCCAAGGTATTTTGTTATTGCAGCAGGAGCAGACTGAGACAGTTTGTCAGTTTTGTTTCCCACTGTGTCCCCATTGGCATAATACACTGGCTAGAACATAGAAGGCTATCAGTATCATTGCTGAAGGGAAGAATAGATGAATGAATGAACAAGTGAGTACTTTTTACAATCTGATTTAGTTCCTCCTGTGTAGTCAGCAGGGGTTTGGCAATCTGAGGGGGGTCAGATGTTGGTCTCTATGCCCCAGATTCAGGGCATGGATAAATTGTGATAAATAAAGTTTTATTGTAACACAGCCACATTAATTAGTTTACTCATTATCTGTAGCCACTTTTGAGATCCAGTGAGAGAATTGGGTGTTGCAACAGAGCTACATGATCTGCAATTTGAAAATGTTTAATATCTGTCCCTTTAAGAAAAAAAATTGCTAGCCCTCACCTAGTCTCACCCCAGGAGAGTTGAACTAAAACTGTGAGAGCCCCAGTTGGTGAGCTGTTGAAAATAAAGAGTCTAGTGCCTCTTCCTCATTCAAACATGTTTAGCCCCCCTGCATTAATATGCACTGTCTTTCAGCAAATGATGTTTTTTATTTGTTTGTTTGGAGATGAAGTCTCACTCTGTCACCCAGCTGGAATGCACTGGTGCCATCTGCAACCTCCTCCCCTCACATTCAAGCAATTATCCTGCCTCAGCCTCCCAAGTAGCTGGCATTACAGGTGCCCATCATCATGCCCAGATAACTTTTGTATTTTTAGTAGAGACGTGGTTTCACTGTGTTGGTCAGGCTGGTCTTAAACCCCTGACCTCAGGTGATCCACCCACCTCTGCCTCCCAAAGTGCTGGGATTACACACATGAGCCACCATGCCTGGCAGAAAACAATTTTAAATAAAAAACCTTTTTATTCAAATTGTTCAAAAGTTTATGACTTGAAAACAATCTATTTATTTCTATTCATTTATAAGATAGGCTAGGTTGTGCTGCAGTAACAAACAACTTGAAAATCCCAACAGCTTAATAGGCCAAAGTTCATCTCTTGCTCACATTACATTTCCCATGTGGATTGACAGCAACTCTTCATATTGTAGTCACTGAAGAACCCAAGGCTAACGGAAGCCCACCTCTGCTCTACTGCTGTGACTTACAAAAATGAGGTTGGGAGTGGAGACTATAGTTAATCATACACAGAAACTTTAAGGCTTCTACCTGGAAGAGACACACATCACTTTTGTTCACATTTTCTTGCCCAAAGCAAGACTATGGCTGCATTTCAGTTCAACAGAATGACTATGTATAATCCTTTTTCATATATTTATATAAATATATATTTATTTACAGTTAACAATAAACTTTACATTTATTTAGAGTTAATAATAAAGATATTAACTTTTTTTTTTTTGAGACAGAGTTTTGCCCTTGTTGCCCAGGCTGGAGGGCAATGGCACAATCTTGGCTCACTGCAGCCTTTGCCTCCCTGGTTCAAGTGACTCTCCTGCCTCAGTCTCCCGAGTAGCTGGGACTACAGGCAGACACCATCATGCCCAGCTAATTTTTGTATTTTTAGTGGAGACAAGGTTACACCATGTTGGCCAGGATGGTCTTGATCTCTTGACCTTGTGATTCACCCGCCTCAGCCTCCCAAAGTGCTGGGATCATAGGCTTGAGCCACTGACCTTAGCCTAAAGGTATTAACTCTAAGTTAAGTACTTCAATTAGGAGGAGAAGTGCTAGTTTAGGAATCAGGACCATAGATTCTAATCCCCAGCAGTACTGGATCTATGGAAATTAAACAACGAGGGGCCACTTTTCTGAATCCCACCCCTGGGGTACCTCAAGAAACCACAGGTTCCAAGTACCATTGTCAAAAAAGAGACCACTAGAATTAGATATAGGCTATAATATTCCACTAAGCATGTTCCTAACTTTAACATTTAAAACTCCATTGAGACCAAAATCATCTAGCAAAAAAGATTAAAACAATATGCAATCATTTAGAAGTTTTGCATCGTTTACATTTTTCTATAGCTCTCAAGGCTACCAAAGCTTTTCCTTTGTCTCCATGCAGTAGGAATCCTCTGCATTCCTTCACATCACTGCAGCATAAGAAATGTTTGTCTCCCAGAGTTTCCATATCTGGAATAGGGAACTGTCTGGCCTGGACTTTCAATGTCTTTTTCATCTCACTCCTAGGAATCAATGCAGGCCTTGGAGCCAAAAAAGGAAATATCTGGGGCATGGATGGTTCAAGGAGCAGAGGTCATAGCATGGCTTGGAAATTTCATCTTCTGCTGTTAGGGAGCCCTGGGTGAGAAGAGCACAGAGGAGTGATCCTTTGAAAACAAAGGGAGAGCTTACTCAATGATCTGGCTCAGGCCCAAGGTGACCTCAGTGACGGCCAGGCAGCCAATATGATTGACCATTTGCTGGGTGCAAAGCAGCCCTCAGACCTCCTTGGGGAGTCAGAGGGAGTACCTCAGTCTGTTGGGACCATTTTATGTCAGTTATTCAGAAAATGAATTTTCACCTGGAAAAGTGAAAGCTTTATATCTAGTGATAAAAATCAGAATCTTTAGATGAGTTTTAGAGGGGGAGGTACGTCCTGAAAAGAGTAAAGTTAACTGTCTTAGTTTGCTACAGCTGTCATGACAAAAATACCATGAACTGGGTGGCTTAAACAACAGAAATAGATTTTGTCACAGTTCTGGAGGCTGCAAGTCCAAGATTAAGAAGCCAACAGGGTTGGGGTCCTCTGGGGCCTCCCTCCTTGGTTTGCAGAAGGCCACTCTCTTGCTGCCTCTTTGTATGATTATTTCTCCATGCACATGTACTCTGGTGTCTCTCTGGGTTTCATAATCTCCTCTTCTTATGAAAATGCTAGTTGGATTGCATTAGGGGCCACCAAATGGCTTCATTTTACCTTAATTACCTCTTTGAAGGCCCTATCTCTAATAACAGTTGTATTTTGAAGTATTGGGATTTAAGGCTTCAACACATAAATTTGGGAAGAGGACACAATTCACTCATAGCATGGACTGCTTGGCACATATTAAAAATAAATGAGGCCGAGCATGGTGGCTCACGTCTGTAATCCTAGCACTTTGGAAGGCCGAGGTGGGCAGATATCTTGAGCCCAGGAGTTTGAGACCAGCCTGGTCAACATGACAAAACTCCATCTCTACAAAATATGGAAAAAATAGCTAAGCCTGATGGTGCATGCCTATAGTCCCAGCTACTAAGAAGGCTGAGGTAGGGACCTCTTGAGCCCCGAAGGTTGAGGCTGCAGGGAGCCTCGATCACTTCACTGCACTCCCACCTGGAAGACAGAGTAAGATCTTATCTCTAAATAAATAAATTAGAATCTTCTCACCCTGCCCACAAATCAACAAAAGATATTGAATATAATTGCCCTAAACTTCCTACCCTTCACAAAAATCTCCTCCAGTAGATTCTTCCCAACACTGTGTGTGTATGTATGTGTGTAGTGTTAACGTATTGTCAAAAACAACCAGACTCTAAAAAGAGGAGACAGGGCAAAATGAATGCCTAGAACCTAGAGATAAGCACCCAGAGTCATATAACCCAGCTTTTTCTTTCCAGGGACCCATCAACCTAAATAATTTTAAAGATGCTGCCAATGGCATCAAATGTTAGCACAGCACTCACTATCATTTTGTTGACAATAGAGATTTGTGTGATAGAAACAGGTGTAAAGGATCCTCTGAAGAAGCTAAGGAGTTCCCAGAGTATGAGGATATCTTCCTGTATTCTTCTGAAAACGTCTTTGTTTTGCCCCTAGTCTTGGATGACAGTTTCACAGGCTATACAATTCCAGAGTGACTTAATTTATCAGCACTTTGAAGTGTTTCCTTGGATTCTGGATTTTCTTACTTCTGTTCAAATAATTGATGTGTAAATTGTTGTCTTTTATTAGGAAATATCATCTTTTTCTCCAGGTCTTTTTATGAGAGCTTTCTCTTCCATTTTCTAACGTTTTCTTACAGTGTTTGTAGTAATGCATTTGTTTTATTTGTCTAGCCTGTGACTTGGTGCACTTCTCCAATCTGAGAAATCACATCTCTCCCTGATTCTGAGGATTCATGTTTTTCAATAACACCTTGAATGTGCTGGTACTTCCTCTGGCTATTCTATCCTTCTGGAATTTCAGTTAGATGCATTTTGAACGTCTACTTTGTCCTCTTTGTCTGTTAGCCTCAGTTTCATACTTTCCATTTCTTTACCTTACTGTACAGCATTATAAGTTGATTATTCAGCCCTTACTTCCAATTTACTAATTATTTTAGTCCATTTGTGCTGCTATTACAGGATACTTGAGACTGGGTAAAAAAATAATTTATTTCTCCAGTTCTGTAGGCTGGGAAGTCCAAGATCAAGGCCCTGGCATCTGATGAGGGCCTTCTTGCTACATCATCACATGGTGAAAGGTGGAAGAGCCAAAAATGAGTGAACTCTGTGTCCATACATGGCAGAAGAGCAGAAGAAAGAAAACTCACTCCCGTAAGTGTTTTACAGTGGCACTAATCCATTCATGAGGGCAGATAAGCACACATATCCTAAGCACCTTCTACTAGGCCCTACCTCCTAACACTATTGCACTGGGGGTTGAGTTTTTAACACATGAATTTGAGGTGACACATTCAAAGCAAAGCACTCATTCTCTCTTCAGTTGCAATTTATCTGCCATTTAATCCATCTATTACATTTTATATTTTAATTGTTACACTTTACATTTATAGAAATTCCATTTGGTTCTTTTCAAAACTGCAGTTATTCTTGATGGCTTCTGAGTTTTCACACCACTCTAGTTGAAACATTTTATTTCCTGTTTTTTTTTTTTTTTTTTTTTTTTTTGGGGGGGGACGGAGTTACGCTCTTGTTACCCAGGCTGGAGTGCAATGGTGCGATCTCGGCTCACCACAACCTCCGCCTCCTGGGTTCAGGCAATTCTCCTGCCTCAGCCTCCTGACTAGCTGGGATTACAGGCACGCGCCACCATGCCCAGCTAATTTTTTGTATTTTTAGTAGAGACGGGGTTTCACCTTGTTGACCAGGATGGTCTCGATCTCTTGACCTCGTGATCCACCCACCTCGGCCTCCCAAAGTGCTGGGATTACAGGCTTGAGCCACTGCGCCTGGCCCGAATCTCACTTACTTTCTTAGAAGTTTAGCCGTGCCTTTGTCCAAATGTTTGGTGTGTCTTATCTAGCAATTTTGTGTTTGTGGAGGAGAATTTTTTTCAGAATTTCATCAGCTCTGTTGCTAGAGGCAGAAGGCTTTCTCAGGCTCTGGAGGCTGGAGCTTCTACAACCACTTAGGCCTTCATCAGTCATATATGAAGTAACGGTGCTTTTGCTTCAGTTTAGGGGCACACAGTGACTCCTTTCTGCTGTGCTTCTGTGAATGAGGTTCCAATAACCCAGGGACATAGTCTATTGTAGTGTATTAGTCCATTCTCATGCTGCTATAAAGAAATAAAGAGACTGGGTAATTTATAAAGGAAAAAGTTTTCATTGACTCACAGTTCCACATGGCTGGGGAGCCCTCAGAGAACTTACAATCTTGGTAGAAAAAGCAGACACATCTTACATGGAGGCAGTC
Source organism: Sapajus apella (assembly GCF_009761245.1). NCBI lineage: Eukaryota > Metazoa > Chordata > Mammalia > Primates > Cebidae > Sapajus > Sapajus apella. The sequence continues at coordinate 8,152,881 of NW_022436951.1, read as the reverse complement.
AAAGAGAGAGAGATGTGAGAGCAAGCAGGGAAAACTTCCTGATGAAGCCATCAGATTTTGTGAGAACTCACTATCACAAGAACAGTATGGGGGAAACTGTACCCATGATCCAATCACCTCACACCAGGTCCCTCCCTTGACATGTGGGGATTATAATTTGAGATGAGATTTGGGTGGGGACGCAGAACCAAATCATATCATGTAGCAAACAGATCCTGGGGTTAGCACTCAAAAAACCAGAGTTCTAGTTTTGACTCTTCCCTGTAGACAAATACCTAAAGCTCTCTGCAACTGCTTCTTAAATCTGCAAAATAAGGTAGTAACTATTGCCTTAGTATTTTTTATGATTAGGAGGGTAAAAACTATGATAAGAGGATGTGAAAATAGTTTGTTAACTCTATAAAGAACAGTGGTATAAATGCAGGCTACTCTGTAACTGAACCCAGACAAAGTACCAAGCATGCCCTCTGAAGAAGAATGCACTATGCTCAGATATACCTGCTCCTGGGGTAGTATCTACCTATTTAGGGTCTCCAGAATAATTTTCCAGGACTAAAAATATATCTTATTTTAGTAAATGCACATATGTGTAATAGCAATATCTTCCTTTTATTTTTATAAGCAACACAAGACTACAGTATTAAAAAGGAAGGGTTGAAAGAAAACAAACTCTTATATATTATACAAATTGTATACTCTTGCACATTAGGAGTTCAGCCTATCTAAATATTTGTGCTCATTTAGTTCCATTTGTTTTCTTTTTACTCCTTGAATTTCTTCCAGATCTTTTCACATCATTTGAGCTCCTTAAGCTACATTCATTAGAAAAACATCTGCACATTTGTCTCACCTGGACCCAAAGAGCCCCCTCTGAGCATCTCTCAGCTTTCCCATTTGCATTTAGATTGCGTCTTTTTCAGTGACCTACCCCTTTGGAAAGAGCAAAGTGTGGAAGTGCAGTGGGTATCTCCACCCTCATGTTCCCACTGTTCATGTTTGCCTCTGCATTTTGCAACCCAGAAGGGTTTATATTTTTTTCTCCAATGTTTTAAAGATTTACTACTCACAGTGGTTCCTTAGATGAGCAGCTTGACTGGGAACAGAAAAAGTACAGCGTTTTCACTGTGTCCAATAAAAACTGAAGGTGTTTTTAGCATGTTAGGGGCACTCACTTTTGACACACTTTGTCCAGCTGTAAGTTCAATACATTTCATTTTTTTCTCTTTCACAAATTCCATTGGAGGATTTCTTAAACAAGTCTCTAGATGTCAAACTTCTTCCTTAGGTTTTTCCCAAGGGCAAATATATTCATTCCACATTTCCTGCCCAATGTGTGCCTTTACCTCTGCCTTCCAGCTATGTACACTTCATGACGGTGGTCCCAACATTCACTGGATCACCTAACATGGCAAGTGAGTGAGCACTCTCTCCATGCAGCTGTCTGTTTTGAATTTGGTGGGCAGGGATGTCACACTTGTCTCTCTGTACCTCCTGAAGGAGGAGGAAGGATAATGACATGAAAAATGTTTCTTTCATGACTATTTTAGTGGGTCTCTGTCAGTTTCCTCCCTTACTGCCATCTCCCTGCAACAGAAATGTGCTTACAAACCCTTATCCATGCTGAGATGGTTAGATGCCCACCTATGGCGGGCTGTGACTTTCATGTCCCCAGTGAACCTTGCTTCCCAGCATTCATGCCTACAGCCCCTTCCCATGTGGACCCTGGCCATGGCCATGTGACTGGTTTTTGTCCATGGGATGCTGGCACGCATGCTGTAGCAGAGACCGATAAGCACTTGCACACTCGGGTTCATCCTTGTGGAACACTCCTTCTTGGAATCCAGCTGCCATTTTATGAGGAAACCCAAGAAACTATGTGAAGGAGAACTGAGGTCCCAGCCAGGGACCACCAGCAACTACCAGCAGTATGAGTGAGGCCATTTCACATCTTTCAGCCATCCCAGGACCTCAGCTACTACCACATGAAGCAGAATGGTCAACCCACAGAATTATAAGAAATATCAAGAAAATCACAAAGACCTCATCCGTGACATCTTCGGGTCAGTGATCCAAAGCCACCAACTTTTCAAAATATGAGGAAAACAAGCCCCTATTTTATTAAAACCACTGTTATCTCATTACAAGCAGCTGCTTTGGATGCTAATGATGTTTCAATCACCATGTTACCAGCACGGAAGCTCTGTAGTACAGTCGTACTCAGTCCTGGCTGCACATGAGAATAGCAATCTCTGTGGGTGGAGAAGAGTTTACAGTACTTATACTTTGGTTCCTGTAGCTTCATAAGATTTCAGCAGAATACTATGCCCCACATTTTCAAGGGCACAGCTTGCTGGGCAACAACGCTTGGCAAAACTGCAGAATAGCACGAAAGGACTGGAGAGCTGGCTGAGTGCAGTGGCTCATGCCCGTCATCTCAGAACTTTGGGAGGCCAAGGCTGGCGGATCACCCGAGGTCAGGAGTTCAAGACCAGCCTGGCCAACATGGCAAAACCCCACCTCTACTTAAAATACAAAAACTAGCCGGGTGTGGTGGCAGGAGCCTATAATCCCAGCTACTCAGGAGGCTGAGGAATGAGAATTGCCCAAACCTGGGAGGCAGAGGTTGCAGTGAGCCAAGATCTAAAAAAAAAAAAAAAAAGAGAGAGATAACAACATGAAGTCAGTTGTTGCCTTCTTTTGCGGACCATCTGTGCATGAATGTCTCTATATGCCATCTCTCCAGACAGGATGGAAGCTCCTCAAGGGCTGAGAACATCTCATATTTCTGTGTGTGTGTGTGTGTGTATGCGTGCGCACAATGTTTTATCTTACATACTAGTCAATAAATACATTTTCCACTTAAGACTTAGCAAATGGCATCCTAGAAACATTATGATCTATGACCTTTTTAATGACAATTGAATAAATTTCCATAGATACCACTCTCTTATTTCCTCTCAGACTTTACAACTGTCGTATGCTTCTCAATGTTAGTAATATTTAATGATATTATTCATTTAGCTCTTACTCTGTGCCAGACACTATTGTACAGGCTTTATATATATTAATTATTTAATCTCCAAAATAACCCAAGAGGCAGGTACTAATGTTATCCCCATTTGGCAGATTTAAAAAAATGAAGTTAAGGGAGATTAAGTAATCTGCCCCCACAAGCACAGCTACTAAGTGGAGAAAACAGGGTTTAAATTCACAACCTGATAGAGGACTTCTTGTGTCCCTTCTTAAAATAAACTCTTTCATTTCTTATCTTTAGTCCATATTTAAAAACAAAGAGTAGAGCCAGGCACAGTGGTGCATGCGTGGTGTTCCAGCTCCTTGAGAGGCAGAGGTGGGAAGATTAACTGAGCCCAGGAGTTTGAAACCAGCCTGGGCAACATAGCAAGACCCTGTCTCAAAAAAATAGTTAATAAAAAATACATTTTAGGCCAGACAGGGGGACTCATGCCTGTAATCCCAAGACTTTGGGAGGCTAAGGTGGGAGGATTGCTTGCACTCGGGAGTTTGTGACAAGCCTGGGCATCAAAGTGAGACCCCATCTCTGTAGAAATAAACAAAGTCCCACAAAGTAAATAATACTACTACTAATAAATAAATACATTTAAAAAAAAGAGAAAATGAAAGGGATTTTCACCATGAATGCCGCCCAGTAGCTGGCAGCTGCTTAGGGCTGTAGAAGTCGCCCCTCCAGGCCATGCTAGGAGAACCCCTGCCTGGGCATGGCTCCTCTCTGCTCACTGGCCTTCTGCAGAACGGGTCTCACTCACGCTGTTCACAGACTTCCCCAAAATGCCACTCTAAGCTCTAATCATCTTTTAACCCTCTCAAACAAACATGCAAATTAGAAGGCCCAAACTTGGAGCAGGAGGCAGTGTGGTCAGAAGGGAGAATCCAGGTGAGCAGGAGCACACAGGATATTCTCATAATTTATATTTGTTCATAGGAGCATGTTATGTTGGGTGTAAATGGGGAGCATCCTCTTAAGACATACAGTTTAAGTAAACATATTTCAAAATACTTCGCAGAAACCCACAAAGCAAACATGAGACCCACTCAGACCTCCACCATCCCCTCTTTGACCGTGATCCCTGGGCCTTTTGGTGGCAAGTTTCCCAGACTGACTTGGTGCCAACTTACTTTGTTTTCTGGTCCTCTCCAAGAGCCTCCAAAATTCCCATCCTTGTTATATAATCCAAAAGGACAAACTTCCCTCTGGTTGGCCAACAGTGACCTGGACATCCTTAATGCCAGAACCCTCCCTCCCCGCTTTTGTGGTCTATTATCCTGAAGTCAATGTATACTCTTGGCTTTTGTGTTCTCAGCCTTCCAGGAATGCACAAATGGAAGTCGCATGGCCTCTCTTCCTGCTTCTGGTGGCTTCTGGGGACCTTCCACTCTAAACTCTAATCATTTAGAAGGCATGATATTCATGTGGAAGGAATATTTTCACAGCGGTCTCCCTGCCTGCCCCAGTTCCATCCCTCTCCTCCCCGCTGGTTCCATGTTCTGGCATGTCACATCTAGTCAAGAACATTTTCACAGTCCTCATCCTCTTATTCTGAAACTCAAACCAGAAGTCTAAAACAAGAAATTATAGGACTTTTGAAAGAGAAGGCAAAAAAATAATAATAATTTAGATAGAAGAATTCTCATCCTGAATGTGAGAAACCTGCCTAAAGTGCATAGCTGGATAGTTAAAAAGTTTGTACTAAAGCAAAACAAAAAACTGCAAGGTTGTTAAATATCTTCACTGTAGACCAGGTGTGGTGGCTCATGGCTGTAATCCCAGAGCCTTGGGAGGCTGAGGTAGGCAGATCACTTGAGGTCAGGAGTTCAAGACCAGCCCGGCCAATGTGGTGAAACCCTGTCTCTACTAAAACACAAAAATTAGCTGGGTGTTGTGGTGTGCACCTGTAATCCCAGCCACTTGGGAGGCTGAGGCAGGAGAATCATTTGAGCCCAGGAGGCTGAGGCTGCAGTGAGTTGTGTGCCACTGTGCTCCAGCTTGGGCAACAGAGTGAGACCCTGTCTCAAAAAAAAAGAAAGGAAGAAAGGAAGGAAGGAAGGAAGGAAGAAAGAAGAAAATGTTCACTCATACAGTACAAAGATGGATTTTGAAAACAACAAGCAATCTATGTAGTCTACTAAGGATTTTAAAGAAAGCAAACAAAAATGGACGAATGAAAATGAATAACAGAAGGCAAATGGATACAGAGCCTTTGACGAACATGAATAAAGCCAGGTGTGATGACATGTACCTGTAGTCCCAGCTCCTGGGGAGGCTGAGGTGAGAGGATCGCTTGAGCCTGGGAGTTCGAGGCTGCAGTAAGCCGAGCTCACACCACTGCACTCCAGCCTGGGTGACACAGCAAGACCTTATCCAAAAAAAAAAGGAAAAGAAAAACATAGACAAGAAACCATTAACAGATTTAAAATAACTCATCAGCAAAAGTGGTACACAGATTTACTATGGGTGCACTATTTGGATAAGGAAAGAACACAAAATATCTCATAAGCAGAAGTTGACCTCAATGAAACAGGAGGCTCAGAGCGCAGGTTTAATTCCATAATAGAAAACAAATGTACCAGAAAGATACCAACAAAAATAACAACTTGGTTTAGAATCACTCTGCCAAAAAATCTTTCTGGAGCATCAACTTAGGCAAGGTCCATGGCAAGAACCACTCCAGCCTTGTTACCTAATCTCCCTCTGCTTGCAATGCTAAGTCAAGAGCCAGATGCTCTGACGTAGCTGGCCCGATTTTATGATGATCTAGGGAGAGACTGTAAAATACCAATAGCCGGGCCCCACACCAGGCCACTTTAATAAGTATCCTAGGCTATGAGGCCCAGCCAGTTGGTGACTTTTAAAAGCAGGTGATTCTAAATGGGCTGCCAAGATTGTGACCCACTGCAGAGGAAGCAAGAAAAGCTGCACCGGGTGTACTTGTGGCTCCAAAAGCCACATTATTGCTTCTGGCTCTGTGGAGCTGTGTGGAAGCCGCTTTTCTTAGTCTTCTGATAACCAATTAACTGCCTTCTCGATGTTCACGAACTCCTCGTAATGCCCTCCTCCCGCACTGATACTGGAGAACATTTTATGGAATTTCTGGCCACACAGATGGCTATTTGGATTGTAAATGTTCCTTTTGAGAAAGAGAAGGCCACCAAGATTAGCTTTCCATGTTTGTTTGCCTCTTCCAAGGCTGATGTCACCCGGGTCCTAAGTGCTCTCATAGAAGTCTTCTGCCTGCAGAACTGGGAGAAGTAATGGGGTCAATATGAGTTTGTAAATAGGGGCAGCCTGAAGACAATATACAGGGGAGTGTCTCAGAGGACCGCTCTGCTCAGGCATTCGAGCTCTGATTCTCGGCTCCATGCTTTCTGGTTTTATGACTTGGGCAAGTTGCTGGATCCACTTGAAACTCAGTTTCTGCACCTGTGAAAACAGGGTAATACTACATCCAAGTTGCTGTGAGGATTAAGAAAAACCTTGCACCTACTAAAATTTCAATCCTGTGTTAGCTCTTAAGCAGAGAGCGTTGCACAGCCGTTAAGAATGATGGCTCTGGAGCCAGATTGCTCTAGTTTGAATCCCAACATTGCTACTAACTGGCTGTGAGGCTTTGGGCAAGTTACTTAATCTCTCTGTGCTCCAGTTCCCTCTTGTGCCCCAAAGGGATATTATACCTGTCGGGCTGATGTAAAGATTAAATAACCTAACATTAGGGTAAGCTGGCATCCCAGTTTGCTCAGGACAGTTCCAGTTTATGCCTTTAGTCCTAGTGTTCTTGCTGGCTTAGAAGTTGCCCATCCTCTTTCACTCTCAGAATTGTCCCAGATGAGACAATTAAGTATATGGTCATCATAGTTAATATATACATGGCTTAGAAAAGTGCTTAGTATAGAATAGATGCTAAATATGTGTTAGCTGCTAGCAGTACTAACCAACAGACATATGTAAGCCGTGTATACTTTTAAATTTTCTAGTAACCACATTTCTAAAAGTAAAAAACAAATAGGTGAAATTAGTGTTGAGAATATATTTAACCAAATATATCCAAAAATTATATCAATGCCTAACAGAAAAAGTATTAGTGAGACATTTTTTTTTCATTTTATAAAATACTAAGCCTTTGAAGTCTGGTGTGGTTTTCATTACAGCACATCACAATTCAGACTAGCAACATTTCAGGTGTCCAGTAACCATGTGTGGCTAGCAGCTAAGACGCTGCACAGCACAGTTCTGGGGATTTACATTCCTCCTGTGTGATGATGGACCAGAGAGTCTCTAAGCCTTCTCAGCTTTGTAATGCCGAGTTTGAGATGCTTAGGTTCTCTACCACACTCTGCAAGCAGGGCACTGATGCAGGTCTTCAGAATGTATTTATTGCCAAAGATCTTAGCTTCATTTCCTTGGCAGGTGCCCAACCTCACTGAGAAGAAAAGTGTAGTAACCTCTTACCCTTGTGAAATCTCTGCTGGCTTCCTGGCAAGTGGAAAAACCATAAGCCAATTAGTGTTTGCAGGCCACTTGATTACTACGGTCTTACTAATTATGAAAAGGAATGCCAAGGTTATTTTATTAGTTTTCCCATGTTACTGTTTCCTTCTGTTTGGAAACATCCCCAGGAAAATACAAAAAGTGTTTTTTGTGTGACTATTTGGACTTTTTTGGTAGATTATCTCCCTCCAACCTTTTGATTGTGTTACTGCATTTTTATTCCATTCTCTGGACTGACTGCAATATCTCCACATTCCTCTGTATCATGCTGCTCTAACTAGACCCAGAAGTGCAGTCAGCTCCTGACCAAACACTAAATAAAGCGGAGAACAACTTTTGGCTCTGGTGTGATATGTAGCTCTACTTCCTCCTGCAGGGACAGTTTCTTGTTACCCCAACAAGTCTTAGCTTTGGTTCCTCAGACTTGGGCAATCAAGATACTCAAAATCTAAGAAGAACCAGCATTGATGACATGAGCAAGGAAAAAGGGATGATATCATTTAATCTTAAGAATAAAAATTGAGCCCTCTCAGTCAATGAATTTCATTTGTGAAGTCCTGGATGGCAACACTCTTTGGAGTTTACAATTGTGTTGGTTTGACAAGACTGGCTTGCTAGAGTGATCAGAGAACAATGTTTTGTCATGAAATGACAGGGCAGTTTTGCTTATGAAAGGGTCTACAAGCTAAGAGAATAGGTTTAGGATATCAGAACTGAAAAAGGTCGGGTGTGGTGGCACATGCCTGTAATCCCAGCACTTTGGGAGGCCAAGGCACGTGGATCACTTGAGCCCAGGAGTTTGAGACCAGTCTGGGCTACATGGCGAAACCCTGTATCTACCAAAAGAAAAAGAAAAAAAGAAAAAAAAGAATTAGCTGGGCATGGTGGTGCACGCCTGTAGTCCCAGCTACTGGGGAGGGAGTAGGAGGAATGCTTGAGCTCAGAGGTCGAGGCTGCAGTGAGCTGTGATTGTGCCACTGCACTCCAGCCTGGGCACCAAAGTGAGAACTTACAAGAAAAGAATAGAAAAGAAAGAGGAGAAGGGAGGGGAGAGCAGGGGAGGGGAGGGGAGGGGAGGGGAAAGAGAGAGAGAGAGAAAGGAAGGAAGGGAAAGAAAAGAGAGAAAGAGAGAAAAGTAAAAAGAGGTCTTGGAGGCTATGTAGTTTGATGTTCTCTTCCACTAATGAGAAAAGGAGAAACGAGATTAAAACCTTTGGTGAAGGCCAAATGGCAATAAGTAAAAGAAATGGGTCAGGAAACCTAGTCTCCTTGCTCTTGGTGTTCATTCATGACACTACATGTTTCGCCACTGTTACCTTGATATTTGGATAAGAGAATACAACATTCTGCTCCTCCAAAAGGTTTTTCTACTTTACACAGGTTAGATGGTCATTTTATTTTTGCTTCCTTTACTCAAATCCCTTCACCCAGGCCTGGTTCTCATCAATGGGTGGTATTCAATGTAGCCAATGAACCCAATTAGCATTTCTAAAAGGCCTGTGCAAAACAACCAATAAGAAGATGTTGTTAAACCTCATACTTCCCCACTAATCCCCCTGCAGGTGGCAGATCTTCAGCTGCCATACTCAGTCTACAGACTACAAAGTTGCTTGGAGTTTCACAAGTGGGGATCTGGAAAAGGATCTTGCGCAACCAGCAAAAAATAAGAATCCTTTCACAGCGATCCCTCACCCCGAGTTAGATTTGCGGACATTAGAGGGTGGGATTATAAACTAAGGAGAATCATACACAAACCACCAATGGGAATCTAAGAGTTGATAGGCTGGTAGACTCTTTGGAGGTAGCTGGGACAGAGAAAAAAGAATAGGGACAGGCGCTCTGAATCAAAGGCAGATGTGCCTGCCTTAGACTATCATTGTTTAATGTTGTCTAATATTTTAACTCCTTCAAAATGTCAGCTGTTCCTACAGAATACACACATGTCGAATTTCCAAGACAGCAGCGTCTACCTGTACCACACTCCAAATCCCATCCTCCCAGCTGGCCCTGCTTGAACGAGACTGACCTGCAAAAATAGAGCAGAAGACTCACAGACGGCAGTATTGTTCCCCTTAAATACCCTACAGTACGTCACTAATAAGAATCACGATGAAACACTATTATAGAAATTGCCAGCATTAAACCAAAAGAATGTTGGCCAGTTCGCATTTCTTTTACAGTGTGACTTTGTTTGAGAGAGGGATAAAGGACAGGAAGAGGAGTGTACACCTTGCTTTAGCTGTTCATTACTTGCCTAAGGAAACTTTGCTGTGTGGTGGTAGGAAGTGAAGACCCTGCAGCTAGTTACAAGGCTTTTGATCTTGTTTGGCAAGTTCAACTGTTAAAGGGGCCATAGGCTGTTCCCTAGGGGGCAGGGGGAGGAAGGAGGGGGGACGAGAGGAGCGGCGGGAGGGAACAGGTAAAGTCTGCCATGTAAATGTAATATGCAGCTAACACGTTATATACTGAGCTGTTAGGGTGAATTTCAATTTTGTTAGAATTGGCCTTTTTCCGTCTTAGGTTCAATGGACTTACCGTAGATCCCAGAAAAGAACTCAATACCGGTTGTGTATTCTAGAAAGCTTTCTTCCCTGAGTAATGGAGGCAGAGCTAACGGGAGAAGGGAGGAGCTTTGGTGAATAGAACTCAAGTCACAGCTGGTTAGCAAGACTAGAATGCATTGAAAAGCTGGCCCAAATTAGATGAGTGGGTAGACAGAGAGCTTTGAAATCCTTGGAATTAATGGAGGAGTCCATCGTAATTCAAAGGTCGGGCCTTAGTGGGCTGGGATAGGGAGAGAAGCTGTCGGGGACGTGGGGCAGTGAGCCTGTGCCCTGTGGCTTCCCACACACTGTTTTGAAGGCATTCCCATGCGTAATCTCGCCTGTCAGTTCAGGCTGTAGGTTTCTCCTTTCTAACTCCTAAGCAGAACAACTCTGAACGGTGGTAGTCTTGCCTTGCCACCCAATGAGTGTTAGGAAACAGTCACTCCAACCAATTGGTTCAGTACGGAGAACGTGAGCACATTCTACTTTACTTTCTGTTCAATGATTTTGGAAAACAACCTTTTAGATTCTGGTCAGAAGGGGCTTGGATCTGTGACTTTGAAACACTCGCCACAACCACAAACGACTTTGGAAGTTAACCAGAAATAAACAGTATTTGGGATCTCATCTGTCCTAAACCCAGGGGTCAGGGCATGGGCGGGGGGGGGGTCTGCCACTAACTTTCAGCTTAAGAGGATGAAACAGATCCGCGGAGAAGGGTCTCACGATCCCTGGAAACTAAAAGCAAGCCACGGACAACCAGGGCGCCCGGGCCCGGCGTTACGGCGGGGCCCGGGGTCCGGGAGGGCGGGGAGGAGCCCCGCAAGTCCCGGCTGGAGCGCGGGGCCGGGTCACCTGACTCGCGGAATTTGGGGCCGCGCGGGGTGGAATGGGAGGGGAATGGTTAGCGCCTCCCTTCCCGCTCCCGCTGGATCCAGGTCGGCGGGGGCCGGCGCCCGGCGGCCACGTGGTGGTGCTGCGGCTGCCCCCGCCCCGCCGGCCCAGCCCGGGAGCTCGGCGCCCACTGACCCCCGCAGCGGGGGAGGAGGAGGGACCGAGCGCAGGAAGCCGAGCAGGAAGCGAGCCCGGCGGCCGCGTTTTCCTGGGGAAGCGGCGGGCGGGGTGGCGCAGCCAGCGGGGTCCGGGGAGCGCCGCCGCCGCCTCGATGGGGTGAGTGCGCGGCACGGAGTTGGGAGGCTCACGGCGCGGGGTCCTGGGCTCGCGTCCCCGCCTTTGTGTCTGGAGCTCCGGCGCGGGAGGCGCTGGGGACGGCGCCAGGGAGGAGCGGCTGGGCGGGCGGCAGCGGGGGTCCCGCCGCCTCTCCCTGGTCCGCCGCCGGCCGCCAACTCTCTACGGAGGGCAGATCTGGGGGCAAGAGGAAGGGGAGGGAGGTGCGGATGAGGGCAGAGCGGCAGGACCGGGCCAAGTTAGGAGAAGGGTGCTTCCCCAGTCCTCCGCGACCCGCAGGCCGGCTGGGGCGGGGCGCGGGGCCGGGGCCGCGGCGGAGGGAGCGCGGGCGGGAATGAATGAGGAGACCCGGAGGTGCGCCCTGGAGTCCGCGCCCGGTCCCACCTGCTTCGCCCCGCGCTGCGCCTCGCCCCCCGCGAGACGGTGCTGCAGAACCCAATCCTCCTCCCGGCTGAACTTGGAGCAGCTGGGGAGGGAGGTGCGAGCCGGAGACTGCGTGCGGCTCCCGGGACGCGGGGTCCGCTATTGTTCCTCCGCTGACTCCCGGGAGCCCCTTGGCCGGCCCAAGGGCGGGGGCGAGACCCCTCTGGGCCTGCCCCAGCCCTCTGCCTTGTTTTCCCCGCCGCAGCTCGGAGGAGGGTGGGGAGGACGGATGCTAGAGTTGGGGCAGACTCGGGGCCGCCGGGACTTCGGGAGGAAGGAGGACGTGGAGCCACCCGACAGGCGTCCGCCATCTCCCGCGACCCCTGCCCAGGGTGGGGGGTGTCGTCCTCAACCACCTTCGCTGCCTTCTCGGGCAGGTTGGTGTCCGCGGTTTAGTTTCTGCGGTTTGCAGGGTTCACCTGCTAACTCCTTTGGGTTTCGCATCCCCCTTTTGTGGAGGGGGCACAGAGACTGGAGAGGCAACAGACGGGGGATTAAGGGAGATGCGGCCCGGCAGGGCGTGGAGGGGTCCGAAGTGGCCTCCCGGGGGCCTGAGCATGGCTGCCTTTCCAGGCTCCTTCTTCTTTGCTAGGAGCCCAGCTAAGCCCAACTTTACTCCCAGAGATGTTGGGAGGAATCTGCGGACTCGAGGCCCCTAGCCTCGAGACCAGCGGCTTCCCTTCGACGCAGCTCACAGGTGATCTGGGTGGGATTCCGTCTTCCTTCCTGGAAAGGAGAATGTCTAGCTGCCTGGAATGGAGAAACGCCGCCGGATCCCTGGGGAATGTGGTCTCAAGGCTCCAGGAGCCTGGCAGAGGGGAACTGTCCATCACTAGGACAGAGCCGAAGCTCGTTTTAGCGAGGAGAGCCTCACCTCCTCCGGCTTTGCACAGAGTTGGAGAAGAGGTCGGGAATCACAGGGAGACTGGGTTTTGGCTGTTCTCTCCCCTGCCTGCAGACCCCTGTTCATCCTGTGGCTTGGAGTTTTATTACCGATGGATATAATCTGATAATCTTTTCTTAATGATGCCTAACAAGTGTGATATTTTTTCCCCTTGGGTTTGTAAGGCAGTCGACTTTATGTGAGGAAATTGATCCAGTTCTTATCTTTTAGCCAATGCTTGCCTAACAGAGATTGGGAGAGCTGTCCCATGCTGGGCTGTTGCAGTTTTTTCATCTCCATTCACTGAGATGCTTCAGTAATGAATTTATTGCTTTATGGCTTTTTGGAGGAGGTGGTGGTGGTGGTGTGATAACCCTGCTGGAAAATCTTATTGGTGTTACCTGAATTGAAGAAAAAGAAGGGATGCTGAGCCCCCTAAGGATTCTGTGGGAGAATGATGTCGTGTCCTGCCCACTAGCAGTGAACCTGACAGTGAAGTTCTGTCTCCAGTCTGCTAATTCTCAAAGCGTGTTCTAGGCAGGTACAGGTACTATCACCTAGGCTTTAAAGGTGAAGAAGCAGGTTTGGAGGTTAAGAACAACTAGGCCTTGGAATTAATAGAATGTGGTAGACAACTTTTGCCTCTTCTTCCACTCCTCCCTCCCTTCCTTTGTCCTTTTTTCCAACCTTTAAAAATAAAAATAAGTATGAAATACTTTTAACATACATAAAAAGAGAGTATAGTAAGGCATCTTGTCTTCCACTTCCTAGGTTTAAGAGTTGCTAATATTTTCATATTTGCAACATGCCCGCCCCCCTTCCCCCCCATAAAAACACTATAACTTAAATATTTGATTTATTCTTCCTCCTCCTTTACCTCCATCCTCAGGTAACCTCTAATGTGAAGTTAGCTTACATAGTTCCCAAGCATGCTTTGAAACTGCAGTGTATCCACAATACGTGTGAGTTTGTGTTTAACATTTTACATAAATGGCATAATTCTACCTATGTATAGCTTGCATTTTTAACTTACTATGTTTTCGAGATACATGTGTTAATAGATCTTTATTCACCTTAGCTGTTAAAGAGAATTCCAGTGTATTGAAAAACGTATAGTATATTTACTCCCTTGCCAAGAGTAAATTAGGGTTCCTGGGTTTTCACTGTTTTTTGTTTGTGTTGGGGTCTTGCTCTGTCACCAGGCTGGAGTACAGTGTTGTGATTACTGCAGTGATTACTCACTGCAGCCTCAACCTTCTGGGCTTAAGCAGTCTTCCTGCCTCAGCCTCCAAAGGGGCTGGGACCACAGGCGTATGCCACCATCCCTGGCTAATTTTTTCTGTTTTTTTGGAGGCAGGGTCTTACTATGTTGCCCGGGCTGGCCTTGAACTCCCAGCCTCAAATGAGCCTCCCACCTCAGCCTCCCACAGTCCATGAGCCTGGCCTAGTTTTTTAACTGTTACGGACACTTTTTCTGCGGAGTGACAGTCTGTTTCTATTTTTATTTTTATTTCTTTTTACTATAACAGTTTGCACAGTAAACATTCTGAGATGTTTTCTTATGCACAGATTTTTCTGTTACACACTCAGTTACTGGATAAAGAGGTTTAGGTAGCACTGCATTTATTTGTTCCTCAAAAAGTATTTAGAGTGCTTGTATGCTCTTAGCTACCTGTTGACTAAAAAAGTGAAATTGATCAGTTTTAAGTTCTAAGAAGATTACATGAGTTGGCTGGACTTTTTTTGCTTCTTTCTTTCTTTCTTCTTCTTCTTTTTTTTTTTTTTTTAAATAAGAAAAGTGGGCCTGACGTGGTGTTGCACACCTGTAATCCCAGCACTTTGGGAGGCCGAGGCAGGAGGATTGCTTGAGCTCAGGAGTTCGAGACCAGCCTGGGAAACGTAGTAAAACCTGATCTCTACAGAAAATAAAAAAAATAGCGGGGTGTGGTGGTATGCCTGTGGCCCCAGCTACTTGGGAGGCTGAGGTGGCAGCATTGGTTAAGCCCTGGAGGTCAAGGCTGCAGTGAACCTAGATTATGCCGCTGCATTGCAGCCTGGATGACAGAGTGAGACCCTTGTCTCAAAAAAGAAAAAGTGCCTCCTCCTTGTAAAATTGAAGCATGAGACCAATCCATGGTGCTGTTTGGGATTCTTGTGCAGAAACCTTTTCTCAGCCAGTCACCGGCGGAGTGACCTTGGATTACTCACCCAACCTCCTCTTCCTCATTTCTTTGTTAAGATTAAGGGGTAGGAGTAAGCATTTACAAAGGCACATTCCTGTTCTAAGAGTTTTTGAAAATGTTGCCGTGTAGTGACGTATTTTGCCCCAGTGGTAACCCCTCAGGCTGGAAGGAGTTTAAGGCATTTAAACACATTGGCTTCCTCATTATTCCTTCAAATTGCCAGGCACATTCTTTTTTTTTTCCTCCTAAGATCATGTCAGACACGTCTCACACATGGAATCATCGTGCTCATGAACTCTACAAAAGGATCACCAGGCACATTCTTGCCTCAGAGCCTTTGCATGTGCTGTTTCCACTGCCTGGAAAGCACTTCCCTTAGACGTCTACATGGCTGTGCCCTCAACCCTTCTTCAGGTGTTATGCTCAGATACTTCCTTCCAGTCTAGACTGTGACCTAGTCTCTGCTTTTATTCTTCTCCAAGGCACTTAGCGCCTTCTAGCTTGTCATGTACAGGTTGAGTATCCTTTATTCCAAAATGCTTGGGACCAGAAGTGTTTCAGATTTTGGATATTTTTTAAATTTTTGGAATATTTGTATTACATGGTTGAACATTCCTGATCCAGAAATCCTACATGCTCCAGTGGGTCTTTCCTTTGAGTATCCTGTTGGTGCCTGAAGCATTTTGGACTTTGGAGCATTTCAGATTCAGATTCTTAGATTAGGGATACTCAATCTGTAATTTATATTAGTATTATATGCTAATTTATACTAGATTATGTGTTATATACTAGATTATGTATGCTGTAATTTATATCAGACTATGAGTTCCACAAAGGCATGGGGCTTGCTACTCTTGTTTACTATTGTATTCCTGGTGTCTAGAACAATGTTGACCCCTACTAGTTAAACAGGTATTTGATGAACAAATGGATATGCTTTTTATTGTGATTTTCTCTGGGATTTCCCCTTTAACACTTATTGGATATCCTAAACAATGCTGGTTGTTCCACATCTGTAAGCGCCCTATATCTCATATTTATAAGTTCCTTTAGGGTAAGAAAACATATGTCTTGTAGGGAAGCCACTCCTTTGAAATCTGTGTGATTTATCCTACAAGCCACTTAGTCTTCAGATTTTTTTTCTCCTATAACATTTTGTCTAATTCTGAATTTAGAGGAAAACAAGTAACACAGTGCTTGGAGGCACACCCACCTTTCCTTTTGTGATAACTTCATTTTCCAATCTGGTGAAAGTGGAAGTTGTATAACCAATAGATGCTGACTGTATTCCACACGGCATCTGCACCAACAGGCCAGCAGCCACCCCAAGCAGCATCAAGCACACTGCATTTCTTTATTTTTTCTTGAGATGGTGTCTTGCTCTGTTCTGGAACTCCTGGGCTCAAGAGATCCTCCCACCTCAGCTTCCTGAATAGCTGGGACTACAGGTATGAGCCAACACACCTGGCTAATTTTTCTTTTACTTTTTGTAGAAACAAGGTCTCTCCTTAGGTTGCCCAAGCTGGTCTTGAACCCCTGGGCTCAGACGGTCCTCCTGCCTCAGCCTCTCGAAGTGCTGGGATTACAGGCGTAAGCCGCTGGCCCTGGTCCACACTGTGTTTCTAAGAACAAAAAAGTGTATTTTGTTGGATTGTTGGAGACTGTACATCATCATTGCCCTGACTTTGTGCCTTTATGAGGAGTTTTTTGGAGGGGGGAGGAGGGATGGGTTTTTCATGGTGGAAGGAAAATGACCTTCATCTGAAGATCTTGGAGCAAATAATATATAGAAAGGTACTAGATATACACTAAGATTGCCATATCATACAGTCCTTAACTCATGGCACAAAAAACATTCAATGTTATAGCACCAGTGCATTGTTTCGCTAGAAGCCAAGTGAATTTTCTGTACCTTGCATGATGAGATAGGAGTTGACAAAACAAGGCTAAGTATGTCAGAGGCCTCTTGGGTGTATTTTATATGGTGATAGGAAAAAGCAGTCTGGATTTTTTTCCCAGTGAACTATATTAGGTATATAATACTGATGATATCCTTTAAAACATTACTAGAATATTGAAATAAAATCATTTTACTCTCTGTAATAAAATGATGTTGAAAGAAATTAGTGTATTATGGATCCAGATAGGGCTAGTTAACTTGTAAGCTGAAAACCATAAGCATAGAATTATATGATTATTATTAAAATATCGCACAATTTAAACAGATTTCTTTTTTCTTTTTTGACACAGAGTCTTGCTCTGTTGCCCAGGCTGGAGTGCAGTGCGGCGATCTTGGCTGAGTGCAACCTCTGCCTCCCAGGTGCAATCAATTCTCTTGCCTCAGCCTCCCAGGTAGCTGGGATTACAGGTGCATGTCACCATGCCCAGCTAATTTTTGTATTTTTATTAAAGATGGGATTTCACTATGTTGGCCAGGCTAGTCTTGAACTCCTGACTTCAAGTGATCCACCCACCTCAGCGCCCCCACAGTGCTGGGATTACAAGTGTGAGCCACAATGTGCCTGGACTAAAGAGATTTCTTCACTTTGCTTTGTAGTTAATCATGAGCTGAAAAGTACAGGTGGTTTAAAAAAAGGTAAAGATTGTTCATCAAATATCAATTTAATAGCTCCAGCCATTTACAATGATCAAAAAAATTAGCCTTGTCTTTGACGTCAGCTCACGGAAAGGTATCAGCAAATCTAATCAGTATTTAAAAAAAAAAAACTTTTGGCCCGGCATGTTGGCTCTCACCTGTAATCCTGGCACTTTGAGAAGCTGAGGTAGGAGGATTACTTAAGCCCAGGAGTTCTAGACCAGCTTGGGCAACGTGGTGAAACCGTGTCTTTACAAAAATCAGTTGGTCATGGTGACACATTCCTGTAGTTTCAGCGACTCAGGAGGCTAAGGTGGGAGGATCACCTAAACCCATGGGATCGAGGGTTGCAGTGAGCCTTTAAAACTGCACCACTACACTCCAGCATGGGCAACAGAGTGAGACCCTGTCTCAGAAAAATAAATAAAAAGTAACTTTGCTGAGTTAACCATGTGTTTAAAAATGAAACAGAGGCTGGGTATGGTGGCTCATGCCTGTAATCTTAGCACTTTGGGAGGCTGAGGCGGGTGGATCACGAGGTCAGGAGTTCGAGATCAGCCTGACCAACATGTTGAAACCCCGTCTCTACTAAAAATACAAAAATTAACAGGATGTGGTGGCGTATGCCTGTAATCTCATCTACTCAGGAGGCTGAGGCAGGAGAATTGCTTGAACTTGGGAGGCAGAGGTTGCAGTGAGCCAAGATCGTACCATTGCACTCCAGCCTGGGCAACAGAGTGAGACTCTGTCTCAAAAAAAAAAAAAAAAAAAAAAAAAGAACATTCTTCTATTTGACTGAAGGAAGCATGCCTTGATGCCTTGTTCTTCAATTTTATATTCTATGTGTCCAGTAGAGTATCTGCCACACAGTAGGAGATTAACATCTCTCAACTACTCCCACCTCAGAGGTCATTAAGCCCCTCATGGCGGTCATTAGATACAGAGCTGTCCTAGTCTAGAGGAGAATTTAAACAATAATCAAAAGACAGAAGTCAGTAGCACAGTGCCAAGTAGATGTTCAGAAGATGTGAAAGAAACACTTTTCCTCCTTATGCACTCTTTGGGGAAGTTTGTGCATCATGTCTTGATTGATTCACCAGCTGGGTTTTGTGATCAGCATCACCTCATCTAACCTTACTTGTGATCTAGTCCAGTCCCTTTTGTAGTGAATAGCATTCACTGGAAATTACAGTCTTGCCATATATTCCATGACCATATGTCACAGTTGGGCAAGGGGAAACCTTTGGGAAGTTCTTCACTATTTGCTAATACCTGCTTCTAAATAAACAGACTCTACTTGTGAGAAAAGGTGGTCATAGTCCAAGAAGCTTACTGTACAGTGGAAGGAAATATATGGAATCTTTTTTTTCTTTCCTTATTTATTTTTCTTAAATTGACATTTAGGCCAGACACAGTGGCTCATGCCTGTAATCTCAGCCCTTTGGGAGGCCGAGGAGAGTGGACCACTTGAGCAAAACCCCATATCTGTGTGTGTGTGTGTGTGTGTAGTTGCTAGAAAGGGAATGTCTGAGGTTTCTAAATTGAAAGGAAGATGTATAATTTATTAAATTATGTGTGTGTATGTATTTATATATTGCAGTGAGCCAATATCACACCACTGTACTCCAGCCTGGGTGACAGAGAGACACTGTCTCAAAAAAAAAAAAAAAAAAAGAAAAAGAAAAAAATGGACATTTAGTGACCACCAAAGCTTATTATCAAGGAACCCAACATAAGCAATTTATCATTTACTATGTCAGTTTCCCTTACAATTATTTATTATATTACCTTTTTAAAGCTCAACTTAATTTTTCATACCCCTTTTAGTTATTGCTATTGATAAGATAATCCTTTTTTCCTTATGATTTCCAGATGAATTCAGTTTGCTTAATTATTCATTAAATTTTTTATTTCCATAGGTGATTGGGGAACTGGCGGTGTTTGGTTACATAAGAAAGTTGTTTTTTTTTTTTTTTTTGAGACAGAGTCTAGCTCTGTCACCAGGCTGGAGTATAGTGGCGTGATCTTTGGCTTACTGCAACCTCCGCCTCCCAGGTTCAAGTGATTCTCCTGCCTCAGCTTCCTGAGTAAATGGGATTACAGGCACATGCCACCATGCCCAGCTAATTTTTGTATTTTAGTAGTGATGGGGTTTCACCATGTTGGCCAGGATGGTCTCGATTTCCTGACCTTGTGATCTGCCCACCTCGGCCTCCCAAAGTGCTGGGGTTACAGGGGTGAGCCACCACGCCCGGCCATAAGTAAGTTCTTTAGTGGTGATTTGTGAGATTTTGGTGCACCCATCACCTGAGCAACATACACTGCATCCTATTTGTAGTCTTTTATCCCTCATCCCCTTCCCACCCTTTCCTCCTGAGTCCCCAAAGTCCATTGTGTCATTCTTAAGCCTTTGCGTCCTCATAGCTTAGCTCCCACTTCCAAGTGAGAACATATGGTGTTTGACTTTCCATTCCTGAGTTACTTCACTTAGAATAATGGTCTCCCATCTCATCCAGGTCTCTGTGAATGTTATTAAATCATTCCTTTTTATGACTGAGTAGTATTCCATCATTTATATATGCACCACAGTTTATCTACTCAATGACTGATGGGCAATCGGATTGATTCAATATTTTTGCCATCAGTTTGCTTAATTTAGCTGTTCTTTTCAAAGAGGTAATAACTCTAAAACTAACAGCAGCATCTACCTCTTTTCACTTTCACTACATCTGTCCAGTTCCTTTTGCTGGCTGAAGTGATAGACACTCAGAAAACTGGCAATGTTAGCCGGTGAATAAAAGGCTGGAGAAGCTTCCTTTTGCACTAGGGGAGCACAGAGTAAAGTGTTTTTCTTTTTATTCCTCTAAGGAATCCATTTGCAAACCAGAGAAGAAGATCATCTAGCGGTTGGCGTGGTGTCGCGCGCCCGTAGTCCCAGCTACTCAGAAGGCTGAGGCAGGGGAATTGCTTGAACCCGGGAGACAAAGGTTGCAGTGAGCCGAGATCGTGCCACTGCACTCCAGCCTGGCGACAGAGCGAGACTCTGTCTCGGAAAAATATAAATAAATATATATATCTGTGAGGCATAGATGGACCCTTGCAAATCTGATGGGGATTTTGGACCATTCTTCCTTGGAGAAACTAATGTATGTACGATGATGCTGTAAGTTCATAATTTTTATCAGTCTCATGAATTTCATGGAACTCTTTGCTCTAAGGCCATTTATAAACCTCTTTGGAATACACAGGTTAAGAACCCACAACAGCCACCTCTCACAGTTTGAGAACACAATTACAAGGGCTCTGTTTTTCTATCATGTTCCCCTATCCTCCAGGACAGCTTGATAACCTATCATAGAGGAGTGAAGAGTAATAATTGTGGGTTATATGTCCTCAACTGGAAAACTAGTCATTGGTTGCTGTTAGCCAATCCACATACTGTTGGCCATTTTTAGAAAGTATATCTATTGGATGTAATAAAATGCAATGTAGATGCAATAAAAAGGTGGTTTTGTAGTATGACCGTTTCACAGAGACCTGGTGAATTCAAAGATGAGTCTTAAGTTTCTGACCCCAAGGGTCACTTATTGCTTGGTCTGGAGTTGGGTCTGCTCTGTCTCCAGCTTTTGGTGGCAGCAGTTTCCCAGTTTTGCTGTTTACAGGAGGGAACAGAGATGTCCCAGGCCCCCCACTGACAGTACTTTAAGGCTCACAGATGTCCCGGGTCCCTCCTGGTAGTCCTCCTAGGCTCACAGGAGATGTCCCGGGTCCCTCCTGGCGGTCCTCCTAGGCTCAGAGGAGATGTCCCGGGTCCCTCCTGGCGGT